>NC_064633.1:610490801-610796347 GCF_023864275.1 Schistocerca cancellata | reverse complement strand
GATGTGCAGCTACCCTTCAAACACTTCCCCGCTTGATAGTTGCCCTGACGTGGTTTTCCGTTTGATCAGAGTGGCATCTTCCGTGCGGAACACGATCGTAAAGACATCTGTTGACAGTTTGTATGATAACATCGTGAGTTAGATACGCAAAATGGCAGTTTGTTGCTCTAATTTTTTACCCCGGTGTAGTACTGCACGTAGCGGTGCAACCGTGGCTGTAAGCTGTGTTGCTCATTTGGGCTCTGCGAGTCTGCCTACACAACAGCTGCCGCGTGTCATATGCTGCTGACGTCCGCTTAAGCGCAGAGAGAGAGAGCGCTAGGGTGGGACTGCACGAGTTATTGGCAAACCACAGTAGGTTCGCGCCTGCAGACTCGAGCTGCGACCACCTGCACGACATCGGCGCTGCTCCCAGAGCTACGCCAGGGTCGCAGCTAATGAACCGCTGTGTACACATACCTTCTCGTACTTAAGTGCGTAAATCAGCGCCTTTCGCAGTGTCAGAGAAGGCAATCTGTACTGTAAAATCACAAGTAGTAAAATGTTTTCAGATAACGGTGTTTCACTCACGCCTTACAGCAAATCACAGCCACTTGCACCAGTTCCCAAGTTCGGCCTCCTTCACCAGCATCATCATCTCACCTGTTCAACTTCCACGCAAACTAAAAATGTTGACCTGGAGGGTGACCTCTATAATATTTACATAATTCACGGGTTTTCATGGTGGCCAATAATAGTCTTTTGAAGTTGGCCACATCTACATTTTAGACTATGTGTGGTGTTGCTCGTCTTCTGTTACTCTAAGGGAGCTGTTTTTTGATTTCAGCTTTTGAGTAGCCGAGCCGAAGGCTGCCTCTCTGTTGGGTTAGCCTTAATAAGATTTCTTTCAGTCACGTGTGGCCCTCTGGGCCAACATTCAAATGCTGATGATCATCATTTTATGAATTTTGATTGCCGCAATAAAATGTATTATTGACGATTACATACTTAAAATTATTAATGTGATTAATATACAGTATTAATATGTCTGACATCAGTTAAGCTACTATCTCACCTTTCTACGATCTGAATTATTATTCTGGGGAATTACAGGCAAAGTATTCCAAGAAATAGGTGTTGAAACGATACTGGCAAATATAATCCATGTAAATTTCATGGGGGAAATTTCTAAGCTCCCTAAAATAAAGTCAGGCGTATGAAATTATGATTACTCATCTTACGTACTCTACAACTGTAAAAAGGTAGCAAAACCTAGGAACGAAAACATAAAAACACATGAAATATCATCAGTGATACTCAAAAGGAAGGAACATTTCATTGAATGTAAACTGCCTTCGAATTGCAGGCAGTTTGGCTGGACTATATGACAATCAAGCAGAGGCCGAATTACTAGCCAATCTCTCTGCATAGGTAGCCAGTAGATCAGTTTTAAGAATATCTTCAGAAAAAACAAAATTTATAAACAATATAAGATATGCAAGAAACATTTTTCAAACATACATTGGCCAAACAGAAAATCTCATGTTCCCCTGGAAAAAGAACTTGACAAAAAGCTCGATGCGAGAAGTTGAAAAAAAATTCGAAACATACAACATAAAAGTATGTGGTGTTATCGAAAGATTTTCTAATTTTATACTGAGTAGTTGCTCTCTTATACAGCTGCCCATACGAGCCAAATCAATTGCGACTTTACCTGATGTTGCTCCTACTTAGGCAGTTGTGCTGCGCACAACAGCTTTTAAAAAAGAATACTTCGATGTAGTCATGGCGTATCAAGCTGCGCATGTCTGCTTTTACGTCTCACAGCGAACTCGCTGAATACAATAATCTGTAGCTGTCATCCAGCAATCAAATAGTCTATGCATTGGCTAGAATTGCGACTCAATAAAATAAAAATATAAAATAAAAGATAAATGAATAATTAAATAAAAGGAGTCCTTTTCTAAAATCTACAGTTGACAGAGACTACATAGAACTACGTTGAATAGTTTTTATTCAAGAAAATTAAGTTCAAAGAAACGGAAAGACAGAAATACTCTTCTACAATGTAGTAAAATTAAGGTGAGAGCTGTAGTGGGACGAAATTGAAGCGTTACCCATCCACCAGTGTCAGCCCAGTTTGCAGGTGAATATAACTTTAATTTAGTTTTGTTTATGTATTTTTGTAATATTTGTAATGGTTGTGAATTGTCTGAAGTTTTTTTTTTTATGTTTCATGTACGGAGAGGGCGGTGCAACGAACGGAGACAGCATCTTCGCTGCCGCGACCAGAGAGAAAATTGCTGGCCACTATACGTCGCGGGTCGACAGCCAAAGAGCAACAGAAGATTCTGGAACCGAGTTGTTGCGTCGTGCTTCTTGAAAATAAAATAAATGAAAATTTGTAATGTTTTGTACAATAATGATACCATAGGAAGTTTAATCTTATTGAAAAAGTTAGTTTTGTCTCGTCAAGGCTCAGGTTCACGTCTGTATGTAGGAAGATAATAAACTAGTGGATGCTACTAAAGTTGAAATACGTGTTCTGAGGATTTATTTATGAAGAATTATGTGAATGAGTTAATAATATATTTGACAAGATTATTGAATTTTGACAGCGTTCATCGCAACTTTGAATCTCAAAGTTTATTCAATGTGTGGTTCTAATATCGATTAAATCAAGATAACGTGTGTCAATATAATTTCTAAGGAGAAACAAACGAAATCTAAATTGAAAAAGTTTACGCAAACCAATTGGCCCGAGTGACGTAATTCTGTGCATACGACTCAAATGATGTTTTACAGTTTCGTTCAAGAACCATTCTGAGACCATTTAAAAAGAATATAAATAATTTTGAAGTGGGTTGTAAGTGACGTAGGTAACGAAGTCTACACATGCTCATATGTCAAACGAAAATCATTTATAAAAAACTTACGTCGTTACACTACACCGTGGCGACCTTATAAACAGGCCTTGTGTGCAACTAAGGCACACAGGTACGAAACAAAACATCAAGAGTCCTTCGGAAGTCAACGCGAGTTTTCGTGGAGCCTTCACCAGCCAGCGGCGACTTCGCGGGTGTGTGCATCTGAGGGAGCGCAGCCAAGCAGTACGGTCACGCAGTTATTCCACGAGAAGGCGCATCTTTTGGGCAGCAGCTGAACGCTGCAAACCCCGACAACCCTTTTTCTCCCTAAACTAACAGGCCCAGTACGTCAGCTGCGGGGCGTTCCCCCGGCTGGTATTAGAGGTGTTGCTGCCTGTCTACAGTGGTGCCGGGCGTGGTTGCAGTCAGTGACGTCTCCGGTGTTCGACTCAGCGTCCTGCCGGTGGCGGAAGCGGGGTCGCAGCATCTCAGCGGCTGCATCGACGGCTGTTACTTCTGCAGCCCAAAGCAGCACACTGATCATCAAGAACTATAAACTACAATATTAGTATCCGGTGAGTTTGTTTCAAGTTGGAAGTGGAGCGTTGTGCATAGGGAGTGTGCTTTTACAGGATTGTTGATTACAAGTCTGCGTGAGTAACCAGTTAACATCTTACAATAATGTCGGGAAGTAAAATGTCAGACGAAGAGCAATCTATGTCCGATAGGATCATGAGATCCCTTTTTAGGGCGATCGCTAAATTGAAACAATCTAACGAAGAATCTACTGCTAGATTAAAGGAGGAATTAAAACAGTCTAACGACGAATCTACTGCTAGATTAAAAGAGGAACTAAAACAGGAATTAAAACAGTCTAACGAAGAATCTATTACTAGATTAAAACAGTCTAACGACGAATCTACGGCTAGATTAAAAGAGGAACTTAAAGGGGAGCTAACAAAATCGACAGACAGGTTACAGGAACATCTTAATGAAACCAGTCGAGAATTAAGTGATAAAATAGAGGCTTCTAAAGTTGAAATGCAGGAAAAACTAGTAGGACTTAGTAATAAGATTGCGGATAATTGTAAAAGGTTAGAAGAACATATCCAGGAATCGCGTGAGGAAAAAGCTCCTATGCGAAATGATATTACTGACTTAACCAAGAGATTAGATAATGTCAATGTCTTAGTTGTAAATGAAATAGAGAAAAATAACTATAAGTTACGGGATGAATTTTCTATGCAAACAGAAATTGTTCGTAGAGAATTATTAGAATCTATTAAAGAGGTTTCTACCAAACCTGTAGAGATTTCTTCAATAGATAATGTAGAATTAGAGATACTAACTCATCGAGTAGAAAAAGATCATACTGAAATAGAAAACATGAAATATTTAATTACCAAAATATGCAGTAACCTTGAGACTTCCAAAGATAATAACATTGATGAAGGTACAGAGCGTTCACATCGTGAACACAGTGGAGAATCGATATTAGTTAATCGCGTATCCAATACAGAAATGCGAATACAGGAAATTACTAAACGGTTATCGGAATTAGATAATAATGAAAACATTTCAGGTAGTAGAAGCAATAAAGTAATCAGAGACAACAGTCGCATCGAGTTTGCTAGCTCGGACGACAACAATACGAATAAAGAAATTACGGCAAGCCAATCCGATGCAACTCCGTCTCTGCAATCTAAACAAAATCCAACTAAGTTGTCTCTCGCAGAATGTTGGGATGATATAACGACAAATTCAAATGTAGCAAGTCGATTTCCTGTATTCAAACCAGGAGGCGAACTTCACCCTACAATCTTTATAAAAGCTTTTGAAACTTCATTATCTCCTAAATGGAGTAATGAAAAACGGATTCAATTTGTAATAGGACATTTAGAAGCAGAAGCTGCGGAATGGGCAGTACTGCATAGAACCGAATTTAGGGACTGGGATGATTTTGTTAAGCAGTTTAAACAAAATTATTGGTGAAGAGGAAAACAACAACACTTAACTTTAGAGTTGTTAGACCCTCCTCCATATTCTAAACGGTGGGAAGGTTATAGAAATTATTTGGAATGGCATATAAACCGTGCTAAATTAATTGAAGAACCAATTATTGAAAGTCACCTAATACGAGTCCTAATTAGTAGAATGATAGAAAGAGAATGGTCACAACCTTGCGAATTATTAGGATATTTAGAACAGTTAGATATACTTAACAGAGAAAGGGAAGACGAGAAATTTAGATTTGGTAGAAATGACAATCCTCGAAGTAATAATAATTCAGAACCACGAAAATTTAACAACAACAATCATAGCCGGTTTTGTTATATAAAACGTCAATCTAAAGATAAAGAGAGCCAACAAAATCGTGGTAATAACTCTAAAATGTGGAAATTACGCAATAACTATAATGAGATAAATCATCCTCAAGTAATTAATGAAGGTCAAGTTGTAGGTGACGTTATCATGGAAAGTTCGGAAAACTAGTAAAGTCCTTTAGTACGGGTCAACTAAAGGGAACTGTTAGTCGAGATTATACAAGACCCAATTGCAATTTATCATTAAGCTGCCAAATGGAAGGTGATTGGCAACAAGATTTACTTCAGGAAGACAATCAGATAAGGGAGAATATAACTTATAAACCCGTTATTAAAGGTTATATTAAAGATACCGAAGTAAATATTATAATCGATTCGGGTAGCGAAGTAAGTATTTTATCTAAAGAATTATTTCAGCTTAAAAGAAAATATTGGAATTTCCCAACCTTACCTGTAACTGGGGTGAAAATTATAGGAGTTACTGGTAAAAGTAGTCAAAATATTACTGAGGAAGTTTATTTAACTTTTAAAATTGCTAAACAATTAATTGCTCACTCTGTACTTGTCGTAGCCAACTTAATTGTGGCCATAATTTTAGGTATAGATTGGCTATGTAAATATAAAGCTATATTAGATTTTAAAGACTCTTCCTTAACCATCCATAAGGAGGCATGTGCTTTTAAAGTGAAGTTTTCTAATAATCAAGTACCTGAAAATTGCTAAGAATTCTTACAGATAAAGTACGCACAGACCATGAACCTATTAACAGATTTTAGTGATCTTGAATATGAAGTATACCAATGTGAGGCTAGTAATAGTATCGTAACCGAAGTGAAAGAAAAATGTTATTCTACGAATTGTCTATCCGAACAAGAAAAGGAAGAGTTGGAATCTTTGTTGTTAGAATTTAGAGCCGTCTTCTCAGATGAACCGGGGAGAATTAATGATTACGTTTGTAAACTTAAGATTAAAGATCAAAAACCATTCTTTAAGAAACTTTATCCTATTCCAGTACAATTCAAAGAACCGGCTAGTAGAGAAATAAGTAAGATGCTAGAACAAAACATTATCGAACGATCATGTAGCGCTTTTAACAGTCCTTTGTGGGTAGTTAAGAAAACTACTGGTGGGGTACGACTGGTTCTGGATGCCCGTGAATTAAATAAAATTATAGAGATGGAAAGAGACAGACCTATTACTATGGAGGACGTACTTCTTAAGATTGCTGGTTCACGTTATATGAGTACAATGGATTTAACTGCTGGCTACCATCAAGTAATATTACACCCGGATTCACGGCAATATACGGCCTTTCTTTTTGAAGGCAGATCATATCAGTTTCAAGTTTTACCTTTTGGACTTAATATATCAGTGTCAACTTTCATTAGGGCATTATATTCTGCTTTGGGTCAGCAATTGTTACAAAAGATTATTTTATATGTGGATGATATTTTGGTAGCCACTAAAACGTGGGAAGAACACGTAACGATATTACGGGAATTGTTTGACCGTTTAATTGTCAGAGGAATTACTTTAAAATTATCTAAGTCTTACTTCGGAAAGGAGGAAGTGAGATTTTTGGGGCATATAGTGGACAGTAAAGGTATTAGGCCAGATCCAGCACGTATTGAAGCTATTGCTCGATGCCCGAGTCCTAGAAATCGGAAACAACTGAAATCATTCTTAGGAATGGTAGGATTTCTGAGAAGATTTCTTCCAGGGCAGAATATTGTTAATCCTAAATTACTGGATTTATTAAAAGAGAAGTCAGTATGGCTCTGGGGAAAAGAGGAAGAGGAAGTTTTTAATAAGGTAAAAGGAGCGTTAACAGAAGCCAAAATGTTATACCATCCAGATTTCAATCAGGACTTCTGTATGTGTACGGATGCAACTGATTATGGTGTGTCTTGCGTAATATTCCAAGGTGATCTGACCAATGAAAAGGGATTATATCGGCCTATTGGATTCGTTAGTAGAACTTTAAATAAACATGAAAGAAATTATTTTGTAACCGAGAAGGAAGCTCTCGCAGTGGTATGGGGTTTTCAACGATTTAGAGGATTATTAATGGGAAGAAATACAATTGTATATACTGATTATCAGGCTTTAATCTTTTTGAACAATTGTCGGTTACTTCACCGTAGACTATTACGTTGGGTATTATGCTTGCAAGAATTTCAGTACGAAATTAGGTATATAAAAGGATCTCAGAATGTAGTTTCGGATGCTTTGTCGAGACTTACCGTAGGAATGGAGAATATTAACATTGCAGAAGAACCAGGAACAAATTACCATGTTTATTTCCTTTTAACTCAGGAGAACGAACGTAAGGTTAAACGGATAGTAACTGCTATTAGATGCAATCAAAGAAATGATGATCAATATAGGGACCTTATACAAAACCTTAATAATGGGGACGAAACAGTTGACACCCGAGGTGTGTGGTTATATTTCAACGACTTGTTGTATTGGAAAGCACAGAGGGAACACCAGAGATGGAAAATCTGCATTCTGAAAACTGTTGTGTACGAGTTAATTACTTATATTCATGAAGATTACGGGCATTTTGGAATTCATAAATGTATTAAACATCTAATGAAGTATTATTATTTCAAAAATATGTCCCGTATTGTGAGAAGTATTATTAGGGCTTGTGAAACCTGTCAAAAGGTTAAAGTTAATAACAAATCTAAGCGTTATAAATTATATGCTGTAATTCCTCGAGGTCTATGGGATCTACTGTCATTAGATTTTTTCAGCCCTCTGCCTCGTAGTTCAGGAGGATTTACTTATGTGTTTGTTGTAATGGAATGTTGGTCCAAACATGTGAAGCTATATACTTTGAAACGAGCGAATACAGCAAGCGTTATACGCTGCCTCACCCGAAATTACTTTGTTAACTGGGGCATTCCTAAACGACTTATGTCTGACAACGGTAGTGCCTTTATTAGTCAAAAGTTTCACGATATGATAAAACAATATGGAATCAAACATATCTTAATTTCGAAATATCACCCTCAAAGTAATTTAGTAGAAAGTCATGAAAGAATTAGGACGATTATGTAGAACTTATTGTGCACATAAACATACTCGGTGGGCCAAACTAATGCCTGAATTCGAAAAGATATTAAACGAATTGCCTCACCTAACGACGGGATTATCACCTATAGAAATTTTAGGCAAACGAATTATAGGTGAGCCTTTACTAGCTGCTCTACCTTGGCCACCAGTAAATGAGATCCAACAATGCATCCCAGACGTAAATGTTTGCGAACAGATTGTTGAAAATGCTGAACGGAGAATTAAAAGTTATAATCAACATGCTATAGAACCCTCATTTCAGGTAGGAGATCTTGTATTAGTACGATCTCACCCTAAAAGTTCGAAGATCAATAAGGAATGTAGAAAATTCTTCTTTATCTTTGAAGGTCCATATGTTGTACATAAGATTGTACATCCCAAAACGTTACTTCTTATGGAACCTTCATCAGGTGTAATTAAAGGATTATATAGTGTCGATCAAATGAAACCCTTCATTCCTAAATAAGTTAATATTTAGTATATGTTACATACGGAAGAGCGTTCATAGTTTATTCATGTGAAGTTTTCGTGATAGTTATTTTTAAAGAAATGACAGGAAGTTTAAACAAGTGTTCTACAATAATCTACCGGTACTTCAAAACGGGAAAGATAACTAAAAGGGGATTTATATGGAAGAAATTTTGTTATTAGGTCAGAAGGAATTTTGTATATTTTCATGTTTACTCGGATAGTAGGAACTAAAGGGGATGGTTAATAATTTTAGGGACCATGGGCGTCCAGAGCTATATGGCTCACGAGAACATAGCAGAGTGCCTTTAATAGAGATTTGTAATAGTGTTAATATAGAACACAGCAAACGGGGCTCTCTTGCTTGTTTCTCCTAAATAAATTGCCATTACCCAACAGAGTGTCCGAAGGTAAAGAAAGCTGTGCCGAGATTCTAAAGAAAG
Organism: Schistocerca cancellata; assembly: GCF_023864275.1. Taxonomy (NCBI): domain Eukaryota; kingdom Metazoa; phylum Arthropoda; class Insecta; order Orthoptera; family Acrididae; genus Schistocerca; species Schistocerca cancellata. The sequence continues at coordinate 610,787,185 of NC_064633.1, read as the reverse complement.
TTTTGCTTGATTTCTTCTTGACATCAGGCATAAATAGGGCACTAGGGAAAAGAATGACGTAAAGTAAATAGTACTATTAGTTATTGTGAGAAACTTATTAGTAATATACATTGTTGGAAAGAATAACTCTAGTAAATGAATAAAACTGAAACCAATTTATCACAATTTGAACGCTCTGTCCTAACGCAACAACGTTAAAGAACGTACTAAATTATTATTTATTAGCAACTATTAAACGAAAAGGAGTAATCTCCATATATTCGGTTATGAATTACCATAATAGCACAATTAAAACTAAATGACAAATAGTCACAACAATATCGCAGTAAAAGGATGAAATCTATCTAAGAGCAAGGACTCTAGAGTACGTAAAATGTGAGGAAAATGTATTAACAGTTAAATATTGTATATAGAAAAAGTTTTATTTTCGGTTAAAACCTGACAAACTGAGCTTGTGGGTGGGGTATGTAGTGGGACGAAATTGAAGCGTCACCCATCCACCAGTGTCAGCCCAGTTTGCAGGTGAATATAAGTTTAATTCAGTTTTGTTTATGTATTTTTGTAATATTTGTAATGGTTGTGAATTGTCTGAAGTTTTTGTATTTTTTTTATGTTTCATGTACGGAGAGGGCGGTGCAACGAACGGAGACAGCATCTTCGCTGCCGGGACCAGAGAGAAAATTGCTGGCCACTATACGTCGCGGGTCGACAGCCAAAGAGCAACAGAAGATCCTGGAACCGAGTTGTTGCGTCGTGCTTCTAAAAAATAAAATAAATGAAAATTTGTAATGTTTTGTACAACAATGATATCATAGGAAGTTTAATCTTATTAAAAAAGTTAGTTTTGTCTCGTCAAGGCTCAGGTTCACGTCTGTATGTAGGAAGATAATAAACTAGTGGATGCTACTAAAGTTGAAATACGTGTTCTGAGGATTTATTTATGAAGAATTATGTGAATGAGTTAATAATATATTTGACAAGATTATTGAATTTTGACAGCGTTCATCGCAACTTTGAATCTCAAAGTTTATTCAATGTGTGGTTCTAATAGCGATTAAATCAAGATAACGTGTGTCAATATAATTTCTGAGGAGAAACAAACGAAATCTAAATTGAAAAAGTTTACGCAGACCAATTGGCCCGAGTGACGTAATTCTGTGCATACGACTCAAATGATGTTTTACAGTTTCGTTCAAGAACCATTCTGAGACCATTTAAAAAGAATATAAATAATTTTGAAGTGGGTTGTAAGTGACGTAGGTGACGAAGTCTACACATGGTCATATGTCAAACGAAAATCATTTATAAAAAACTTACGTCGTTACACTACAGAGCTTCACAGGACCGGTAGCGAAAACACCCCCAAACAGTCATCAAAGACTTGTGAAAACTAATCTCATTTCGTGATCGCAAGACAGGAAATATTCACCAGTTCAACATGATGCTTCACAAAGTAACACACGTGACCCAAAGAACAGAAACTCATAATCTTTTTTATTCTCACTCCCACAATACAAGTGAAAAATGTAGTCCTACTCTGGAGCACATTAAAACCTCTCAAAGTGCAGAATAAACATTAATAAAACCGACAAACTGCAGCGATGAACTCCTGACTGGAATCGGAGGAAAAAATGTCCTATGAACATGGGTCCGGAAATAGTCTGCTTGCAAGGACAATAAATCGTCCCGAAACAGAGTACAGAGCTGCATCGCCTCCATGGGAGGCAGTCGCCACATCACACTCTTTCGCACGTTCTCGCTTCTTCTGAATAGCATCAGAGGCGTCGTGAACACGTTGTCGAAGGATCTGCACATTAGAAACTGGTCCGGCATACATAACGCTCTTCAGATGCCGTCTGAGTTAAAACTCTTGAGGTTTTAAGTCCGCTGATATAGTATCTGCCAACGGGCTTGCTGCAATAATAACACCGGTTCCCGTCAGATCACCGAAGTTAAGCGCTGTCGGGCTGGGATAGCACTTGGATGGGTGACCATCCGGTCTGCCGAGCGCTGTTGACAAGCGGGGTGCACTCAGCCTTTGTGAGGTAAACAGGAGCTGCTTGATTGAGAATTAGCGGTTCCGGTCTCGGAAACTGACAAGACAGCCGGGAGAGCGGTGTGCTGACCGCGTTCCCCTCCGTATCCGGTCGCCCGCTATGGCCGAGCGGTTCTAGGCGCTTCAGTCCGGAACCTCGCTGCTGCTACTGACGCAGGTTCGAATCCTGCCTCGGGCATGGATGTGTGTGATGTCCTTAGGTTAGGTTTAAGTGGTTCTAAGTCTAGGAGACTTAGATGGTAAGTCCCATAGTGCTTAGAGCCATTTGAACCATTTGAACCTCCATATCCGCATCCAGTGACGCCTATGGGCTGAGGATGACACGGCGGCCAGTCGGTACTTTTGGGCCTTCGTGCCCTGTGCGGGAAGAGATTGGTTTAGTTTACTTTTGGATATAGTAGCCCATGATACAGGTTATCTGTGTCTTATCCAACGACCAGGGCAGATGTTGTTGAGGTGTCAGTGGACTGTAATGTGGAGGTGGGTGGTGTTCCATCATGCAGAAACCACATAACCTGCCGTATTGCCAAAGGCATATTCTCAGACAACTCAGGCAGAATATTCCGTAGGAAGTCTAGGTACATTCTCCTTCAAAGGCGCTGTGAAATAACTGATGCTGAATCGATGCTGATGAGACTCCTCAACCATTCTCCAAGGACTGTCTATAGGATGAAGCTTATGTAGATTGACAGTGCCAGTCCTGGTAAAGATAGTTTCGTTGGTGTAGACGACTGATGACAGAGATCCCATAATTGTAATTGGTGCAATAACCATGGACAAAATCCTTCCCGGAGAGGGACATCAGCTGCTGATAGTTCATGAACTCGTTGCAGGTGGTAGGGTGGTACCGGTTGTCGTGCAGGATACACATGATCGTACTTTGGTTTAGACCATGTTGGTGGTCCACTTGCCTGAAGCTTGTACTAGTGTTCCTCTCAACATCCTGTAGGACCCGGTCATCCAAATCTGGTGCACGCACAGTCCGCCACTTTCTTCCCTGTTGGTCTGTCTGAAAGGATACATGATCACATAAACGCTCTAAAAGGGCCTGAAATGTTGGGTGATGTGGTTGGTGTCTGTGAGTGTACTTATTTTGTCATAGCCGTGCTGCCTGTCGTACCTTTCCGTCTCCTTGGCTGTACACAAATACTATTTCGGCCTGTTCCCGATACGAACCCCGGACCATCGTGCTGTTTACAGTAAGATGCGTCCATCACTCATCCTGCAACACACAACGAACCCACGTCATGTGGTGAGAGGTTCGTCAGCGCCATCTACCGTGGCAATGATGCATTTCCGGACACATGTTCATCGGACTCATTTCCTCCATTTTCAGTCAGGAATCCGTCGCTGCAGTCTGTCGGTTTTATTAATGTTCAGTCTGTATACAATCCCTTCAAAAATCAGAGAATTGAAGCAGTCGTTCACCTCCTAGAGTCTATCACCAACACGACCAAATATCAGACATTACCACGGTCAGATCTGCCTTCCATCAGATCTCTGCGTAAAATGTCTTCTCCAGGATCTAAATGGAATGTGTCAAGAATGGCTCCCTTGAGTGTACCATCCGAAAAGCCCGTCTCCGCTCGACTCCCGTGGTGTTCTGCTTCTACCTGCTGTTCCATTGGCTGTAGGCCATCCCTATCAAAGGAACATTGTTCTCGAGCTGTTTCAATATTTCACTGTGAATTATTGTCGAATTTCAATGCTCTGTACGAAGCCATTTTTCAGTTTGTCCGACACTGCCATTTCTTGGAGCATTACCTGCCCTCCTAAGCGACTGATCGTGGTTAAAATTTCCCATGCTTGGATTTACCTACATCCGGCCAGGAATGCCGCCTTAAAACCTGGACTCACCTGTATGTGTGGCCTAGCTGCATCGACGACGTGGCTTTGACGGAGACGGCCGATTGCATGTCCTACTTACGCGTAACGTTAAAAGTTGAAGTTGCAGCAGAAGGAGGTATTTTCCGAATGACATTGTAGCATTTGGGAGTGCAAGGTAGAAGGAATAAGATAGCCGTGTGAGGTGGTCTGAAGTAAGAAACAATGAAGCACAAGGAAAATTAAGGGAATATTTGTGGGGAAGAAGAACAGAGAGGCGAATTAGGAGGAAGAAAATTAACAAAATAACGGAACTTAAAGCTATTTTTACTGGTACAAGATCAAAATGTTACATTCAAATGCGCTATTATTTTCAGTCATAATGGTAGTGTCCTCTTTCATTTATCATAGTCATCATCCAACCAAAACTGATTTAAGTTTGTTGACATTGTCAGCCATGAGATGCACGAGCTGTTGTAAATTGTGTATCTATGTTAGGGTTCGAAAAACCATGAAGCCAAGATCGCACGTGAAACTTTCTCTATTTGGATTGATTACTACTCTGTTATCTGAAACCAGTAATCAATCCAAATAAAGAAGGTTTCACGTGCGATCTTGACTTCATGGGTTTTCAATCACTGACAAAGACGCAATTAATTTGCTCAGAACATATGTGGGGGGGGGGGGGGGTGCGATTATCGGAATCTCTGAGTTCTGTCCTAAGGTAACCACCACCAACTGCTGGCAATCATTCTTGAAGGAGAAGGAAGTTATCCTGACACGTGGCTGTCAGTTAGCCTAACCGGAAAAGAAACAGAAAAAAGAAAAAAAAAATCCCACATTAGGTCGCTGGAGATAAAAAATGTCAGGAACATAAAGCAGTCTGCTGTCAACATTTAATCACAAAGATCACATATTGTTCCACCAACATCTAGGTAAGTACCGTAGCCAGCTTTTTTATTGACTACAGAATGCAAATGTTTTATCCCGGGTCGACACATCGGCACATAAAGTTTCCAGTGTCAATAATATAAACACGTTCGATGCACAATGAAATCAAAGAAGGCGAGAAGGTTAAGCCATTTTACAGGAAAACCATCATTCTTAGAATGTAAATATTCTAAAAACAAATTAAATCAGTTTACATTTGACAGCTACTTTCTAAATTTTGTGAGTTGACTTATGTACTTTGTTCCACTTGCTCTGACATTTTATCAATTATCATCACTAAAAGACGAAGTGTGCACCGAAAAGTGAATTTAACTGGAAAAAAGTTTCCTACCAGTGATTTTTTACAAGTTTCAATCGCCATTATCGCCTATGAAATGAGAAGGCCGGATCAGAAATGCATTTTACTAAGAACCTTCACCTAAGGTAACAACTTGTAACTAAGACAGTGAATGAAGAAGAGACCGATTTTTCCTTAGTGCCGAATTTCGTGAGCGACAAAAGAACTGCGGTTACTAATTAAAATGGTGTCACTGTTCTAGCAATACTTGAAGATCGACGGGCTTCTTATGAATTTGATCGGGTGACGTTGGGTATTGGTATGATTAAATCCAAAACATTTTACATCGACAGTTAGACGTGACAAAAATTTGTTAGCGGTGGATTCCACATAAACTGAATATAGATAAAAGAAACTGATTTACGCAAATCAGTCCAGCATACTCGCTATGCTGGTAAGAATGTGGTTGCTAGTTGTTTGTCAAACGGCCCATATTACTACTGCAACATTAGAAAATAGACGTAACGTTACTGCCTGTTGATATGTTAATATCGGTTTACCACAAATTTTTAAATTAATTCATGAAACTTCTCAAAAGGAAAAGTAATTTTACATTACGACATCGCATTACTTGGCAGCTGAGGATCAAGTAGGTGAAAAGACGAGGACTAGTAGAAATCCTTGGGTAACAGAAAATATTTCGAATTTAATTGATGAAAGGAGAAAATATAAAAATGCATTTAATGAAGCAGACAAAAAGGAATACAAACATCTCAAAAATGAGATCGTCAGGAAGTGCAAAATAGCTAAGCAGGGATGGCTAGAGGACAAATGTAAGGATGTAGAGGAATATATCACTAGGGGTAAGGTAGATACTGCCTACAGGAAAATTAGAGAGACCTTTGGACAAAAGAGAACCACTTGTATGAATATCAAGAGCTCAGATGGAAACCCAGTTCCAAGCACAGAAGGGAAAGCAGAAAGGTGGAAGGAGTATGTAGAGGGTCTACGCAAGGGTGATGTACTTGAGGACAATATTATGGAAATGGAAGAGGATGTAGGTGGAGATGAAATGGGAGATATGATACTGCGTGAAGAGTTTGACAGAGCACTGAAAGACCTACATCGAAACAAGGCCCCAGGAGTAGACAACATTCCATTAGAACTACTGACGGCCTTGGGAGAGCCAGTCCTGACAAAACTCTACCATCTGGTGAGCAAGATGTACGAGACAGGCGAAATACCCTCAGACTTCAAGAAGAATATAATAATTCCAATCCCAAAGAAAGCAGGTGTTGACAGATGTGAAAATTACCGAACTATCAGTTTAATAAGTCACAGCTTCAAAATACTAACGCGAATTCTTTACAGACGAATGGAAAATCTGGTTGAAGCCGCCCTCGGGGAGGATCAGCGTGGATTCCGTAGAAATACTGGAACACGTGAGGCAATACTGACCTTACGATTTATCTTACAATAGAGATTAAGGAAAGGCAAACCTACGTTTCTAGCATTTGTAGACACAGAGAAAGCTTTTGACAATGTTGACTGGAAAATTCTTTTTCAAATTCTGAAGGTGGAAGGGGTAAAATACAGGGAGCGAAAGGCTATTTACAATTTGTACAGAAACCAGATGGCAGCTATAAAAGTCGAAGGGCATGAAAGGGAAGCAGTGGTTGGGAAGGGAGTGAGATAGGGTTGTAGCCTATCCCCTATGTTATTCAATCTGTATATTGAGCAACCAGTAAAGGAAACACAAGAAAAATTTGGAGTAGGAATTAAAATCCATGGAGAAGAAATAAAGACTTTGAGGTTCGCCGATGACATTGTAATTCTATCAGAGACAGCTAAGGACCTGGAAGAGCAGTTGAATGGAATGGACAGTGTCTTGAAAGGAGGATATAAGATGAACATCAACAAAAGCAAAACGAGGATAATGGAATGTATTCGAATTAAATCAGATGATGATGAGGGAATTAGATTAGGAAATGAGACACTCAGAGTAGTAGATGAGGTTTGCTATTTGGGGAGCAAAATAACTAATGATGGTCGAAGTAGAGAGGATATAAAATGTAGACTGGCAATGGCAAGGAAAGCGTTTCTGAAGAAGAGAAATTTGTTAACATCGAGTATAGATTTAAGTGTTAGTAAGTTGTTTCTGAAAATATTACTATGGAAGTGAAACATGGACAGTAAATAGTTTGGACAAGAAAAGAATAGAAGCTTTCGAAATGTGGTGCTACAGAAGAATGCTAAATATTAGATGGGTAGGTCACATAACTAATGCGGAGGTATTGAATAGAATTGGGGGAAAGAGAAATTTGTGGCAGAACTTGACTAGAAGAAGGGATCGCTTGGTAAGACACACATTCTGAGGCATCAAGGAATCACCAATTTAGTATTGGAGGGCAGCGTGGAGGATAAAACTCATAGAGGGAGACCAAGAGATGAATACACAAACGGATTCAGAAGGATGTAGGTTGCAGTAGGTATTGGGAGATGAAGAAGCTTGCACAGGATAGAGTAGCATGGAGAGCTGCATCAAACCAGTCTCTGGACTGAAGACCACAACAACAACAAACTTGGCATAGAGCAAAATTAAAAACAGTATTTGGAGGTCCGAAACACCATCGGTAATGACCGTCTCTGTATAGCCCTCGTCTAGCAACTTGTGATCTCTTTATATTTCAAAAAATTAAAGTTTAAGTTCGTGGAATAACTTTTTCGTCGTTATTGAAGACAGTGGCACATTTTAAAGCCTTTTTTTTTTTTTTTTTTTTTTTTTTTAGATTCCGTAGGAAGAGAGTCATCAATACTTCAGTATATGGTTTCATCGAAATCAAAAGTGGATTGATGTTAAAGAGGAATATTTCCGAATGCAAAACAACATTTAAATTTTTCGAAACTAATCTTTGTTTTAGTATATAAACATTTACAGTATTACCCTCGTATCCATCAGTTTCACTGAATGATATTAATGTTGAAGAGAACGGTAAAGTTCTGCTGTCGATCGTGAAATATAATTTGAAAGAAGTAAAATTCACCTAAGTGAAAGAAGCGTACATGATCTCAATCTGGAAAATGAAAAAGCTGGTCTCGGGAAAAATGATGTGTACAAGAAATGGCGTGGAAACGGAACAACTAATTATGTAATCTAGTAGGTCAATAACACACCAGCGAGTGGTACTTACAATAACTGCAGATGTTATTTCGTTTTCTGTAGACTAGTGCAAATTGTCTTGGTAGTGTTAAATCTGAGCCACTGACCGCACTTGTGTTATTTATTGTGTCCCGGATGTTCCCAGGACTGACGTAAATAAGATTATGGAATTTACCAAACACGTAGAGGACGAAGACTGAAAGTATTATTACCAAGTGGCAGATGAACGAGTTTCTGTAATCCTCGGGGAGCCAAGAACAATTAATCTGGAGGTGACAACTGCAAAGAGAGAGCAAAGTTTGATAGCGGTAGGCAGGCTCAGATGGATGTACTGTGGAGTAATTACGCAGAGCTGAAGAGGATAGGAAAAGACAGATTTGTGTGGAGACCTCTCTCAAAGCTATTCCCTAAGTGAAGACGATAACAAGTAGAACGTAATTTTTATTCACTTATCATACCTCTTTCTTACCTTGCAGGATTAGGCTTTCGGTGTTTTACATGGAACCAGAAATCCTTAGGGGGTTAAGATTTGAATACAACGCACATCAGTATGGAAACAGTACATGAGTTGTACGATATAAAAATAGAAATACTAATGAAGAAACAATATTTTAGAAACGTAGGTCGTATAAACGTAGTGTTAACTCAAGAGATTATTCATGATATTTAGATATCCATAACATTATGACTTAATTCTTTGTGTCCCGTAAGGCGGCCACAATGGGATGAGCGGTAAAACACATGTGTTTACAAATGAAATGACACAGTTTCAGAGACTTAATTGGTCTTGTATGATTTAACGTATATAGACTGAAATGGCGAGTAAATTTGGATCGAAGAGGGAGGCACGCCACGGTTATTCACACAGCTGACTGAACCACTGTGCAAAGGTGGCTCAGTGGCTAACACACTTGCCTAGCAACAGGAAGAACTGGGTGCTATGAACGATGTCGTCAAGCTCATGTTGAGACAAAGCCGCCCGGTCCTTCCCGCAGAGCTGCTCACATGTCTTGGAGAGTCTTTGGTGTATGTTGACGTGATACAACTCGTCTCCACGTGCATCCCAGACATGCTCAAAATCGGGAGAGTGGGCAGGCCACGCCATGAGTGCAACGCCTTCCGTTCCCAAGAGAACATCAACCATCCGTGCACCATGAGGTCGAGCATTATCGTCCATCAATCATTATCGTCAAGCCTGAGCCTACAGCATCTCGTAACAACAGCACATGAGATCCCAAGATCTCGCCACGATACCTGACAACAGTTAAACCTTGACACTTCACCTGCACAATTTCGTGAAGAGGCGTTCGTGTGGTCAAGATAATCCCTGCCCAAACCATTAGGGATCCTTCACGATATCGGTCTCTTTCCGCAGTGTTTGGGTCTCGAAATTGTGTTCCACGTTCCCTCCACATGCGAATCCGTCGAGAATCACTCTCCAGACCAAACAGGGAGAAGATCATTGGCGCACTTTTCGACCGTCCACGTGGCAAGTTGAGGACTCCATTCTAGACGTTCCCTTCTGTGAAGATGCCTCAGAGGTAGGCATACAGCAAGTCTCAGACAATAAAGGCCACTCTGCCAAGGCCTTCTGTTCACAGTTTGCCTAAGTAAGACATGTCCAGTGAATGTTGCGGGGTCAAATGCCAGCTGCTGTGCAGTACTAAGGCGGTACCGTCATATCCTTACAGCCAAATAACGGCCCCGTCTTTCTGATGCCACAAATGATCGAACATATCCTGGTCTCCAGGATACAGTTTCGGTCTCTTATAAACTGTCACCACATCCGTGAACCAACAGAGCGAATGACATTGAGCCATCGGGCTACATCATTTTGCGACTATCTTCCTATGGTCCTCCACCGCAGAGAGTGTGGCAGGCGTGTTCTCCGTGCCATAGCGCTGTGACTGCTTACACAGCAATTGTGGACGAGGGACTAGACGGCAAACACTACCCCGTTTTTTAGGTGCCCTGACGTCATCGTTGGGGTGGTTGCCGTTGACCGCAATGCCACCTTCCGTGCAGAACAGGATCGTGTGGACATCTGTTGACAGTTTGTTTGATTACATCGTGAATTAGACACAAAACAGGATAATAACAGTTTGTTGCTGTAATTTTGGACATCGGTATACGTAGATATATGTTTCCATTGCGACCACCTCCGTGGGTCTGTTCTGCCACTATTTCATCGAAATGTTGTACCAGTAATTCTGCGAAACGCTGTGTAACGCATTTTAAAATTTGTTAGAGCTATTTGAAAGCTGGTTGTAATCTGAAACTTACTTCTCTTTTTTCTTCTTCCTATTTAAAAGAATATCCTGATGTTTACTTTGTCGTAGCGTTAAACCGGTAATGATATTATACGTGTGAACGAGGCTGGAAATGTAAAGTGTGAGAGGAACAGAATGTGAGTTTTGTCAGGGGCACTGTATCTGACAATGCGTTGTGCTGTACTTCCATTACACGTGTTACTACGAGTGTCAAGACAGCATTACAGTGATGTGTTTCGTGTTAAGTGAAGGTTCATTACCACAAGGACATTCAGTACCAAGTGCTACAGTTCGTCAGCCAGGACTGAAAGCAATCTCGTCGTCGAAGAATGTGAAAATGCAGCAAGTCAACGGAGTCACGGTTTCAGCTGAAGCGTACGTCAGTTCCAGATCATCACAGTGTCGCATTCATACCGCGGCGAAGTAAGCCGGTTCTAGTAAGGCGAGCAAGTTAAAGATAATGTTGTAAATTTTAAAAGGTACCGAAATAAAACAGTGAGTTCAAAACCCACCATCTATCATCAGTTCCGTTTGGAAAGTTCTGGGGTTCAAAATGTAAGGGCTGTGGCGCTAAGGATTTTATGGAATACAAAGAAGATTCAGACCTACTTATACAAAAATGGGGAAGACCAACAACGATATTAATTGTTTTGTAACCGTAAAGGGCGCTGCCCGGATGCCGTTGCCTGAGCTGGAAGCAGTTTCGGAGCAAACGTTCCCATCCCCGTGAAACGAGGTGAGAGGCTATTCGATCATGCGAAAGAGTGCGGCAGTCCATGATGTGAAGTGTGAAGGCGTGCGGTGCATCCCATGGAGGCCACTTTGATAATCTGTTGTGACGTGGATGTAGTGCGGCTCTATGCCGCGTTCCACGACGGTTCGTTCTCGTTGCACGTACACAGTCCATCTCTGGACACTTGTCCATAGGACCTTTTTCCCTCCATTTACAGTCGGAAATCCGTCTCTGCAGTTTATCACTTTTATTAATTGTCGTCCTGTATTACAGAAAATCACATGCCAACTGTTCGACATTTTCCTCCCCTTTTATGATGGGCACCTAACTATTAGCAAATGAGAAAAAACGGTGGAAATCGCCTCTGAACTGTTTTGAGTGATGAGTGCGATAAAACACTTTAATTATTTGACAAACTAATTTCTTGTACGTGTGAACTTTGGCCGTAATATACTGTTTCGTTAAATGACAGTAGACTTTTCTGGCCTGGCTCATAGGGATCTGGGGAGAGAAGAAATATGAATTGGGGTAACAATCATCAAAACGGTCACAGAAATAGGAATTGGGGAAATAATCATCAAAGCCATCATGGGACAAATATAAATGAATATTGGAGAGGAAATGGGGGAAGATGTAATGAAGAGAGCCACAGTCAAAGGGATTTTAGGGGCAGTGATGTGAGAAATGAACCAAGGCCAATGCTGGGAAATGGACCTGGAAGAGGGGGACAGAACAACAGCACACTACAATGACAGCATCCTTTAAACTAGGAGTTGCCTCAAATGGGGTCCACTTTGGGACAAGACAAGTTGCAAACAATACGTCCAAGAGATGGAACGATACTAATTATAATCAGACTGGGGGTGGTTAATCTAAAAGGGGGTATGACAATAATGATAGAAGTAAGAGAGAGGAAAGAATTCGTGGTATGGAGGCCATTGTAAATGATGAAAATGTATTGGGGAGCTGGAGCATGGCAAAAGGAGAGCTTTTAAGAGAAAGAATGTTAGGGGTTTAAAGGCCCAAATGGAAGAAATCAATGCTCACAATGTTTTTTGTAAAGAGTTCGGGGATGTGAATTCTGAGAAAGATAGAATCGGTTTGGTGAGCAATATTAACAGGTCAGGGACTAAGGCACTGTCTGAAGGTATAGATGGATGTTGTGATGACCAAAGTGTGTGTGAAAGTAATAGTAATAAATTCGTTGAGTTGTGTGTAATTGAAGCAGATTCAGTGGATGATAATGTTAATTCTGAGAGGGCCAAGGTGCCTCAAACTAATGGTTTTGTAGATGAAGGTAATGATTTTGGGGCCACATTGCCTATTGTTGATGTAGTGATAAATGAATATGTACCAGAGAGTGTATCTAGTGAAAATTATGAGGTTAGCTGTGAGCAGCCAGAAGGGGCTGGTTCTGAGATGTCTGGTGAAAGTGTTTGTAATGTGCAGGATGGTAGTGCAAGTCATGTTTTGGTGGGGAAAGCTGTATCTGAATCCATGAAACATGATGAAACAAATTGTGCTAGTGTTTACATGCATGGGGTTAAACAGCAAACTAAGAATGATGAACAGTGGAGAACTAAGGGGGGATCTGAAATGAACTTAAATGATTGGGTAGCAAGGGCAATGTGTTTGCAAAAATACACTCCAGAAAATTGGACAGTAGGGAAATATAATTACATGAACAGTTTAAAGCAGTTAAATGTTGAGGATGAGGCATATTATGGTGTACTCAAGAAAATATTTGATGGGGATAAGGAGTTTGATCGTTTAAGGGGGGATTTTATAAATGAAATGGTAGGATGTGCTGTGGAGAGTAACTGCAGGGTTACAGATTGTGGAAAATTTGTGTTTGATGAGGGAGATGAAGTTGAAAAGGTGAATAATTATGTAGAGTATGAGGATTAGCAGTATGTGGGTAAGGAAGAGGCTGAATGGAATACTGGTTGGGTGGGGAAGAGAAAATGTGATTTTGATGCAAGTGATTGGATGGATTTTTCTAAGTATATACAGAAGTTGGGACCAAGGTATGGGAGAAGGAGAAGGTTAGTTTTGCCAGAAAATTAGGATGGCTGGGCTTAGAAAATAAAGAACAGAAAGATGCTTTTGAACTAATATTAAAAGGGGATAATGAACTAGAATCATTAAATGTGGGTCAGGTATGCACTATGGAAAAGTACTGTGCTAATGAAGTGGAGGAAGATGTTTTAACAGAAGTAGAGCTCAAACAGAAAACTTTTAGGAAGGTACAACCAATAGTTAAAGTTCAGATAGGTAAAGTCAGTCAAGAAGACTTAGTGGACACGGCTAGTACAGTCAGTGGGATAGTAGAGGACTTCTACAATTACATCAGAAATGACAAAATGGTAGTATTCCCGGTCACAGGGGTTAGAATAAAAAATGCTACTGGTAATTACAGCAAGCCAGTGAGGAAGGAGGCTGTTTTAGATGTAAACATTGGTGGAGAGTTGTTTAGTCACCCATTCCTGGTGATTCAAAATTTAAGTATAATTATGGTTCTGCGTACAGATTTTTTAAATACGTATGGGCCAAATATTAACTGTGGGGGACAGGTATTGGAACTGAACGTTGGGGGGATGAGTAAAGGAGGCAAAATTTGTAAACGCAACTGGTGATGATTTAGTGGCAGGCTTGCACATGGCCCAGTGCATGTTGGATGAAGTATGGATTGAGGAAGAGGCAAAAAGGGATGTCTATGAGACAGAGGGTATTGGTGACAGTGAAGGGGAAGAACTGTATAACTTACTGATAGAGAATAAAGATATATTCTCAGATCTTAGGTATGTTAGCAACAAGAACTTTTTGAGAAGTAAACATTATGTGTCTGAATAACTGTTGGTCTTATATATACAATCTGCTTAATTTTTTTTTTGCTTGGGGGCTCCAGAGAAATTTGGGGTGTAATTGTTAACTTCTTTTGGTGTGTGGGGGTCAAGTTGGTGGACTGAATATTAGGGTAAGCAACAGAGCATGGGGATTGTAAAATTAAAGTTAGTTCATTATGCTGCTTGTAATATAAGTCTGGGGTAGATGATATGAATAGAGGATATTTTAACAAGTATAGGTGATTTTTAACAGAGATTTTTAAAAGTAGATTAAGTCATTTTTCTTTTTGAGGAAACATTGCGAAACCCTTGAATTTGTTTCATGGTCTGTAATAATCAAGTAAAGTATTTTTTTTTTAGTTTCTGCTGTCAAGCCATGACAACAGTCAGATATTATTCAAAGTCTTTTTGATTCCTGCCACATTATTAGTATCATTTTGATTAGGGAGGCCTTGTTGCCAAGCAGTACTGCCTCAATGACGTGGGCATTTCTAATCTAGTATTGAACAGATTGTGGGGCACAACTACCCAGCTGTTGCTCTAGCCTGTTTTCTTAGTGATGGTTTGCCCTGAAATTCTGTCTTCGCTGTGTCAGCTCTGGATTGCATGAGGACGGGTGTAGGCTGGACCAATCTACGGTAAACAGGGAAAACTTTCATGTACATGAAATTTTCATTGGGGATTTTGTGTGTTCCGCGGTAGCGCTCCATAAATTGGCTAGTTGGAGGACAGGAAATAGCACCAGAATAGGGATCTGTGACACTACATCTAGTGTGGGGGCATCGCTGGAAGACGTTTTAGGCAGTGAGAAGTGACAGTGCTTGTGAAACAAATTGATAAAGGATACGTGTTCAAAAGTGCATAGATTGATTGGAAACAATGTGGTGTGCATAATATTCTGCCCAAAATAAGGAAGTTAAAAAAAATGACAAACGTTATTGTGATTTTGTTAATTTGTTTGTGTTAGTTTTGCTTATCCAGGCCTGTTGTACTATACACACACACAAATAGAAGACACTAATTTGGAATCATTGTTAAGGAAAATTATAATTATTGGATTGGGGTTAGTTACAGATATGTTACAAATTTCTTTTGTTGGGCACAAAATACATAGGGAATTTTACTTGGTTTAGGGTGATGACACCACCGACTAGACTGCCAAGTAAAGCGTTAACATTCTAGGACTATGTAAATAAATTATACAAAACTGCAACCAGTCACTTTTTCATCAATAATGCTTTATTACATTAACCGGTTTTCGAACCCTTTCAGGTTCATCTTCAGATGATTTCGGCAGAATCCGGGAAGTTACATCATTACTGGTAGTAGCATAATGCTGGGTGCTGGTTCTATGGCAGAAAGATAGGTCACACTTCAATGTATCACCATGACTATACCTTATCTTTCGATATCGATGTAAATTTAGTTTTTACTTACTGCGACAGTATAAGCGGCTTTTTTCGTATCTGTCTGCCTCCATTTTGATGTCCTGTCGCAGTAAGTAAAAACTAAATTTACATCGATATCGAAAGATAAGGTATAGTCATGGTGATACATTGAAGTGTGACCCATCTTTCTGCCATAGAACCAGCACCCAGCATTATGCTACTACCAGTAATGATGTAACTTTCCGGATTCTGCCGAAATCATCTGAAGATGAACCTGAAAGGGTTCGAAAACCGGTTAATGTAATAAAGCATTATTGATGAAAAAGTGACTGGTTGCAGTTTTGTATAATTTATTTACATTAATATACAGTCACGGTTCTAAAATATCCGTAATGGATAAGCATAATTCTAGGACTAATTTAACATGACTGGTCGGTCACTCTATTTGCGCTTTTTTTTTGTTGGTGCTACTTGCTACCGCATTTACTGCGTGCATGCGCTAGCAAGTGGGGGTATTGTGACGGTACAAACCCCCGTTAACTAGATGAATATTTCTAGTATGCAAGGATTGCTTTGTGGAGAGCGAGCGAGATACATGGTGCGCGATTCGCGGAATCGTGTGGCGCGCCCACGCGAGATTTGCAACGGTCGGTGGGATGGTCTCCACCGCCGGGCGGCCACGTGGCCTGCAGCTTGGGGCATTGTTTGGTTTTTCGCGCATTACGCGAAAACTATGTAACTTACGGTGGAGATCGATGCGGCAGTGGACTGCGGTCAGCAATATGCACCTTCTGAAAGATCGATCTTTATGTAAAGGCACGAGACGCAAAAGTTATACTAACCTCCAAATCTGTTAATATCACGAATACTGAAAGATTAATAAGAATAGTAAATAACAACTTACAGGGATGAGCGAGCACTCTTTAAAAACGTCTCGTCATAGCGGATCGAGTGCCGTAGTCATATGTCAAGATTCATCAATAATTAAGTCCGTATAGAGCAATAAACAAAGTTTGAGGGAAAATTGTTTATAAAATTCAATAGAAAACTCATGACGTAAAGAACGGCACTATGTAATATTTTAGGTGGCATCACACGTATTTGAAACTAGTTAACTTATACTATACACTTAACTTGCAATAGTTTTCATTGTTTGCAAATTATTATTAACATTTATCGCCCATAATTAACTAATCATCATAGATATGAATATTTTGAGCAGCGCGATGTGCAAATCGCTGTAGATTACGTTTAAAAACCGTGCTATATGCAGTTCTATGTTAAAACTTTGCAGCACAGGTGTAAACAAACAAATTTGCGCTAAGTGGCGAAACTTTGCAAAAACTAAAACTTCATTTACAGGCGATAGAATAATCCTAGAAATTAATGTAATATAGTAAATAAGCTGTACTTTTTATCGCGGTTCCGATGGTGTACTTATTTCTGTCAAGGGATGTATGTATCAAAATTTGTAACCTTAACTGGTGAGACTGATACTTAAATAATCAGGGGGTTCGACATCCGAGCCTATGTAAGCGAGCGGCCATCTTGGCCAGGGGGCAGTCGTTGGTCAGTCGTTTTGGAGGATGGGTGGTGAGCAAGCCCCACTTGAGGGTAGCCCATGTGGTCGTTTGAGAATTCTCTTTTCGCGCTGATTTATTTCGACAAAGAGTATTGTTTAATAGTGCAAGTGTGCAAGCATTTATCTAATGAACTGGAGGTGCTACGATTATTTGTTTGAGTACGATTTACGATGGTATACACCGTCGTAAGTGAACATGTGGCGAACTGTGAGTTCACGCCAAAACTGCTAGAACAAAGAGGACAGTGGAACTTGTGGCTCTGTTCGAATTATTTGAATAATTTTTCGTTTATAGCAGCCTACCTTACTGCTATTGGGGGCTCGGAGTCAAATAATTATTAAAGTAAAACTGTAAACCGTCTCACCAGTGCTGATCTCATTGTGTGAAAGAAAAGGAGAACGCCAGTAAATAGTGATTGAACTGTGTCGTGAAAAACTGATTTTAGTATAATAAACGCCTAGTTTTGGTTCCCTAGCATAAACTGTATTCATGTCTGAGTGAATAATTAATTCAAAATCTATAACAAATGCGCGGGTGTGGAACAGTGTACTAACGCACCAAGAGTGGAAATCATCCCCTGAGACCTACGTGAGAGCCAAAATTTGAAATAACATTATTTAACCACCATTTGTATATGCATTCGTGAGAACTCTGCAACCGTACTTCTTCTTTATTATTTTACCGCCCCGTCGCAACTTATACACGTAGCGTTGCATTTATAAGACAGAAAACCTCATCTATGATGAAAATATTTTGTCTTATGATGTTCTGCAGAACAGTTTTCTGATAAAATAGACACTAGTGAAAATGTATCCAGTAGCTAACAGCTTTTGTTTTTTCTTTTCGTCTCAGTTTGTTAGCATTATAGTGTGTATCTTTGATTCTACTCTCGTTTCGCGATAGTGGAATACTCGCCTGAGCATTGCGTTGATTTCTGTGTATTGCTTGGTGTCAATGATTTGTTTAATATGTTTACAGCCACGTTTAAAAGGTTTCTCTTCGGTTAAACTGTCTCCAGTAATTGTAATGACAAGGAAATAATCTTGTTTATAGATTCTTCCATCGCTCTTGACACAACATTTCCGTATTGAGGTTTGAATAACACTTAGGCGGTTTTCTGTTCTACTGAGTTTTATTTGTAAGAATTAGTTTTCAGCTTATCAGGCCATCTTCAGATAACTACTGGCTATTGTTTACAAGGAGCTTGAGTTCTTACGAACCAAACAATTTGGACTAAGATACAACGCACTTACATACGATCTTTAGTTGTGGTATTGGCTTTGGAATTGTCAAACGGGTCTTCTGACATTTTGTTCTGTAAAACTGTTCTTTAACATACTAAATCATGTTTTATGGTTTGTCAGTACCATGTATGACAACAATTAGAATTATTTAGAGCACAAATTATTACAAAATTACAATTTTTTGGTACTTATTGTGAAGAGTTGCAGTGGACACTAACTGTTGGTTGTACAACAGCGATGTTTTCTTTGGGGTTACATTTTGTTATTAGAAAAATTGTGCATTATTAATACCAAATATTGCATTGTTACAGTTGAGTTACTGTTAGGAATTAATGCACAATTTTTCTAATAACAAAATGCAGCCCCCAAAGAAAATATCGCAGTTGTACAACCAACAATTAGTGTCCAGTGCAACTGTACACAACAAATATCAAAACATCGTAATTTTGTAACAATGTGTGCTCCAAATAATTCTAATTGTTGTCATACATGGTACTGACAAGCCATAAAATGTGATTTATTATGATAAAGAACAGTTTTACAGAACAAGAAGTCAAAAGACCTGTTTGACAATTCCAAAGAAAATACCACAACTAAAGATGTATGTGAGTGCGTTGTATCTTAGTCCAGAATATTTGGTCCGTAAGAACGCAACCTCCTTGTAAACGATAGCCAGTAGGTACCTGAAGATGGCCTAATAAGCCGAAAACTAGTTCATATAAATAAAAATCAGTAGAAAAAAACCGCCTAAGTGTTATTCAACCCTCAATAAGCAAATAATCTGAAAAAATGTATCTACTTTGCGAAGGGGAGTGATAACGAGAATTGTAGAAACTGAGAGTGGAAACAATTTACGTTCCGACTACAGCAGAGAGAGAGAGAGAGAGAGAGAGAGAGAGAGAGAGAGAGAGAAAAGAGAGAGTGCTTTGCTTGTCAGATGTTCGTGAGCTGACCAGTCGGCTTGTTTTATGTTTGGTGCAAACGTCATCTATGTTTAACAATTCGGTTGCATCCCGTGGTAATTATGTTACACGGTGTTTCTGTTAACGCCACCTTGTAACGCAGTTTTATTATACAGCGTTCCAAGTTCAGTGATGGTCGATGCCTTGGGTACTTTCCCATGCTATTGTTTTTACATTTCGTTAATGAGGACTCCAATAACCCTTGTCGTGAAGCAGCTAATGCCGAGAGTCACGAATTCGCGACATACCAGAGCGGCCCCAAAAATGGAATGTCAACAGTTATTGAGCGCCATGGGGGGCTATGTGCAGAATTTAGGGCGGAAGTGCCAACCCCTCTGACACGTGCCGTCCCTCTAGATAGTTTAGGGCACGGCTACGTGGATACAAAGTTCTGTCCCGAAAATTATTCGCTTGTACTACAATATTTCTGATGTGACGTAAATCATATTTTGGTGAGAGAAACTAAATTCTAAAATACCGTATGTATGGATTTCGCATCGTTACGCATTTGGGTGCAGGTGCAAGCAAAAGATTAAATCAAGCGACGTGAATGCCAATTTTTCCGTTGATTTGTATCACCAAAATACTTCAATGACCAATTGTTTTCATTACATACATATATGTACTTTAGTCTTTTACACGTTTCCAAGAATTCATATGAACAACAGACCTCCACCCCGCTTTGACTGTTTGCATTTCACTTTCATTGCAATATGAAAATTGGAATGAACTGCTAGATCTCTGAAGATTTTCGATAATTTGCGGTGGATCCCCGAGTTTGGGTCGACAGAAGCGTCCGATCCCACGCGTCTGCTTTGACCCGTGACGTAATGGTGTTGTCGTGTGTGACGTCATGACGGCGCGGAGTTTGGTTCGAGTGTGGCTGTCTCCAGTTCTGTTTTATCTTATTTTGTTTACTTTTCTGATCTGTTCGTTCTATCTCGTGAGATTTTTTTTTTAATTTAAAAACGCTTATTACTTATTTTAATTATCTGTTTCCTCCAATTTCTGTTTTAGTTTAGTATATTCATCTTTCTGATCTGTTCGTTCTATCCCGTGAGATTTTTTTTTAAAAAGACAAAAAACACTAATCAGCTACTGAAGCATCTTTATCTTCTATGGGTTGTAGGGGTTACGACCCCTGGGGAGGTGGGTGGGTATTCATGCATGGCTGTCTTCACTTACACATTGTAGCTACGCAAGGTGTCTAAATTTGTTTATATTTAGTTTGCCCCCCCTCCCCCCACCCAAAACACCCCATTTCCCGCGCTTGTCCCGTTAGTGTCATTAGGCTTCTTGTGGAAAGTGTGTGTGTTTGTTTTTGTTTCCGCCATATTTGTGACGTCATGGGTCAAAGCAGACGGGCGGGATCGGACGCTTCCGCATTTCCCCGAGTTTTTATGCTTCACCAAGCGCAAACGCTAATTTCAAAGCTCGTGTACTACCTACGGAAAGGGAAAGTGTCAGTTTCAAAATTCTTGATAAGAGACAAAACGATCTACTAAGAATTGAAATCCAGAATGGAAGAGGCACTCTTCAAGAACAAAAAAATTCAGGACAAAAAGAAGAAAATACTGGTTACAGGTAGTCTAACCTAAATGATGCACTTCGTCATTGGCCTCACGTTACATACACACCCGGCCGCTATGGGCGGGCGGTTCTAGGTGCTTCAGTCCAGAACCGCGCTGCTACTACGATCGCAGGTTCTAATCCTGCCCCGGGCACCGATGTGTGTGATGTCCTGAGGTTAGGCAGGTTTAAGTAGTTCTAAGTCTAGGGGACTAATGACCTCAGATGTTAAGTCCCATAGTGCTTAGAGGCATTTGAACCATTTTACATACACAAACCAAAGAGATACACTGAAGAGCCAAAGAAACTGGTACATCTGCCTAAGATCGTGTAGGGCCCCCGCGAGCACGCAGAAGTGCAGCAGCACGACGTGGCGTGGACTCGACTAAGGTCTGGAGCAGTGCTGGAGGGAACTGACACCATTCCGCAGGGCTGTCCATAAATCCGTGACAGTACGAGGGAATGGAGATCTCTTCTGAACAGGACGTTGCAAGGCATCCCAGATATGCTGAATAATGTTCATATCTGGAAAGTTTCGTGGCCAGCGGAAGTGTTTAAATTCAAAAGAGTGTTTCTGGAGCCACTCGGTAACTATTCTGGACGTGTAGAGCGTCGCACTGTCCTGCTGGAATTGCCGAAGTCCATTGGAATGCACAATGGACATGAATGGATGCAGGTGACTAGACAGGATGCTTATTTATGTTTCACCTGTCACAGTCGTATCTAGACGTTCAAGAGGTCTCATATCACTCAAGCTACACACGTCCCATACCATTTCAGAGCCTCCGCCAGCTTGAAGAGTCCTCTACTGACATGCAGGGTCGATGGATTCATGAGGTTGTCTTCATACCCGTACAGGTCCATCCGCTCGACACAAATTGAAACGAGACTCGCGCGACACTGCAACATGTATCCAGTCATCAACAGTCCAATGTCCACGTTGACAGGTCCAGACGAGGCGTAAAGCTTTGTGTCGTCCAGTCATCAAGGATACACGAGTGGGACTTCGGCTCCGTAAACCCGTATCCATGTGTTTCGTTGAATGTTTCGCACGCTGACAATTGTTGATGGCCCAGCATTGAAATCTGCAGCAATTTGCGAAAGGGTTGCACTTCCGTCATGTTCAACAATTCTCTTCAGTCGTCGTTGGTCCCGTTCGTTCGGGATCTTTTCCGGCCGCAGCGATGTCGGAGATTTGATGTTTTACCCGATTCCTGATAGTCACGGTACCCTCGTGTAATTATCATACGGGAAAATCCCCATTTCATCGCCTCCTCGGAGATGCTGTGTCCCATCACTCGTGTGTCTACTATAACGCCATTTTGAAACTCAGTTATATCTTGATAACCTGTCATTGTAACGGCAGTAACCGATCTAGCACTTGTGTGAGGCACTTGTTGACGTACGAGTATATGGGCTTTGCGGACCGCAGTGCCGTATTCAGTCTGTTTACATATATCTGTATTTGAATACTCAAGCTTATACGGCGCTTCAGTGTCAAAGACCTTGAAACGTCCCCTTTGAAAAATTATATAAGACTGTGCTTAAGCTGACACACAATATTTTTCAGCGCAACGCAATCTGACTTTCAGAAAGCCCTACAAAGGAATGGCCCTGACTAACATTAACTTGTACCTTTCACAAATCACTTACCTCACCAAAAATCTTCGTTACTCGAACTACTGCTAAACAGCGAGCGCCACTACTGCCAGTTAAATAAAAGATTCAAACTACGGAAGGCACTAACTACTGATAGGCATAGTTAGTAAATGAAAGATTTTAATAGAGAACAAACAATGTATTTACCTTAATAGTGTTGAAAAATCATAATATACATAGCAATCCATAATATCCAGTATCACAAATTTCAAAACTCCGCCACCTCTCTCCCCACATCCACCACTGCTGGCGGCTCACCTCCAACTGCGCAACGCTACGCGCTGTTAACATCCAGCTGCCCCTCTACAATGGCAGACAACAATGCAAACTAGCCACAGACTGCACACAGCACAGCCAGTGATCATCATACAGAGCGCTACATAACGCTGCCAATAAGAAAACATAAACAGCTTACTTACATAAAGAAAAGATAAACAGCCTACTTACATAGAACATAAACAGCCTACTTACAACCTAACTGTGAATGACAGACAGGATTGGTGTGTCGTAACTCAATCATTCATCTGTGTCTAAATAAGAGAATAAATTCCAGAATGAAATTTCCATTCTGCAGTGTGGTGTTCGCTGATATGGAACTTACTGACAGGTTAAAACTGTATTCTGTAGCGAGACTCGAAATCGTGACCTTCGCCTTTTGTGGTCAAGTGCTCTCCCAACCGGGAGAGCAGGAAGGCGAAGCTGATAGGGGTCGCCGCGCGGAGTGGCAGCGCGATTAGGTGCGCAATGTCACGAACTGCGTGGCCCCTCCAGTCGAAGGTTCGAGTCCTCCCTCAAGCATGGGTTTGTGGTGTTCTTAGCAAAAGTTAGTTTAAGTAGTGTATAAATCTAGGGACCGGTGACCTCAGCAGTTTGGTTCCTTAGAAATTCGTACACATTTGAACATTTAGAACAACCTGAGACATGGCCGTGAAGTACCCCTCCCCCCCTTTCCCTCCAATGGGACTACAATAGCCTAGAGGGGACGTGGCATCGTGGACAGAGAAATGAAACACATTAACTAAAAAGTTAGCAATTGACCGTGCGTTCGCCCTGCAAACTTTCAGGTCCCCGGACTGGACATGTTGGTACACTGTACTGTTCCACAAGTGGTCGTTCACGTGTCGAGAACGTAGGAAATTGGGTACTTGACAACTACGGGGGGCCGATTGTTGAGTACACTGCACAAATAGTTGGCAGAGGTCCATGCAGGTGAATGTTGGAGCGTACTGTGAGGTTCCATATGAGGTCTTCACAGACCTAATGGCGAGATCAGTGATGAAAGGCAAAGCTCCAGAGTTCGTGTCGAGGTCCAGCACTCAGTTGTAATCTGCCAGAGTAGTTTCAAGAGTGTTAACTGTGTACTGTGTACCATATACAATTATTTAAAAAGTATGCCGCCACGAGTTTTTCGTTTTCAATTAATGAAATCCTATCAATGTATAACAGAAGTGTTAAATAAAAATCTTTTACAAAATGAAGTGTTATAAATATTCAATTTCTCGAACGCCTGTTGGTTATATGCGACATACCCAGATATACATGACAGGTATAATATATTTTAGAACTGAGATTAAGTAGCCTATAATAGTTCGCTGCCAGTTACAGAAAATCAGTTTTGATTTTTCCTTTGGAGTAAAAAATTTTTCAGGTGATAAGGGTTTAAGCAACCAAAGATTGTGACTAATTAGCACATAAATTGACGAAATTCAGGTAGACAGGGCCGGTCGAAGAAGATTATTGGGGACTCAGTCGCAAGAATTGAATATGTAGCACATCCATTGTCAAAGCGAGGAAGAAGCCTTTGGGAGAACATTTCATCTCATCTCATCTGGGCCTGTAAAGGAGCTCCAAATTTTCAAATGGCCAGGAAGTTCTCCATTCGCTATATACGTTACTGCGAAATAGATTTGAAAGTAAATAAACATTTCCGTTGACTGAGTTTTCTCATTGTTGTCATCAGAATCACGCGTAGCGTAATTCTAGATTTTTCAGAATGTTTTCATGGAAGTAACTCAACCATAACGGGTAATTAATAGCGGTTTGTAGCTTTGAGCAAGTTTTGTTTTGAAACGCAAAATACTTTGTGTCTCTTGAATTTACATGCAAAATTCACTCATGAGCTGTAGAAAACAGTACAGAGATCCCGTATTATGTCTACTGCAAAACCTGTATGCACACGCTACATCGTAGTTCTTTCATTGAAGGCTTATCTTTGCTTAAAACGATTTTCGTATCAGTGTTTTTGCGACATCGTGCGTGTCTAATAAATGTACGATATTCATCATTAGACTACCCAGTTTCTGCAGAGTGAAAGAAATTCTTTTTGTTGTATGAAAGATGTAGACAGCGCAGGTGATCTGATTTTGACAATAGGTAAATGCCGATGTGTTCCTGTGCATCGTGACGTAATGCTGGCTGCCGCTGCAGCTATGCAGCGGTTATCGCCGCCTACCGCAGTAGCGCCTGGCGGGGGCTGTGGCGGGGGCGGGTGAGGGGGGGGGGGTTGCGCTGGGGGTGGAACGGGATCTGGTGCCACAGGTGAGTGGGCGTAGCAATTTGTAGGCCCGATGCACACGAGAGAGTAACTGCCGCCGGTGATCGTAGCGACATCGCGATGTCAGTTGCAGCTTCAGAGCACGCACGGCGGCATCGCAGCGATAACTGCGCAGCAGTAGCTGGTGCAGTGTTCGGCGGCCGATGCGGCAGTAACCAGTTCTGGTCCAAAGCGCAAGGCGAGTTCATTCGTTTCTTCAGAAGGGAAGGCCGGTAAGTGTTTTCACCTTCCGGTCGGTCAGCGATGACGGAATCGAGTCGTGTAACCTGCAGTCTTTCTCAAACAATCTCACAGAAACTATTCCCTAAAAAAATTTCATTTTTGCGACAGTTATAGCTTTATATGTCAGCTTCATGATGATGTGCCCATAGTCATAGTTATTGTGATATTTACGTGAAAATAAGACACTGTGCGAAATTCGGAAAAGTGTGTAATGAAAAATAGAAGTCGCATTTGGTGCATGCTACATAATATAGGGTTATTACAAATGACTGAAGCGATTTCACAGCTCTACAATAACTTTATTATTTGAGATATTTTCACAATGCTTTGCACACACATACAAAAACTCAAAAAGTTTTTTTAGGCATTCACAAATGTTCGATATGTGCCCCTTTAGTGATTCGGCAGACATCAAGCCGATAATCAAGTTCCTACCACACTCGGCGCAGCATGTCCCCATCAATGAGTTCGAAAGAATCGTTGATGCGAGCTCGCAGTTCTGGCACATTTCTTGGTAGAGGAGGTTTAAACACTGAATCTTTCACATAACCCCACAGATAGAAATCGCATGGGGTTAAGCCGGGAGAGCGTGGAGGCCATGACATGAATTGCTGATCATGATCTCCACCACGACCGATCCATCGGTTTTCCAATCTCCTGTTTAAGAAATGCCGAACATCATGATGGAAGTGCGGTGGAGCACCATCCTGTTGAAAGATGAAGTCGGCGCTGTCGGTCTCCAGTTATGGCATGAGCCAATTTTCCAGCATGTCCAGATACACGTGTCCTGTAACGTTTTTTTCGCGGAAGAAATAGGGGCCGTAAACTTTAAACCGTGAGATTGCACAAAACACGTTAACTTTTGGTGAACTGCCAATTTGCTGCACGAATGCGTGAGGATTCTCTAACGCCCAGATTCGCACATTGTGTCTGTTCATTTCACCATTAAGAAAAAATGTTGCTTCATCACTGAAATCAAGTTTCGCACTGAACGCAACCTCTTCCGTGAGCTGTTGCAACCGCGCCGAAAATTCAAAGTGTTTGACTTTGTCATCCGGTGTCAGGGCTTGTAGCAATTGTAAACGGTAAGGCTTCTGCTTTAGCCTTTTCTGTAAGATTTTCCAAACCGTCGGCTGTGGTACGTTTAGCTCCCTGCTTGCTTTATTCGTCGACTTCCGCGGGCTACGCGTGAAACTTGCCCGCACGCGTTCAACCGTTTCTTCGCTCACTGCAGGCCGACCCGTTGATTTCCCCTTACAGAGGCATCCAGAAGCTTTAAACTGCGCATACCATCGCCGAATGGAGTTAGCAGTTGGCGGATCTTTGTTGAACTTCGTCCTGAAGTGTCGTTGCACTGTTATGACTGACTGATGTGAGTGCATTTCAACCACGACATACGCTTTCTCGGCTCCTGTCACCATTTTGCCTCACTGCGCTCTCGAGCGCTCTGGCGGCAGAAACATGAAGTGCGGCTTCAGCCGAACAAAACTTTATGAGTTTTTCTACGCATCTGTAGTGTGTCGTGACCATATGTCAATGAATGGAACTACAGTGAATTTATGAAATCGCTTCAATCATTTGTAATAGCCCTATATGTTGTTGCGTATGAAATTTAGCTAACATATTGAAGTTTTCTTTAGACTTCAGTAGAGATGTCTATCTGTCACCAGTCTCTAGAAAACTGAACCGACGTAGCACACGAATTAGAGATCGCGCCGCTCAAGCGATAAACCCAGAGTGAAATATCCACATCATCTCTCATATTTCATAAACGGTTTCAGATACCGAAATGAGATTTTGGCAAGTGATAGCACGCAAGGAGAAGAGTATTTTATCATATCGCCATTATGTAAAACTTCCGTAGCCACCGTGTAATTCGAATAACTACACACATTGCCGGCCGGTGTGACCGAGCGCTTCTAGTCCCTACAGTCTGGAACCGCGTGACTTCGAATCCTGCCTCGGGCATGGATCTGTGTGATGCCTTTAGGTTAGTTAGGTTTAAGTAGTTCTAGGGGACTGACGACCTCATAAGTAAAGTCCCATAGTGCTCAGAGCCATTTGAACCAACTACACACTTTTTCCGTGAAAGAATGTAACTTTTAAGAACCATCGGTAGCTGGTGAAACGAGAAATGCTATGGGTTTTGGAACAACGTATTGGAACCCAGTACACTTATTTTTGGAACGAAAAAATGGTTCAAATGGCTCTGAGCACTATGGGACATAACATCTGAAGTTATCAGTCCCCTAGAACTTAGAACTACTTAAACCTAACTAACCTAAGGACATCACACACAATCACGCCCGAGGCAGGATTCGAATCTGCGACCGTAGCGGTGGCGCAGTTCCAGACTGGAGCGCCTAGAACCGCTCGGTCGCAGCGGCTGGCTTTTGTAGAGATGATGTGCTTTTTCATAAGCTACTTACTTTACTTTTCTTCGGTTTGTCACTTAATAAGCCACTGTTTCTGAATTCTCTCGCAACTGTGTCTGCACAATATGTTCGTGAGGCGAGACAGAGTAAACACCACTGTGTTTTGGCAAAAGAAGCGAATTTTGACATGGCAACCAGGGAAATTTGTAGGTTTCACTCAAAATTCTCCACCCACGACGCTTCTCTGAACGTTACAAATGGTTAACAAGCCAGGAGAAAAAGAATCGACGCATTTACAGCGGAATTCTTTTTAGATAGTAACGAAGGCAGAGGTGATGTTTCAGTTAAAAACGGCACTTCCAGCGCTCGGCAATTCCCCTACAGCGGTCAGAGCGACCCCCCCCCCCCTTCTCCTCCCCAACTACCACAGCTGGGCAGCGTGTGGGCAGTTTTGGTTGGTTGGCGCTGAGCAGCGAGGAAATTTCCGCGGCGCGTGATTTGGCCGGGCATGCTGGAAGCTTCCACCCACGGTCCGAGTGTGTGGTGCTGTTCCGATTGCTACGAGTTTCGAGGCACACCTATCCTGGACATGAAACTTGCGTTTTGACTTACTCTATCAGCAAGTCACGACTGCTCACATTGTGTCGTTTCGAGTTCATAGTCGGCTGTTGGGATATTCCGACGAGCAGCAACGTGTGTTTTCGAGATGGCAAATTTTAGCTACCCTCTGGTGAAGTTTAACTGTACTTGGTTATTTGAATCGAGGTGCACCAGCGGAATCTTCTGCCTTGTGGCCGTTAACGTCCCGGTTACCTGTCCTGGCCGTTGACGTGAATTCAGGCAGTGTATTTTCCTCATTGTGTTGTCGCTGTCCGGCACTCATTGTAGTTTGACAGCCCAATGTATAATTGGTTGTGGGCGCCAATACCTCCTACGTTGTTCCATTGAACTCCCTGTTGTGTGCTGGTCGGATGAAGCGGATGTTATCTTGTGGATCCACTGACTGTCTGTTGGTTGGTTTGTCATCAGATCGTCAGTGGTTGGGCCGACTGCCTGTCTCATCTAAGCGATCATTAGCGTTTGAATTCCAGAACTCAGAACTCTAAGCCCTTGAGTGTATTGCCTTTCTCGTTTGTTCTTGTTGTTTGTACTTGTATGGCTTCTAGCCGATTTTTAGATTAAGGTTGTTTTGCCCTTAAGATGTCAGATGGTTTGGCCTTCAGCCTAATTTAAGAAATGTTTTACATAAAGACTTTGGCATTTTTTAAAATTAATGTTATTGAGTCTTAAGTGTTGGGCCTTCAGCCGATTTTGATTTTAAGTTGTTTTGCTCCTAAAGTGTCAGATTCTTTGGACCTTCAGCCTAATTAAGTTACTGTTTTAAGATAAAGTTTTGCTTTTTAAATTTCTGATTTTGGTAGAGCTTTAAGTTTTTGGCTTTCAGCCGTTTTTAAATTGAAGTGGTCTTGCCCTTAAGGCATGAGATTGTATGGCACATTCAGGCACTAATTAACTTTCAAAACTAAAGCTGTGTTTTTTTTTAAAATTTCTTGGTTCTTGTAATGTTTGATCAAATAAAAGGTTGTATGTTCGAATGTAACTGACAGCCGCTTATTTTGGCCCCTTTCCACAACTTAAACTACACTCCTGGAAATTGAAATAAGAACACCGTGAATTCATTGTCCCAGGAAGGGGAAACTTTATTGACACATTCCTGGGGTCAGATACATCACATGATCACACTGACAGAACCACAGGCACATAGACACAGGCAACAGAGCATGCACAATGTCGGCACTAGTACAGTGTATATCCACCTTTCGCAGCAATGCAGACTGCTATTCTCCCATGGAGACGATCGTAGAGATGCTGGATGTAGTCCTGTGGAACGGCTTGCCATGCCATTTCCACCTGGCGCCTCAGTTGGACCAGCGTTCGTGCTGGACGTGCAGACCGCGTGAGACGACGCTTCATCCAGTCCAAACATGCTCAATGGGGGACAGATCCGGAGATCTTGCTGGCCAGGGTAGTTGACTTACACCTTCTAGAGCACGTTGGGTGGCACGGGATACATGCGGACGTGCATTGTCCTGTTGGAACAGCAAGTTCCCTTGGCGGTCTAGGAATGGTAGAACGATGGGTTCGATGACGGTTTGGATGTACCGTACACTATTCAGTGTCCCCTCGACGATCACCAGTGGTGTACGGCCAGTGTAGGAGATCGCTCCCCACACCATGGTGCCGGGTGTTGGCCCTGTGTGCCTCGGTCGTATGCAGTCCTGATTGTGGCGCTCACCTGCACGGCGCCAAACACGCATACGACCATCATTGGCACCAAGGCAGAAGCGACTCTCATCGCTGAAGACGACACATCTCCATTCGTCCCTCCATTCACGCCTGTCGCGACACCACTGGAGGCCGGCTGCACGATGTTGGGGCGTGAGCGGAAGACGGCCTAACGGTGTGCGGGACCGTAGCCCAGCTTCATGGAACGGTTGCGAATGGTCCTCGCTGATACCCCAGGAGCAACAGTGTCCCTAATTTGCTGGGAAGTGGCGGTGCGGTCCCCTACGGCACTGCTTAGGATCCTACGGTCTTGGCGTGCATCCGTGCGTCGCTGCGGTCCGGTTCCAGGTCGACGGGCACGTGCACCTTCCGCCGACCACTGGCGACAACATCGATGTACTGTGGAGACCTCACGCCCCACGTGTTGAGCAATTCGGCGGTACGTCCACCCGGTCTCCCGCATGCCCACTATACGCCCTCGCTCAAAGTCCGTCAACTGCACATACGGTTCACGTCCACGCTGTCGCGGCATGCTACCAGTGTTAAAGACTGCGATGGAGCTCCGTATGCCACGGCAAACTGGCTGACACTGACGGCGGCGGTGCACAAATGCTGCGCAGCTAGCGCCATTCGACGGCCAACACCGCTGTTCCTGGTGTGTCCGCTGTGCCGTGCGTGTGATCATTGCTTGTACAGCCCTCTCGCAGTGTCCGGAGCAAGTATGGTGGGTCTGACACACCGGTGTCAATGTGTTCTTTTTTCCATTTCCAGGAGTGTACCTGTCCTGTCCTGCAGAATTAGCAGGGCGTCTCACAGGTAGCAGAGCGTGGTTGCCCTTGTGCTTGCCATTCTAGTTGCTGTCAGTTTCACTCTTGTTTCGTTTGTGTTCTGTGGCACCAAATTGATTAAGCTGTTACTTTCAGGTGCTTATCGTCATGGCAGTCAGACAGTGTCCAGAGATCGGCCTGCCGAGAAAGAACCACATTGTTTACGAGTTGGCAATAAGGCGCCAACTGGTGGAGGGCAGTGTTCCAGAATTGGTAAACCATTTGTGAGCTGCCGTTCTTCAGCCGGTTGACGTCACGCCGGTGGTGGTGGGTGAAACAGGAGCGGCAACTGAATTTTTGTTTGAGGCTATTAAAGGCCTTGAGGACACTATTTGTCTTTTGGAGGGAACCCAACCGAGTGACAGTCAGCTGGGTAGGGTGCGGGCACAGTTAATGAATTTAACTAATTGGATAGTGGATTTAAGCACATTAGATTTGGAAGATCATCACAAAAAATTAACTTTGGTGAGCACAGTACAGTTTAAGCTTGGAGTTGGATGGGAGGAAGGTTGAAGATAGGGACTTGCACTGTCAGGGAGAGAGTAATAGCCAGCACGGGGGTGGTACTGTTGCATCCTCTGTCAAGTCAGATGCTGTGTTTGCCAAGTTGCCTAATCCTCTGATCTATTTCTTCCGAGATATTACTGAATTAGTTGTTGAGCGACTTGATCAGGTGGAAAAATTGTGGTGGTTATTGGTTCGCGTAGAACAACATGTGGCGGCCTTTCGTGCTCCGCACCAAGTAATTTTGTCGTTGTAGTACCCATTAGCTAGAGGCAAGTTACAGAACCTCCTCTCACGAGCCATGGAGGAAGGGTTTTCCTTGCAGCAATTAAGGGAGCTCGTAATTAGGCAAAGGTTGACCACCAGGGTTCGTAGCTTGAGTGTCGTTACATTTCGGAAGTGCAGTGGGGTGAGGAGCAGTTACATCAGTATGTCGATAGAGTTCAGACAGCCTCTTTGGCTTTGCTAATTGATTTACCTGAACAAGAATTGGTCTCCATCGTTCTTAGGGGAATGCTTGTGGCGGACAAGTGGCATTTTGTTTTTTGTAAGCAGCCTTCAACCTGGGAAGAGCTCTGCATTACCACTTGAGAACCATGTACGTCACGAGGTTAAGGGGCGGGACGCCGGCGCTGATTCCGCAGTATCTACATCCTCTGAAGCTATCAAAAGGGAACCCCGGCGTTG
Source organism: Schistocerca cancellata (assembly GCF_023864275.1). Taxonomy (NCBI): domain Eukaryota; kingdom Metazoa; phylum Arthropoda; class Insecta; order Orthoptera; family Acrididae; genus Schistocerca; species Schistocerca cancellata. Next base: position 610,755,208 of record NC_064633.1, on the reverse strand, counting down.
TTTCAGGCGAGGCAGTAAGTCTCATTTGGTGCGCTCTTGTGTTCAGCCTCATGCACCCAGAGCCAATAGATGACACCGAGTTGGGCTGCGAACTGAGGTTCGTGTTTTCAGAAATTGGCGTACTCGGGTGGTCGTTCCCTCATCACCCCTCTTGCCTTACGTTTGTTCTCGGGTAGGTGGCCAGCCAGTATGTGCTCTTTTTGATTCTGGTAGTTCCATTTCATTATTGAGCTTCGAGTGGTTTTTGGAATTTGGGCATCTCACGAAATTTCGGTCGGTCCCTTCGCCGGTGCAGAGATGTCGGATGGCCAATGGCTAGGTGTTGCTTCTATATGTTCGGGTCCGGGGGAGTATGTGGTTCGGTGATTTTTCATGGCCTATGTCTTTAGCCTTGGTTAAGGAACTGCCCGTGAATCTAATTTTGGGGTGTGATTTCATCAATAAAACCGGGTTGGTCTTGGATTATTCCAGACACACCATTTTCTTAAAATTGGCTCCTGGAGACAAGTTTGGCCTTCGCGAATGCGCTAAACCTAGTGTTCATCGAACTGTTGGAGGCGTTGGCCGTTGAGGCCGTAGCTAACGAGTTTGATCTTGCCTATCTCTTGCCCCATCAGGCTTCTCAGTTACGCGATGTGTTGCACAGTTTTCCCCAGCTCCTTGGTGATAACCTGGGTGTTATTAACATTCTTGATTATTGTTGTGGGTTGGCAGGAGAGCCAACACCGTATTATTAAAGGAAGCCGAAAGGCACGCGTTTTAGCTCACGCAGGCTGGCGTGAGGTCTGGAACAGGACAAGGAATTTAGACTTTAGAAAAACGGACTTAGCTGTGGAAAACTTAACTTTAACCCATAACTGGTAAACGTCGTTCTTGACGGTACATGTTTTACAGTATCAATAGTAACTGGTAATGGCGCCTTGCTAGGTCGTAGCAAATGACGTAGCTGAAGGCTATGCTAACTATCGTCTCGGCAAATGAGAGCGTATTTTGTCAGTGAACCATCGCTAGCAAAGTCGGTTGTCCAACTGGGGCGAGTGCTAGGAAGTCTCTCTAGACCTGCCGTGTGGCGGCGCTCGGTCTGCAATCACTGATAGTGGCGACACGCGGTGTCCGACGTATGCTAACGGACCGCGGCCGATTTAAAGGCTACCACCTAGCAAGTGTGGTGTCTGGCGGTGACACCACAATTATCATATCCGTCTGTCCGACAATATTCCGTTTAGGCACTCCCATACCGCCTCTCAAGCCCTAAGGTGAAGATACTCAAGGCTAAGATATCTCAGATGCTCCAACAAGGAGTGATTAGGCCTTCTACATCTGCTTATGCTTCCCCAATATTTCTTGTAAATAAAGACCAGGGGCGCGATTTCAGACTACCGCCGTCTAAACGCTAAGATTGTCCTTGAATCGGCACCCCTACCTCATCTTCGTGTGGTTCCTGAAGAGGGGCAGCAGCCTTTTCAGTAGTTGCAGGGGCAATAGTCTGCATGATTGACTGATCTGGCCTTGTAACACTGAACAAAACGGCCTTGTTGTGCTGGTACTGCGAACGGCTGAAAGCAAGGGGAAACTACAGCCGTAATTTTTCCCGAGGGCATGCACCTTTGCTGTATGGTTAAACGATGATAGCGCCCTCTTGGGTAAAATATTCCGGAGGTAAAATAGTCCCCCATTCGGATCTCCGGGCGGGGACTACTCAAGAGGACGTCGTTATCAGGAGAAAGAAAACTGGCGTTCTACGGATCGGAGCGTGTCAGATCGCTTAATCGGTCACGTAGGTTAGAAAATTTAAAAAGGGAAATGGAGAGGTTAAAGTTAGATATAGTGTGAATTAGTGAAGTTCGTTGGCAGGAGGAACAAGACTTTTGGTCAGGTGAATATAGGGTTATAAATACAAAATCAAATAGGGGTAATGCAGGAGTAGGTTTAATAATGAATAATGAGTGCAGGTAAGCTACTACAAACAGTATAGTGAACGCATTATTGTGGCCAAGATAGACACGAAGCCCACGCCTACTACAGTAGTACAAGTTTACATGCCAACTAGCTCTGCAGATAATGAAGAAATTGATGAAATGTATGATGAGGTAAAAGAAATTATTCAGATAGTGAATGGAGACGAAAATTTAGATGTCATTGGTGACTGGAATTCGAGAGTAGGAAAAGGGAGAGAAGGAAACATAGTAGGTGAATATGGACTGGGGGTAAGAAATCAAAGATAAAGCCGTCTGGTAGAATTTTGAACAGAGCATAACTTAATCATAGCTTACACTTGGTTCAAGAATCATAAAAGAAGGTTGTATACATGGAAGAATCCTGGAGATACTAGAACGTATCAGATACATTATATAATGGTAAGACAGAGATTTAGGAACCAGGTTTTAAATTGTAAGACATTTCTAGGGGCAGATGTGGACCCTGACCACAATATATTGGTTATGAACTGTAGATTAAAACTGAAGAAACTGCATAAAGGTAGGAATTTAAGGAGATGGGACCTGGATAAACTGACTAAACCAGAGGTTGTACAGTTTCAGGGAGAGCATAAGGGAACAATTGACAGGAATGGGGGAAAGAAATACAGTAGAAGTGGAATGGGTAGCTCTGAGGGATGAAGTAGTGAAGGCAGTAGAGGATCAAGTAGGTAAAAAGACGAAGGCTAGTAGAAATCCTTGGGTAACAGAAGAAATATTGAATTCAATTGATGAAAGGAGAAAATATAAAAACGCAATAAATGAAGCAAGCAAAAAGGTATACAAAGGTCTCAAAAATGATATCGACAGGAAGTGCAAAATGGCAAAGCAGGGATGGCTAGAGGACAAATGTAAGGATGTACAGGGTTAACTCACGAGGGGTGAGATAGATACTGCCTACAGGAAAATTAAAGAGACCTTTGGACAAAAGAGAACCACTTGTATGAATATCAACAGCTCATATGGAAACCCAGTTCTAAGCAAAGAAGGGAAAGCAGAAATCTGGAAGGAGTATATAGAGGGTCTATACAAGGGCAATATTCTGGAAATGGAAGAGGATGTAGATCAAGATGAAATGGAAGATATAATAATGCATGAAGAGTTTGACAGAGCACTGAAAGACCTAAGTCGAAACAAGGTTCCGGGAGTAGACAACATTCCATTAGAACTACTGACGGCCTTGGGAGAGCCAGTCCTGACAAAACTCTACCATCTGGTGAGCAAGATGCATGAGACAGGCGAAATACCCTAATACTCCAAGAAAAATATAACAGTTCCAATCCCAAAGAAAGCAAGTGTTGACAGATGTGAAAATTAGCGAACTTTTTTTTTTTTTGGTCATCAGTCTACTGACTGGTTTGAAGCGGCCCGCCACGAATTCCTTTCCTGTGCTAACCTCTTCATCTCAGAGTAGCACTTGCAACCTACGTCCTCAATTATTTGCTTGACGTATTCCAATCTCTGTCTTCCTGTACAGTTTTTGCCGTCTACAGCTCCCTCTAGCACCATGGAAGTCATTCCCTCATGTCTTAACAGATGTCCTATCATCCTGTCCCTTCTCCTTATCAGTGTATTCCACATATTCCTTTCCTCTCCGATTCTGCGTAGAACCTCCTCATTCCTTACCTTGTCAGTCCACCTAATTTTCAACATTCGTCTATAGCACCACATCTCAAATGCTTCGATTCTCTTCTGTTCCGGTTTTCCCACAGTCCATGTTTCACTACCAAACAATGCTGTACTCCAGATGTATATCCTCAAAAATTTCTTCCTCTAATTAAGGCCGGTATTTGATATTAGTAGACTTCTCTTGGCCAGAAACGCCTTTTTTGCCATAGCGAGTCTGCTTTTGATGTCCTCCTTGTTCCGTCCGTCATTGGTTATTTTACTGGCTAGGTGGCAAAATTCCTTAACATCATTGACTTCGTGACCATCAATCCTGGTGTTAAGTTTCTCGCTGTTCTTATTTCTACTACTTCTCATTACCTTCGTCTTTCTCCGATTTACTCTCAAACCATACTGTGTACTCATTAGACTGTTCATTCGGTTCAGCAGATCATTTAATTCTTCTTCACTTTCACTCAGGATAGCAATGTCATCAGCGAATCGTATCATTGATATTGTAAAGGATGAGCCAGACAATAAGGGATTTTACTTTATTACATGAGCCTCAAACCGGTAACTTCGCGTTCCCATTACGGCCAAGCCACGGCCGGCAGCGTTAGCTGCCTGTAAATTCTTTCGTCCCACGGTTTAGTAACAGGAAGTCAGCACCGATGAAGGGCACCTTGTTCACGCGCCTCTCTCATGTGCTGACGAGGTAACGCCGCCCCAGGCGTCGCTTAGCAGGCAACGCTCTGGAAAGTTCCATGCCGCCCGCACGGTTTGCTCGGTCCTGACCAATCAGGGTGGAGGAAGCCGCGTGGTGCGTCGAATATACCCGGCCGCCAGTCGCCGGGCTCGCTCTCTTGTATTCTTGCTCACCCGCGAGTCGGATGCGCGCCCTGTAGCATTGAACATCTCCCGCTTCTCCCGGTGCTGCGGCACTGTGGACTTAGTTTTGGCAGACAACAACTTTCGGTAGCTTCGCGAACAATGTTCGCCAAATTGTAAGCTCTGGCTCACCCTCACCTCCCTAGGCCTATGTAGCCCCTTTTCATCATGCTTTAGCCAATAAATGGCCTTTCTGTAAGAATTACACTATTATCCCATAACGCCCACCGCCTACCCATACCCGCCATCCTGTACAATATCCTTTCACCTTGTATTTTAATTCCACTCCTGAACCTTTCTTTTATTTCCATCATTGCTTCCTCGATGTACAGATTGAAGAGTAGGGGCGAAAGGCTACAGCCTTGTCTTACACCCTTCTTAATACGAGCACTTCGTTCTTGATCGTCCACTCTTATTATTCCCTCTTGGTTGTTGTACATATAGTATATGACCCGTTTCTCCCTATAGCTTACCCCTACTTTTTTCAGAATCTCGAACAGCTTGCGCTATTTTATATTGTCGAACGCTTTTTCCAGGTCGACAAATCCTATGAAAGTGTCTTGATTTTTCTTTAGCCTTGCTTCCATTATTAGCTGTAACGTCAGAATTGCCTCTCTCGTCCCTTTACTTTTCCTAAAGCCAAACTGATTGTCACCTAGCGCATTCTCAATTTTCTTTTCCATTCTTCTGTATATTATTCTTGTAAGCAGCTTCGATGCATGAGCTGTTAAGCTGATTGTGCGATAATTCTCTCACTTGTCAGCTCTTGCCGTCTTCGGAATTGTGTGGATGATGCTTTTCCAAAAGTCGGATGGTATATCGCCAGACTCATATATTCTACACACCAACGTGAATAGTCGTTTTGTTGCCACTTCCCCCAATGATTTTAGAAATTCTGATGGAATGTTATCTGTCCCTTCTGCCTTATTTGACCGTAAGTCCTCCAAAGCTCTTTTAAATTCCGATTCTAATACTGGATCCCCTATCTCTTCTAAATCGACTCCTGTTTCTTCTTCTATCACATCAGACAAATCTTCACCCTCATAGAGGCTTTCAATGTATTCTTTCCACCTATCTGCTCTCTCCTCTGCATTTAACAGTGGAATTCCCGTTGCACTCTTAATGTTATCACCGTTGCTTTTAATGTCACCAAAGGTTGTTTTGACTCTCCTGTATGCTGAATCTGTCCTTCCGACAATCATATCTTTTTCGATGTCTTCACATTTTTCCTGCAGTCATTTCGTCTTAGCTTCCCTGCACTTCCTATTTATTTCATTCCTCAGCGACTTGTATTTCTGTATTCCTGATTTTCGCGGAACATGTTTGTATTTCCTCCTTTCATCAATCAACTGAAGTATTTCTTCTGTTACCCATGGTTTCTTCGCAGCTACCTTCTTTGTACCTATGTTTTCCTTCCCAACTTCTGTGATGGCCCTTTTTAGAGATGTCCATTCCTCTTCAACTGTACTGCCTACTGCGCTATTCCTTATTGCTGTATCTATAGCGTTAGATAACTTCAAACGTATCTCGTCATTCCTTAGTACTTCCGTATCCCACTTCTTTGCGTATTGATTCTTCCTGACTAATGTCTTGAACTTCAGCCTACTCTTCATCACTACTATATTGTGATCTGAGTCTATATCTGCTCCTGGGTACACCTTACAATCCAGTATCTGATTTCGGAATCTCTGTCTGGCCATGATGTAATCAAATTGAAATCTTTCCGTATCTCCCGGCCTTTTCCAAGTATACCTCCTCCTCTTGTGATTCTTGAACAGGGTATTCGCTATTACTAGCTGAAACTTGTTACAGAACTCAATTAGTCTTTCTCCTCTTTCATTCCTAGTCCCAAGCCCATATTCTCCTGTAACCTTTTCTTCTACTCCTTCCCCTACAACTGCATTCCAGTCGCCCATGACTATTAGATTTTCGTCCCCATTTACATACTGCATTTACCCTTTCAATATCCTCATACACTTTCTCTATCTGTTCATCTTCTGATTACGACGTCGGCATGTATACCTGAACTATCGTTGTCGGTGTTGGTCTGCTGTCGATTAGAACAACCCGGTCACTGAACTGTTCACAGTAACACACCCTCTGTCCTACCTTCCTATTCATAACGAATCCTACACCTGTTATACCATTTTCTGCTGCTGTTGATATTACCCCATACTCATCTGACCAGAAATCCTTGTCTTCCGTCCACTTCACTTCACTGACCCCTACTATATCTAGATTGAGCCTTTGCATTTCCCTTTTCAGATTTTCTAGTTTCCCACCTGACTCGTAGAACGTTATCCTTTCGTTGATTATTCAATCTTTTTCTCATGGTAACCTCCCCCTTGGCAGTCCCCTCCCGGAGATCCGAATGGGGGACTATTCCGGAATCTTTTGCCAGTGGATAGATTATCATGACACTTCTTCAATTACAGGCCCCATGTCCTGTGGGTACACGTTACGTGTCTTTACCGAACTATCAGTTTAATAAGTCACAGCTGCAAAATACTAACGCGAATTCTTTACAGACGAATGGAAAAACTGGTAGAAGCCGACCGCAGGGAAGATCCGTTTGGATTCCGTGGAAATGTAGGAACACGTGAGGCAATACTTACCTTACGACTTATCTTAGAAGAAAGATTAAGGAACGGCAAACCTACATTTCTAGCATTTGTAGACTTAGAGAAAGTTTTCGACAATGTTGACTGGAATGCTCTTTTTCAAATTCTGAGAGTGGCAGGGGTAAATTGCAGGGAGCGAAAGGCTATTTACAATTTGTACAGAGACCAGATGGCAGTTATAAGAGTCGAGGGGCATGAAAGGGAAGCAGTGGTTGGGAAGGGAGTGAGATATGGTTGTAGACTATCCCGATGTTATTCAATCTGTATATTGAGCAAGCAGTAAAGGAAACAAAAAAAATTCGGAATACGAATTAAAACCCATGGATAAGAAATAAAAACTTTGAGGTTCGCCGATGACATTTGAATTCTGTCAGACACAGCAAAGGACCTGGAAGAGCAGCTGAAAGGAATGGACAGTGTGTTGAAAGGAGGATATAAGGTGATCACCAACAAAGGCAAAACGAGGATAATGGAATGTAGTCGATTTAAATCGGGTGATGCTAAGGGAATTAGATTAGGTAATGAGGCACTTCAAGAAGTAAATGAGTTTTGCTATTTGGGGAGCAAAATAACTGATGATGGTAGAATTTGAGAGGATATAAAATGTAGTCTGTCAATTGCAAGGAAAGTGTTTCTGAGGAAGAGAAATTTGTTAACGTAGAGTATAGATTTAAGGGTCAGGAAGTCATTTCTGAATGTATTTGTATGGAGTGTAGCCACGTATAGAAGTGAAACATGGACGATAAAAAGTTTAGACAACAAGAGAATAGAAGCTTTCGAAATGTGCTACAGAAGAATGCTGAAGATTTTATGGGTAGATCACATAATTAATGAGGAGGTATTGAATAGAATTGAGGAGAAGAGAAATTTGTGGCACAACTTGACTAGAAGTAGGGATCGCTTGGTAGGACAAATTCTGAGGCATCAAGGGATCACCAATTTAGCATTTAAGGGCAGTGTGGAGGGTAAAAATCGTAGAGGGAGGTCAAGAGATGAATACACTAAACTGATTCAGAAGGATGTTGGCTGCAGTATGTTGGGAGATGAAGCTTGCACAGGATAGAGTAGCATGGAGAGCTGCATCAAACCAGTCTCAGGACTGAAGAACCACAACAAGAACAAGGCAGCGATAACCAATCCTCCAGTTCTTGTGGTTCCCGATTTTAATAAAAGGGTTGTTGTTCAAACTGACGCTTCTAATGCTGATATTTCAGCTGTTCTCCTCCAGGAGTTTGAGGGGCAGAGACAGCGATTAGCCTCCGCTTCTCGTCGGTTAACTGATGCAGATCTCACGTACTCCATCTACGAGTGCGAGGCTTTGGCCGTTTCATTTGCATTAAAGAAGTACCGCTCCTTCCTAGAACATCGGGTTTTCCAATTAGAAACCGACAATCAATCTTTGAGCTGTGTGTTGGCTAGGCCGCGTAAAACTGCCCGTATTGGCAGGTGTAGTTAGACAGCTCAATGTATAATTGTTTGTGGGCGCCAGTACCTTCTACATTGTTCCATTGAACTCCCAGTTGTGTGCTGGTCAGATGAAGTGGAGGTTATCTTGTCAGTGGGTCCGTTGACTGTCTGTTGGTTGGGTTTTTGTCTGATCGACAATGGTTGGGCCGACTGCCTGCCTCACCAAAGCTAGCGTTAGTGTTTCAATTCCAGAGCTCAGAACTTCTGAGCGCCCTTGGGTTTACTGCCTTTCCTTGTTTGTTGTTATTTGTACTTGTATGTCTTCTAGCCGATTTTTGGATTAAGGTTGTCTTGCCCTTTGCCGCACGGAATTACCCGAACGGTCTTGGGCGCTGCAGTCATGGACTGTGCGGCTGCTCCCGGCAGAGGTTCGAGTCCTCCCTGGGGCATGGGTGTGTGTGTTTGTCCTTAGGATAATTTAGGTTAAGTAGTGTGTAAGCTTAGGGACTAATGACCGTAGCAGTTGCGTCCCATAAGATTCCACACACATTTGAACACCTAAGGCGCTGCAGTCATGGACTGTGCAGCTGGTCCCGGCGGAGGTTCGAGTCCTCCCTAGGGCATGGTGTCTGTGTTCGCATAATTTACGTTAAGTAGTGTGTAAGCATAGGGGCTGATGACCTTAGCAGTTAAGTCCCATAAGATTTCACATACATTTGAACTTTTTTTTTTGTCTTGCCCTTTAGGCGTCAGATGATTTGGGCCTTCAGCCTAATGTAAGACCTGTTTTACATAAAGCATTTGGCATTTTTAAAAATAATGTTATTGAGTCTTAAGTGTTGGGACTTCAGCCGATTTTGAATTTAAGTTGTTTCCTCTTGAAGTGTCAGGTTCTTTGGGCCTTCAGCCTAACTAAGGAATGTTTTAAGATAAAGTTTTGCCTTTTAAATATCTGATTTTGGTTAAGCGTTAAATTATTGGCTTTCAGTCGTTTTTAAGTTTGAAACGTCCCGTTTGAACATTTGTACAAGACTGTGCTTAACCTGACACACAATATTTTTAGCGCAACGCAATCTGACTTTCAAAGCGGAGTTTTGAAATTTGTAATACTGGATGGCATGAACTGATATATATGTATTATGACTATTAAGGTAAATACATTGTTTGTTCTCTATTAAAATCTTTCATTTGCTAACTATGCCTACCAGTAGTTAGTGCCTTCCGTAGTTTGAATCTTTTATTTAGCTGGCAGTAGTGGCGCTCGCTGTACTGATTTTGGTTGAGTGTTAAATTATTGACTTTCAGTCGTTTTTAAGTTTGAAACGTCCCCTTTGAACATTTGTACAAGACTGTGCTTAACCTGACACACAATATTTTTAGCGCAACGCAATCTGACTTTCAAAAATCCCTACAAAAGGTGCAGAGTTTCAACTTCAACGCAATTATCATGTGGTATACGTCGGATTCTGTAAGGTCCATTGTAAACTAGAAAGAATTTGTGACTCAAGTGTTTCTTCTTATGTGACAATGAATGAGCTTTAATGAGAACTTTCTGACCAATATATAATTTCTTTGCATTTGCTTTACCGTGTAGTTTTCTCCTTTTGTTTGCTGCAGATTTTATATTTTTAAGAGCCAAATCAATTATATCTTTGTGTCGAAGTTTACGTGTATTCGGGAAAGGTACAAGCTCTCTGATTCTGTTCGGTGGTTCGTCATTCTTCAGTACAAGAGTAGGAGGTAAAGCAGTGGAGTCATGAGGCATTTCATTCAGCACGTTTTGAAATAAGTGTAAATATCTGTCCCAATGCTGATGCTTTCTGTGACAATAAAGTCTGCAAAGCTTATTGATTTCTTTTTTTTTAGAGAACAAACAATGTATTTACCTTAATAATCATAATATATATATCAGTTCATGCCATCCAGTATTACAAATTTCAAATCTCCGCCATCTCTCTCCCCACATCCACCACTGCTGGCGGCTCACCTCCAACTGCGCAACGCTATGCGCTGTTCACATCCAGCTGCCGCTGCCCAACACTACAATGGCAGACAACAATGCAAACTAGCCACAGACTGCACACAGCACAGCCAGTGATTTTCATACAGAGAGCTACGTGGCATTATCAATATAAAAATCTAAACAGCCTACTTACAAGTTAAAGTAGTCTTGCCCTTAAGGCATGAGATTGTATGGCGCATTCATCCGCTAAGTAACTTCCAAAACTAAAGCTGTGTTTTTTATTTTTTTAAATTTTTCTTGGCTCTGGTAATGTTTCATCAAATAAAAGGTTGTATGTTCGAGTGTTACTGACAGCCGCTTATTTTGGCCCCTTTTAACAACTTAACCTGCCTGTCCTGTCCTGTGGGTTTAGCATGGCGTCTCACGCTGCTCTGTGCGTGCACTGCGTTTGGGTGCACTGTGCAGTCTTCCAAGTTCTGTCAGACAACAGTGATTACAGCTGTTACGCACCCAGTACTCAGCTTCGTTGGAACACGCGCCTGAACAGCTGTGCTTGTGCTCGTGAACAACACAGCAATCTCCAAGTTCCTTTTCATACTTCGTTTCATTTTAACGCCATGGAATTTGATTCCACGAGATGGGAAAATATGATCGACACTTTTCGAGTTTATTTTGTGTGTCTTTCCTTTCATTGTTTTGTCTTATACCACATACAAGAAGCATTATTAATGAAGGATATTTATCTATGAAGTGATTCACTATCACGATAGAATTCAAGATTCGTGAGCTGTTATTTATTCTTAAAATTTCCAACGTTAATGAATGATAGTCGTGACATTGCACGATTCCGTTAGGCAGTTCCACTAAAGTTGTTAAAAGTGCTGCATTTCTGGTAAACGTAATAAACCTAATAAACAAGTTCAGAAACATACATGTGCGGGTCTCAAGACTCTAATGCTTAAATAAATCAATAGCAGAGAGTAAACAGTTATGGCAACATAATAATTACACTTCGCTAAAATCATCAGTGGTTGTCCTGTAATACATATTCTGTCGAGAAATCACTTTCAAACTGCGGTAGTTGAGCATCAAAGAATATTACAAAGTTGTATCACTTATTAAAACCTTGCCGTAAAAGAAATGTAACAAATACTCGTGATACATGCCGAAATAAGTTTCCTGAAATTCTTACTTTAGATAAGAACTCAGTTCACATTTCTGCATCACAATGTTAAATAAGAGTAACTGAATTGTGAACTGACCTTGTACTACGTTAATCCGATAATGGAGACACGCCAAGGCTATCGTAGTCGGAGCAGGCGCTGGAAATTTCACGATCATCTGAAATCTCGTCCTCAGAGCTGCTGCTGGCACCTGTATCGTCATCTGCTTTACCAAGACTAACAATACTGTTTTCCTTACGGGTTTCAACAATTCCTTCGCTCTGCCAAGCGTCTTCAATGATTTTTTTCGTATGTATAACAGCGGATCGCCACATATCTGCTGTAATTTAATTCAAAGCTTGATGAAGCAATTTTAACACCTTGCTTTGTGAGAAAAGTGGACACATGTTATTTCTTGCTACATTTACTTTCACCTGAGCCCAAATAAGCTCAATCGCATTGTACGTGCTATGGTATGGTGGCAACGAATAACTTTGTGACCAGCTGCTCTAGCGATTTCGTCGACCGTGCATACAAGAGTTTGTGGCTTGTTAAGCTTAACATGCTGAAGCAGCTCTACCTTTTTTCATTTCTGCAGTGCAAGGAAAATTATGTCGCTGCAACCAGCTGAACAAATAGTCTTTTGCATTTGACATAGTCGGCGCTTTGTCCACCTGAGTAGAATGATAAGGTGCATTATCTATCATTATAAAAGACGCGGGAGGAGTATTCGGAAGAAGTTTATCATGAAACTATGAGATATAACTCGTGGCATTCATTTCTTCATGGAAATCTCCTGATTTATTCGAAGCGAAATCCCGCATAGCACCGTTTATGAATCCTGCACTTGTTCCAGCGTGAAAAATAATTAATCTGCCATCTTTCCCGGTTGGTTGTCGTAGAACTGAAGAACTCGTGTCGTCAGTCCAAATGTATGAAACACTGTGTTTTGTGTTAATCCAAGTCTCATCCTTAAATATGACTATGTCAAGGTGAATAGGGCACATTATCTTTCTCAGGAAACTGGAGCGCAGAATTGCAGTGTCCGTCCTCTCCATTACAAATTCACGATTGCTGTATGTTTTATACCCGAAGCCTTAAGAATTCAGAACCGAAGAAAGCGACTTCTTACCGCCAGAAAACGTCCCTGCTTCACGAAGATGAACTATAAGTTTTTTCCTAGTTGGTAATTCATCTTTACAGTAATAATTGTACTCATGGTCCCGAATAGCAGACTGACTAAAATTATCAATAGCTATCACTCGCTTCGTACCCTTCTGCGTTTATCTGGCGTGCTAAACTTAAAGTTTTTCTCACCACTATCAAGGCCTGTATGTTTTTCCATAGTCACACGTTTCATTCTAGCAGTTCCAATACCAAGTTCATCGGCTGCTCGTCGCACTACATTTGACACAGGGAGAATATGTCCTTTATTACGCCTCTCAATTTCAAAGTACTCCTGCACAGGGACAACAAAATCCCTTCCTTGAGAATGCAAGACCGTCCGTCAACCGCTAGCCATTGCGACCGTCAGCTGTACTTTCCGACAGAAAACAAACTATTTGGCAACACGGTTGCTTTCTGCTTCTGCCACCAGGGAGGTCTGCCGGCCCAGTAGGCGGAGCCATGGATCATCGTGTTTCGGCCCGACAATAGAAGCCAACCGCTATGGACGCAGGCAGACCAAAACATGCAGTGTTTTCTCATTACCTTTAGGAACAGATTAAGGACCCCAATAGCAGGTTTTGGACTCAAGTCCCTGCTTAGTTTACAGCTGTGGAATGAGTGTTCGTTTCACATATTACATATCTAAGATGAAATTAAATTCTTTATTTTCGATGGAGTGTACAGTAATTTGATTAATTAATAGATAAACTGCAATCTCCCATCAAATCTGTGTAATGTAGTCGTGAAACTTACCATAACAAAGGTTAATAATTAATTATGATTGTAGTGTTGCTCACGCTGCTAAATATTGCATTTTCGGGCAACAACAAAGTTATATTATGTGGCAGGTGTCATTAGAGCACAGTTAAAGAAGTCATTTCTTGAAATAATGGATAAGCTAGGCAGTCATCTTTTCGTGTTTCCCACGCTGGTCTCTTTGTGATCTCATGGCTCAATCGTCGAAAATCTAGGTAGTGATGATTCCAAGCTCGGATGCAAAGAGGCGTAGGTGTTATTCTGCGATATTCAAAAGTTTTATAGATGTGTTTCATAAACCATTCTTGAAGATTAATCTCTTGCAAGTTAGGACAATGGTGACGTTGCAATATCACGTAACTCGTTCCAAAACACCACTTCACAATATAAAACATACTTGAAAATATCTTCCTCACTGTTAAAGTTCACATTTCATGAACTGACTACAATTTGCGTCTTTTTAACATGACGACCAAAGCTTGACTCTCTAATAACCGCTTACGCGCCCAAAAATCAGAGTTACAAGTACGTCAATGATCATAGTGACAAAAGAAAGAATACACATAAAAATAATATTATTGCCATATATACATATCGATGTATCGAAGTACCTCTACATTAATTAAATCAAATCTGAATGTTGTCACAGAAATATGTTAACTGGAATGAGATTTTCACTCTGCAGCGGAGTGTGCGCTGATATGAAACTTCCTGGCAGATTAAAACTGTGTGCCCGACCGAGACTCGAACTCGGGACCTTTGCCTTTTGCGGGCAAGTGCTCTACCAACTGAGCTACCGAAGCACGATTCACGCCCGGTACTCACAGCTTTACTTCTGCCAGTATCTCGTCTCCTACCTTCCAAACTTTACAGAAGCTCTCCTGCGAACCTTGCAGAACTAGCACTCCTGAAAGAAAGGATATAGCGGAGACATGGCTTAGCCACAGCCTGGGAGATGTTTCCAGAATGAGATTTTCACTCTGCAGCGGAGTGTGCGCTGATATGAAACTTCCTGGCAGATTAAAACTGTGTGCCCTACCGAGACTCGAACTCGGGACCTTTGCCTTTCGCGGGCAAGTGCTCTACCATCTGAGCTACCGAAGCACGACTCACGCCCGGTACTCACAGCTTTACTTCTGCCAGTATCTCGTCTCCTACCTTCCAAACTTTACAGAAGCTCTCCTGCGAACCTTGCAGAACTAGCACTCCTGAAAGAAAGGATATAGCGGAGACATGGCTTAGCCACAGCCTGGGGGATGTTTCCAGAATGAGATTTTCACTCTGCAGCGGAGTGTGCGCTGATATGAAACTTCCTGGTAGAGCACTTGCCCGCGAAAGGCACAGGTCCCGAGTTCGAGTCTCGGTCGGGCACACAGTTTTAATCTGCCAGGAAGTTTCAATATGTTAACTATTTTACAGAAACACAGTAGAATGTTGCTGGTATTGAGAGGTTGAGGTGAGGTGCCGTAATGGTTACGTAATTCAAGTACCATCACAGACTGTACACGAGTATTTTCTTCTCCTATAAGAAACGGATATTTAACTAGCGCATAACTCATGCCCCGAGATTCATGGAGTGGACATTTGTCTAACGAATAAATGGTGCATATTTCAGAGACTTATCAATTTTAATATGAACTTTACTGTTGTTGTTGCTGTTGCTGGTGTTAGGTCTTCAGTCTGGAGACTGATTTGATGCAGATCTCCAAAGTACCCTACCCTGTGCAAACATCTTCGTCTCAGAATAACTACTGCAGCTTACATCCTTATCAGTCTGCTTACTGTATTCATCTCTTGGTCTCCATTTATGATATTTACCCCGCATGTTTCCCTCCAGTACTAAATTGGTGTTCTCTTGATGTTTCGGAACGTGTCCCCCAACCAGTTCTTACTTATAGTCATGTTGCGCCACAAATTTTTTTTTCTCTTCTCATTAGTTATGCGATCTATCGTTCCAATTTTCAAAATTCTTCGGTAGCACCACATCGCAAAAGCTTCAGTTCTCTTTTTGTTTCACTCCGTACACAGATACATCTAGAAAAGGCTTCCTAGCACTTAAATCTACGTACGATGTTAACAAATTTGTTTCCTTCAGAAATACGTGTCTTGCCATTGCCAGCCTACATTTTATATCTTCATTACTTCGGTCATCCTCAGTTATTCCGCTGTCCACATAAAAAATACTCATCTACCACTTTAAATATCTCATTTCCTAATCTAATTCCCTCAGTATCACCTGCTTTAGTTCGACTACATTACATTATCCTTGTTTTACATGTGTTGATGTACACCATCCTATCTTAAAAAAAATTGTGGTAAGGTCTTATTGGACCAAACTGGTGAGGTCACCGGTCCCTAAGCTTACGCACTACTTAATCTAACTTAAACTAACTTACGCTAAGGACAAGACACACATCCTTGCCGGAGCGTCTACTCGAACCTCCGACGGGGGCAGCCGCGCGGGCCGTGACAAGGCGCCCTAGACGGCGTGGCTACCCTGCACGGATTCTCATCTTAGATCCACTTTTTAAGACACTCTGTGCATTCCGTTGTACTGCTTTTCGAAGTCCTTTACCGTTTCTGACAGGCTTACGATGTCATTGGAAAACGTCAAAGATTTTGTTTCTTCCCCGTGAACTTTAATTCCTACTAAGAATTTTTTGTTCGTTTCCTTTAGTGTTTGCTTAATGTACTGATTCCTTTTCATGGCTCTCGAGTCTTGTCATTACTGTCTCGTTTCTGTGTAAGTTGTACCTTGTCATCGAGTAAACAAAAGTGAAATTTGCAGCTTTGGCTGTTTTTCCATTGTTTTGATTAACAAAAGGTACTGCCCTGCAATTACTCCAGCTTAATGGAAGTTCGTAAACAGCCTTTTGCTCCCTGCATTTTACTTCTGCTACCTTCAGAATTTCAAACAGAGCATTCCATTCAACGTTGTCAAAAGCTTTCTCTAAGTCTTCAAATGCTATAAACGTAGAATTTCGTTCCCACAACTTTTAACCTATCAGTTTCTGCAAAACTTTTTAAGGGGTTAATGTTATCTTCACTTAAAACTTATGGGCTGAAAGGCCGTGGTTGGAGTATAAAACTCTGCCCGGAAGTTTCGTCTCCGACTGCGGGAGACATCCTCGGAGGTACAGCGGCGAACTGCGAAGAGAACTCGAGGAAGCGCTGATTATATAGGCAGTGCGGAGGGCGCCACTGTCGATCACGTGGCATCGGCTATGAGATTGTCTCTGGTGATGCCAACATTCTCGAGTGAAAGTAATCGATCGTCACGCTTCCGGTGCAACGTTGACATCCGAATTTTATCCAGTTTAACACCTTCGTCTTTCCTGTTAAAATTATTACGTTGTTTATCAATCTCGATAGCCTCTCTATACATGCATGCATAATAATGCGAGGTTTTTGATATTACGCTCGTCTCGCTGAATTTTATTTCATGATCACCTTCCTGGTAAACATGTTCCGCTATGGCAGAATTTATCCGTGTGACACAGGCGGCAATTCCTCTTACCTTCAACAAGACTGGTGTTCACACTTCTCTTTGTAGTACCGATATAAACCTGTCGATAACTACAAGGAATTTTATATAACCCCGGTATAGCCAAAGGGCGTCGTGCATCTTTTGCCGAACTTAAATATTCTTTTATTTTCCTGGTTATTCTCAAAATAGTTTCCATCGCATACTTGCTTAAAACTTTCCCAATGGGATCTGTGACCTTACTAATGAACGGAAGAAAAACTTTGCCCTTGGGTGACTGTTGTTCGTCGTTGCTCCTGATTCTCTGCCTAGAGCGAAGTGCTCGATCTATATCCTTGCAAGAATAGCCATCTTCACGAAAGACCACCGTAGATGTTCAATCTCATCTTTTAAATAAACAGGTTCACAAATTTTGTACGCCCTGTCAACCAAGGTTTTCATTACACCTCTTGTTTGTCTAGGGTGGTGGTTTGATTCTTTGTGTAGCTAACGATCAGTATATGTGGGCTTTCTATACACCTTATGGCCCAACGTTCCGTCCAGGAAATTCACTTGCCCATTCATTTCCGTTTCCATAGTAAATTGGATTTTCGGATTAATGCTGTTTAAATGTGTCAGGAAGACATCCAACTCCTCTGCTCTGTGCGTCCATACTACGAACTTGTCTTCGACAAAGCGATACCATCTGGCTGGTCTCTTACTGGCAGTCTGCAACGCCTGTTGTTCAAAAGTCTCCATAAATAAGTTAGCCACAGCAGGACTAAGAGGACTGCCCATAGCCACCCCGTCAATCTGTTCATAAAAGTTATTATTGTATTGAAAATAGGATGTGGTGAGGCAGTATCGGAATAATGCCACAACATCGGTAGGAAAAATATCCGCTATGCATAAGATAGCTTCGTTTACCGGGATAATGGTAAATAACGACACAATATAAAAACTGACGAGGATATTATCCGGGCCCATGCTCGTTTCCTTTAACTTGTCAATGACATGAGGTGAATTTTTAATATGACTGTCCGTCCTACCAACATAAGGTTGCAGCAATGAGGCAAGGGGTCTAAGTAACTCTGTATTGGTCCGCCTGTAGCGCTGACAATTGGCCTCAACGAATCTCAGGTTTATGCACTTTGGCTAAGCCATAAAGTCTAGGTGGGTACAATTCTGTTTTACAAAAAAATGGTTCAAATGCCTCTGAGCACTATGGGACTTAACTTCTGAGGTCATCACTCCCCTAGAACTCAGAATTACTTAAACCGAACTAACCTAAGGACATCACACACACTCATGCCCGAGGCAGGATTCGTACCTGCTATCGTAGCGGTCGCTATGCTCTGTTTTACAAAGCAGCTTCTTATCGTCGGAGGCGAATGAAGACGCTTTCACCAGTCGATTGGTCATTCTTAAAATCTTCATAGTCGAATCATTCTGGAATTTTTTTGTAATTGGTGGGAACCAAAATATCATTGATTTTTCCATGATAGTCCTCACTGTTCAGTATGACGGTGGCATTACCCTTATCTGCATTAAGAAAAATAATGTTTTTATCTGCATTTATATCCCTCAGCGCCTTCCTTTGTGCCTGCGACAAATTACTGTTAGGTGGCTTCCATGAACGTAAAATCCTAGCCGTTTCCATCCTAATTACGCCGCGAAAACTGGCGGAAACCAGCAGTAAGCTTTTTCATCTCCACTTGGTTCTTAGTAATACTATGCAGTGTGGTGCTTGGAATAAGACTGACGGTCTAACATTCAAAACTATGGAAGTTAGTGCAGAAATGTCAGCAAATAGACAGAAGAAGAAGTTCAATAACTTACAGAAGAACATGTTTTAGCCCCATCAACAAGTTTCCTTCATTCTGTCCTCTCCAGCGTGATTCTCTGCCATCCTTTGACTCTTAGAGATTTTGTATCTTGTTCCACATCACCTATCCATCGTTTTCGTAATCTTCCTCTCAGTCTTCTGATGGTTGGCCTCCATTCAAAAATCTTTTTAGTTGTTAAACCAAGGGTTAGCGATGATTAAATTATGCTCCACGCAAAACTCTACGAGGCAGATTTCTCTTTCATTCCTTTCTCCCAGCCCATATCCACATACTATTTTCCTTCTCTTCCTTTTCCTAGTATCGAATTCCAGTTCCCCACATCTATTAAATTTTCGTCTCCCTTAACTATCGGAATATTTTCTGTTTTTGTCATCATACATTTCTTCAATCTCTTCACCATCTGCAGAGCTAGTTGGCATGTAAACCTTTACTGCAGTAGTGGGGATGGATTTCATGTCTATCTTGGCTACGATAATGAGTTCAAAATGCTGTTCATAATAGTTTACCCACATTCCTATTTCCTTATTCATTATTAAACCTACTCCTGAATCACTTGTACTGGATTTTTTAATTGTAACCTTTCAGTCACCTGATCAGAAGTCCTTTTCCTCCTGCCACCGAGCTTCACTAATTACACTACATCTAACTTCAACCTATCCGTTCCCCTATTTTCAATTTTCGAAACTACTTGATCGATTAAGGGAATGGACATTCCACAGTCAGATCTGTAGAACATCAGTTTTGTTTCTCGTGACGACATGATCTGCCTGAGTGGTCCCCACCTGGTGGTCTGAATGGGGCTTTGGTTTCCCGTAGCTCTCAATTGTTTGCAGTACCAGCATCGCAAAGCCATTTTGGTTGTTGTTACAAACCTAAATAAGTCAGTCATCCAGAGTTTTGTCCCTGCAACTACAGAAAAGTCTCCTACTCCTCTTCAGCAACCAGATGTTTGTCTAGCCTCTCAACAGATACGCCTCCAAAGCGGTGGCATCTACAATATGGCTGTCTGGATCGCTGATATTATTAGCATTATCAAATGTTGCTGTGTCCTTCACAACTTCCAGAGATCATTTTAGCTCGAAACACATCATAAACATACAGAGACGAGGAAACCTAGTCAACCCAAGGAAGGAGTTCACCCAACAGTAGAAGTAATGTTCTCACACTCATTTTCACGTTTGTCAGACATCACCAAAAACACAGTGCATTAGCGTCTATAGAATAAATGACTGCAGTTAGCAAAGACCCTAATTCTATGACATAGCACATCGACGTTTAGCTGGACGCAATTGGTTTATTTTCACAATTTTGGTCAAAGAAGTATACGAATTAACATATGTTGTGACATGAGCATGACATATCCTGTTTACGACCTGTATAGCCGAAATTAAACTGAACACAACAATATCAAATTTAAATAGAAACTTCTCTACAAGTTGAAATTGGCCAATATTATGACAAATCATCCGATTCCAGTTCTAAGTTTGGTACTGTTTAGGATGACAGTCAAGTCTATGGAATATGGTGAGATTTTGTGACAAGATGCGCAAAAGATTACTCATGGTTGCTTGAGTTCACAGTCGACGTAAGCTGGTGAACCAACAAGTTTATTCCAGCCAGTCGAACGTTTTGTGCCCGCTCCTGACGACTACAAGGTACACACATACATCACGATTGCACCACGGGCATTTGACGTGATCAACTGCGTCGCTGGTCTGTTTGTATCCATCTGGAAATTTACCAACGCAGTTTTCTAAAGAACTCCATAGCAGGCAACGCTGGCTTTATACCTGCTCTCCTCGATGTATCGCTCGGTGCATTCATTGTCTCTATCGCCAAGGGCCACCAACTCCTTTTTAAAAGCGTTCCGTTGTACTCGGGCTGTGATGGTGCAACTCGCGTCTGCTCCCAAACTAAAACGTTTTCTTCACCAACTTTTTTCACCTATGGCCCATTGACATGCAAGATTTGGGTTCAGAGTCTTAATACCGTCAAAGCGAGTGTCGTCCCTTTGCATTACATACTGATTTTAATAGGCAAATCTGCTTATTATTGACGAAGTATGTGAGGCGTCATACTCATCTACTTGTTACGACATACAAAATCTCTCAAGTAAGATGCAAAATTGTCATTCATTAACTCTGCCTCCTTACATATCCTCCTCCTTCCATGTTCAATTTTGCACTAGGTCCATCAACGGTTGAGAAATTGAGTGAAGTCGGTGCAAAATTGTTTTCAACTGCTGACTGCAGCATTTGTTATGTATTTGTATTGACCAACTCTCTGTTTTAGTATGGCATAATCAAACAGTTGTTCTTGCAGTCTCTTTTTCGTTATTTTTCCACTGCAACTGATTTTCTGTATACTACTCATCTGAGCACTAAAGTAATGTTTCTTCCAAAATTTAACACGTTCTTACTAATTTTCTGATTTAATATAATTACATAAATGATACGAAGCCTTTTTCTTTCTATTTTATAGTCGTTTATAATTTAATTTTAAATTTAAGCAAATTAGAGATTCCCCATAAATTTTTGCCACTCTTAATTTTTAAATTTGAGAATGATTTTTTTTGAGATCAAGACTTAAGTTAAATGGTGGTGGAGATGTATTGAAGTTGAGGAAACCTTCATTCCTTCATTTAAAATTATCCTCCCCTTTTTCGTTGCTCATACTCTACCTTAGTTTAGCATATCAGTTATAATTAAAGAAATTTTCATTTCTTACAATAACTTCTTAATTTATGTTATACTTAACAGCACCCTTCTCATAATATTACAAGCACAATCCCTTTGACAAACATATTTATATTCCCCAAAAAATCTTAACTTATGCATTATAACTTTATAGAAGAATGAAAGTTGACTTTTACAAAAATATTAAATTTCTAATCCTACTAATTACCTTTTAAAAATTAAATGGACAATATGAGATTGAAAATTCCCTTCTTCTACATAACCTATATTTTAACAGACACATTACATACTTGAATCTTAGCCTCCTAAGAAAATATCAACATTTGGTTTTCTTAACTTAGATGTGCTGTACAATATGAACGAAACTACTAAGAGACTTTACAAAAATTCCGTATTTAAACTATACATAGTATTCTCCATATTATACTCTTCATAACATTACATCTTGTTTACTAGATCAACATCCATCCCCATTCTATATGTACAAACCATTTCTCTATTAACGTAAAGTGTATGGTTTCTTCATCTTCATCACGATGGATGCTAAGAGAATGGTCATGAAAGTTACTGTATTAGTATGTCTCTTTTTTAACTAATGGTACATCAGATTATAAAAATTCCGCACGTTGACTCAGACTCCATCGTCTTTTTTTCTGCAGTGTCTTCTTTTCAGCATAAGTTGTAACAGAACTTCAAAATACCATATATGTCCATCTTTTTTTTCAAAACTTTCTGCTCTGTCCTATTGCATTGTTATAGAGCTAATTTTTCTAAGTTATCATTATCCCTATCTCCTTTTTCCAAACAGTAAACTTTTATATTAGCTTCTCCCCCTATCACACTCTTCCTTCTTGAAATGATCTCTGTGTTAAGCTCACATCCCGCTTACATCCCTCCAAGAAATAACATATTTCGCGCTTTCCTTAATAATTCAATTCTCTGTCTTAGTTCTTATCTCCCGACAATCTTTTGTATCTATCTCCCTTACATCTCATTTTTATAGCAACTTGTGGTACCTTCCACAAATCATAAATGCTACTCATTTTCCCCAAAACTATCTCCTCAAGTAAGTGTTCACCATCCATGATGGAACAAACCACAAATGAATATCTCCTTCTTACCAATTTCTTCACTTCCTTCATAATTCTTGGCTTCCTTTCATCCACAAAATATCAACTTCTTTCTACTTCACACTGCATATTAAGAGAGAATCTACTACTATTTTGTCAAACTATCCACATGCTAATCTCTATCTTTCTCCTTTGCTTTCTACTCTTTCCCCATAACACATTTCGTTTGCAGGAGAGCTATTTTAGTTCTTACTTTATTGTTCTTCCTTTACAACTATCCTTTCAATCTACTGAGAAACTTAACTCATTTATTTTAATGAGATAATTACAAATTAAAATTTTTTATTTGTATACATTTTCTTAGCTTCTGTACTCTTTGACTTCCAGATTTTGCTCTTATTGGAATCTGGATATTTGATACATCTAATTTTTCTTGTGGAGTTAATATATGCTGTTTTACCCTTTACACATTTTCAAATGACTGACATGGTGCAAGCCCAATGATTTTCCTGTTTTTGGGTTAATTAATTCATTATCATGAACCACTTTACCTACTTCCATAGGGCCTTTATATACTGAAACGAACTTATTGCTTTGATGTTTTTTTTCTTGTTAGAGAGATGGTGGATTTTCACAAGTCTTTTTCGTCCTAGCAAACATACTAGTGAGGTAACCATCTCGTCTGCTCGGTCCTTTCTATTTAACTCAGCAGCCTTCAAATTGCTCAGTGCCAATTCTACTAGATGTTGATGTTGTACTCTGGGTACTGGTGGGACTTGTGTGTCAGTACTGGTGTTGCCAATTGCGCATTATCCTCTTGGATTACCATTTCTCTCTTGGTTTTGTATAAATGAACTACATCCTCCACAATTTGGTCATCATCAGCTTTTGTACAGCTACATACATTAACTGTTGACAACTCTTGTTCCTCATTCTCGGACGATTCCCAGTGAATTGTTTCCCAGCATGCTGGTATTTGTATCTGATCACCCCCTAAACCTACTTCAGATTCTTGTTGGTCAAAGCTAAGTCTATTTACAGATTTAATTATAAAATCAACTTCATTTTGCCATTGAATTTCTTGTGACTGGTCTTCGTACCGTTCATCTTGTCAATTCTGTTTTTTAGCATGGTTTGGTGGCTTCAAATCGACTTCCGGTTCTGGTTCATCTCGCGTGTTTTGTCCTCCTGAAGTCTGATTCTCCCAACCTTTCTGTATTCTAGGCATTGTAGTCCCACCCGAATAATTTGGGTTTTGTGGAGGATAACCTCTAAAACTTCGTGCTTCGTTTGATTGGTGATCATATCGCGAATTATATTTCCACCATAATTTCTGGAACCAATGCCATTATTGTAATTCCACGGCTCACCAATACCATAGTTATTGTTTGACCTCTGTGAGTTGCCAAAATCATAGCTATTACAAGCCCATAGGCCATTACTATACTTCTCAAAACGATTATCTTTCCCAACATTACTATAGCCATTGTAAACTTTATTAAAGGCGAATCGTTGCTATTATTAACCCTTCCATTGGTTTCTCTCACTGCACGTTGTTTCTTCGCGTCAATTTCACTAAAGTTGAATTCAAGTTCTCTTAAGATACTTTTAAAAGGTAGCACATTGTCTTCTGCACTGCCAATCAACGATTGATAACGCAAGGGTAACTTCATTGTGCACGAACGTATCAGTTCCCCATCACTGTTTGGATTGTCTCAACACCATTTCTTTTTCGTCATTTCTTCAAAACACTAACTGGCTGTTTTTCTCCCTAATATTCAGATGCCTCCTTCTGTAACAATTCATACTTTACCTTCTTTAGGGTTTCAGTGGACCAGTATCGCTCCAAGAACGCAGCCTTAAAATTTTATACGACTGACAGTTTGCAACGACTCTTTGCATGCAGAATGAAATTTTCACTCTGCAGCGGAGTGTGCGCTGATATGAAACTTCCTGGCAGATTAAAACTGTGTGCCGGATCGAGACTCGAACTCGGGACCTTTGCCTTTCGCGGGCAAGTGCTCTACCACCTGAGCTACCCAAGCACGACTTTCGCCCCGTCCTCACAGCTTTACTTCCGCCAGTGCCTCGTCTCCTACCTTCCTCGTCTTCTGCAGGAGAGCTTCTGTAAAGTTTGGAAGGTAGGAGACGAGGTACTGAAGGAATAAAGCTGTGAAAACGGGGCGTGAGTCGTGCTTGGGTAGCTCAGGTGGTAGAGCACTTGCCCGCGAAAGGCAAAGGTCCCGAGTTCGAGTCTCGGTCCGGCACACAGTTTTAATCTGCCAGGAAGTTTCGACTCTTTGCGTGGTTTCCGCTATTGCGCCTTCCATATACCAACAAAATGAATCCAGTTTATGGCTAAGTGGCCAACGTTCTGGTAAACCGATTTGGAATTGATGTATAAACGTGCGGGGGTGCAAGCCGTTCCCGCTATCTTTATATTGTTGGGATTTTGTGACTGTCAGAAAATGATCATTGTAAAATTTTTCTATTTCACTATATAGCGTTTGTGTTTTCGCAACATTTCCCGTTCCCTTCAATTGCGTCATGATTTCCTTTTTTCGTACTACCCCATTTGGATCCCCAGACGACATATTTTAATCCCATCTAGCAGTGGTGTGCAATTGTCTAAACTGTACCATTCCTCGTGTATCGTACTGGAAGATACGTTTCAATTTCCCGTTACTGTATCAGTGTTTTGTCTTTGCACTTGCTTCATATTGCCCTTTGGTATATGGCCTGTTGTACCGTAACTGGTAAACTGAGAATTTGGTATGTGTGGCGCAGTTAACTGCTCTGTTTTCGCGCATTCGCGTACATTCGGCGGGTCGGCTGCCGCTCTGTTGGTCTACGCGTAGTTACCGCTTCTCGCACCATTGTCTACTGTGGACGCACATTACCTGCTTCGCTGACCTGTCTCAACTGTTATCCTACCATCTGCTTCTGTTTCGGATCTGAAAATAATGACGCAACATTTTGTGGACATACAAGTGGAATCTCATGACTTTTTTGTTTCCGCAACTGACACAGAACATTGCATAAAGCACTTGGTTACCTCTGGATTCTTTTCCCCCCTACTACGTCAGATGATACTACGGATTACGCCACCTCATTACTGCTTTCTGATGGTTCTCTATACGAAGCTGTTCATACTGCTGCTTATTTTGCGAGACGATGATTACAACGCGTGTATCGAATCATTTTAATGCAGCTCGAGTGACACGCTTTCTGACTGAGTACTTCCACCATTAGTTGCACCTTACCAGACGCCTTACGTGCTAAATTACACTACTGGCCATTACAATTTCTACACCAAAAAGAAATGCATATGACAAACGGGTATTCATTGGACAAATTATTATACTAGAAATGACATGTGATTACATTTTCACGCAATTTCAGTGCATACATCCTGAGAAATAAGTACCCAGAACAACTACCTCTGGCCGTAATAACGGCCTTGATATGTCTGGGCACTGAATCAAACTGAGCCTGGATGACGTGTACAGGTACAGCTGCCCATGCAGCTTCAACACGATACCGCAGTTCATCAAGAGTAGTGACTGGCGTATTGTGACGAGCCAGTTGCTCGGCCACCATTGACCACACGTTTGCAGTAGGTGAGAGATCTGGAGAATGTGCTGGCCAGGGCAGCATTCGAGAATTTTCTGTATCCAGAAAGGCCCGTACAGGACCTGCAACATGCGGTCGTGCGTTATCCTACCGAAATATAGGGTTTTGCAGGGATCGAATGAAGGTTAGAGCCACGGGTCGTAACACATCTGAAACCTAACGTCTACTGTTCAAAAGTGCCGTCAGTGCGAACAAGAGGTCACCGAGACCTGTAACCAATGGCACCCCATACCATCACGCCGGGTGATACGCCAGTATGGCGCTGACGAATACACGCTTCCAATGTGCGTTCACCGCGATGTCGCCAAACACGGATGCGACCATCCTGATGCTGTAAACGCAACCTGGATTCATCCGAAAAAACGACGTTCTTTTCGGATGAATCCAGGTAGCTCCTGTCTGTGATGCAGCGTCAAGGATAACCGCAGCCATGGTCTCCGGGTTAATAGTCCATGCTGCTGCAGACGTCGTCGAACTGTTCGCTGCAGATGGTTGTTGTCTTGCGAACGTCCCCATCTGCTGACTCAGGGATCGAAACGTGGCTGCACGATCCGTTGCAGCCATGCGGATAAGATGCCTGTCATCTCGACTGCTAGTGATATGAGGCCGTTGGGATCCAGCACGGCGGTCTGTATTACCCTCCTGAACCCACCGATTCCATATTCTGCTAACAGTCACTGGATCTCGACCAACGCGAGCAGCAATGTCGCGATACGATAAACCGCAATCGCGATAGGCTACAATCCGACCTTTATCAAAGTCGGAAACGTGATGGTACGCATTTCTCCTCCTTACACGAGGTATCACAACAACGTTTCACCAGGCAACGCCGGTCAACTGCTGTTTGTGTATGAGAAATCGGTTGGAAACTTTCCTCATGTCAGCACTTTGTAGGTGTCGCCACCGGTGCCAACCTTGTGCGAATGCTCTGAAAAGCTAATCATTTGCATATCACAGCATCCTCTTCCTGTCGGTTAAATTTCGCGTCTGTAGCACGTCATCTTCGTGGTGTAGCAATTTTAATGTCCAGCAGTGTATTATTGAGCTATCTCTAAATTTAAATTAACCTGTAATATCAAAATCATGTGAAGACGTTCTTCAACGCATTTATCTGGTTCCTGTATTTAACAGCAAGCTGTTCCCCGCAGCTGCACTTCCGTATCACTGGTTTTGTTACGATGAGTGACGGTGAGAAAGTCAGCTGCTCTACGTGCAGTGTAAGCGGCCCTCCCGCGTCCGCCTGACGTGCGTCTTCCTACCTGATGTAAAAAAAAAGGTGTTTCAGTCCCTACTTCACCTCCTTAGGAGTCGGCGTTTTACTTTTTTAATTTTCTAAGGTGGGCTATATTTTTCCTCTGGGTTCGTGCCACCTTCACACCAAATTTCTTCGCAGTCGGTTCTTGAAAACGTAACAGAGCTACATTCGCTTTTAGTAATATTAGTAATTATGAATGTATGCATAAAGTATGTTGAGGATATTATAAGCATTGTGTTCTTTGCGGTAAATCGTAACACGTAGAACATACCAACGAATAAAAGCATGCTCACAAATACTATAAATTCGGAAGTCAATGAGTAACTATCTTTTTCAAGCAGTAAATATTATCCCTAATTCGTGTTATGTTCTTATAATTGATAAATACCTGGTACTATACACTTTCTAAAGAAGCCTATGTTTTTCTTCGGCGCTCAAGCTATCTCCATAACAAATTTCATCGAAATCGGTTAAGCGGTTTAGGAGTGAAAATGTAACAAATAGAGTTACTTTCACATTTATATTATTATTGTAGATGTAACACTGATATCTTTGTAGTGAAGTAGTTGTCAAAATATGATTTATAGGAGGTCTGCGCAGGATGTTCTAGGTTTGGTACCCGGTATAACTGTTCACGGTTCTGTATTCTGAAAAAAAATGTCCTAAGTTCCCTACAAAATGATTCCTTAACTCATTAGTGAATGAAAATGTACAGAATAAGCTAGTTTCTTCCTTAAGAGATTAGGTTCTTCATTTCTCGTAATTACATGAAAGTGGGATAACCTTATTACGGATTAACCACGATATACTTCAGATTTTATTTGTTCTGCTTCCCAGATAAGAAGTTGTTAGTAAGGCTTCCGTTAAGCATAAAATATTCGTTTGATTGTACCAAAACTCGTTTCGCCTCGGTTGTCCCATCGTGAGTCAACCATTCCGTACATGTTTTTATAAGTGTGAATTATGGAACCAGTAATTATGTCTGGATATCTTGAATACCGAACGTCACTTTAACTCAGCGGGGCTTCGATAATATCTGATTAGAAACTCAAGCAAACTGCAAACAGTGTGTGTGTGTGTGTCTACTGCGACTTTAGCTGAGGGTTTTATTCAGAGGTATAATGCGTGGGATGGTAATTGTTTTTTGACTGTTTTGTTACTTTACGGGTAACTGAACTGTGGATATCAATCAAACCATATTTTTAAATTACTGGGAAAAAGTACACTCTAATAGACACTCTCTGATCAGTCCTAGTCAACCGAATTCCGATTACTGCCCACTTCAGCTATATTCCGGCTTCCATTCCGACAATTTATTGCGCAGTGGTCTTGTTTTCCGAAACTGTGCGGGTTATTTGCTCACTTGCAAATGAGTACTGCACTGTTTTTCACAGCACTGCAGTACTGTGCAGATGGATAAAGCCCACAGGGGCAAAGCGTTGCTGGTGTGGTTTGTTTGCCGTGAAATTCTCGTTCCTGTAGCCTGGATGTCTGTTCCAACGTTTGACGTAGTTGGGAACTGCAAACACTCTAACACTCTACATCGCAGCTTCTCGGTGCAGACAAGTGGGGACGGTCCGTGCTTCAATTAAAGCTTGGCCAGTTTACGTACAGCGCAACTTCTGCTCTCGTAGTTTTGCTCGACAACGTTTCCGTACTCGCTCGCATTCTCTGATGGCTGTAGCTGCCCTCTGACCAAAATTTCCGCCTAATCCACATATGACGAGAAGCATGTTTTCTGCACGCAAACAGTTATTTGCTGCCACGCATTTGTAGTAACTATACAGTGTGTCTCAAAAAGTGCCATAACAATTTCAGTATCTCATAGCCTATACAAATAACATATACAAAAAGTTTTCAGCTTAAGTGATTCAAGAACCATATATATATATATATATATATATATATATATATATATATATATATATATATATATATAAATTTTCTTACTATGCAGCAAGTATATAAGCAATGTAGGATAGTAACAACTGTTACAGCACAATTTATTTATCGTGAATGACGGCCTGGTGCATTGGAATTTTGAAACACTAAATATCCAATACACACTCACGGTCACACATATGTCAGTGACAAAACGCTGAAAACAGGATGTTGTAGCGTCACATTCCTTCATCTGTTCGCAACAGAAGTTGGACCATTGCGGAATAGTTGGTTCCTCTCATACTTTAAGGACAGACAGCAAAGATCATTCTATAAAGCAACGAGAACGACTGAAAGGTAGCGTCTGACTGGGTCATGATTAAATGATGGGTCCCTCAGGGGTCAGTGCTGAGACCACTTCCCTTTCCTACGTATATAAATAATGTGCCTTCTGATATGACAAATGATTCTAAAATATATCTGTTTTCTGATGACACTAGCTTCGTTGTGAAGGTTACTGAGGGCAACATAGGCAGTGCCTCAAATAATGCATATCAAGCCATAAGTTCATGGCCTGTATAAAATAAATTGATAATTAATCACAGTCAGTTTTTATTGTTTCTGACGTGCAATTCAATTAAAACTGATATTTGGATTACACAGAATGGGCATATGATTAGTGAATCTTAACAATCGAGATTCCTAAGTGTTCAGGTGGATGTTAAATTGTCATAGAAAGGCAATTTTCGTGATCTTGTTCAAATATTGAATGCCTTTATATTTACCATTAGAGCGGTATCACCAATATGTGGCAGTCCAACGCGAATATTAGTGTACTTTGCGTATTACGACATGCCATTATATTCCGGTGTATTCTAGGGTACTCCCATTTACAAAGTGTATTATTAGCTCAGAAACTGGCAGTTAGAGTAATATGTGGTGGAAGTTCAAATGGTTCAAATGGTTCAAATGGCTCTGACCACTATGAGACTTAACATCTGAGGTCTTCAGTCCCCTAGAACGTAGAACTACTTAAACCTAACTAACCTAAGGACATCACATACATCCATGCCCGAGGCAGGATTCGAACCTGCGACCGTAGCGGTCGAGCGGTTCCAGACTGGAGTGCCTAGCGCCTCTCGGACACAGTGGCCGGCAGTGGAAGTTTATGAACCTCTTGATGACTCTTGTTGAGGAGTCTGGGAATTATGACATTGTCCTATCAGTATACAGGGTGGACATTAATAAAACCGACAGACTGTAGGGACGGATTCCTGACTGGAAATAGAGGAAAAAAGGTCCTATGAACAGGTGTTTTAAAACAGACGGCGTGCATTCAGTGATAAACAATCGTCTCAGAAGATGGTAAAGAGCTCCATCGTATCCAATTCACAGGAGGTGTTCAAAGTGGCCTCTATGGGATTGCAGTTGATACGGATAGAAGCGGTTGTCATGCAGGATGCGTATAATTGTACTTTGGCTTACACCATGTGCGTGTGCCACTTACCTGGAGCTTGTACTAGGGTCCATCTCAATATCCTTAGAACCCAGGCCTCCAGATTTGGTGCACGCACGGTCTACTGCCTCTCTGTACGTTCGTCTGTCTCAAAGGACCCATGATCAAACAGACGCCCAGAAAGGGCTTCAAATGTTACGTGATATTGATGGTATCTGCGGTGGTACTTGTTTTGAGGTAGCTGTGCTGCCTCTCGACCATTTCCATCCCATTGACAGACACGATCTTAGCTTTTTTACCGACATAAATACCGGACCATTCTGCTGCTTACAGTACGGTGCATGAATCACACAGCGTACAACACACAAGAAAGTCATGGCACGTGGTCAAAGGAACTGTCATTCGCCAGCGGCATCTACCATGACACCCATGCATTTCTAGACATATGTTCATAGTGCCTTTTTTCCTCCATCACCAGTGAGTTTTATTAATGTTCACCCTGTAGGTGTTCTTTAATGACATTTTATTTGTTACCAACATGAGCTTATTACCAAGAATTAGCAGATTTCACTCAGTAATACTACGCAGAAATCCAATCCACATGTGGGTAGCACCTCCTTGACTCATTTGCAAAAAATGTGAATGTTCAAATGTGTGTGAAATCTTACGGGACTTAAGTGCTAAGGTCGTCAGTCCCTAAGCTTACACACTACTTAACCTAAATTATCCTAAGGACAAATACACACACCCATGCCCGAAGGAGAACTCGAACCTCCGCCGGGATCAACCGCACAGTCCATGACTGCAGCGTCTTAGACCGCTCGGCTAATCCCGCGCAGCGACTCATTTGCAGAAAGGCGTACAGTATTCTGCAGATTCCATTGTCAATGGGCTACCATAAGAATTAGAAAATTTCTGCAGTAATCCACACCGTTTCAAGTCTTAAGAGTATCCCCATGGTTCACTCCTTGTATTCTAATGGGGAGTTCCTGCGAAAAAATAGCCGAATTCCTGTGTTACACTGTTCATTATGTTTATATTTCATCAGGGCCGTCTCGCCTGCATACGGTAACGCCATCGCTAATGTTGGGCGTTACGGGAGGAGTTGAAACTCCATTGCAGCCGTATGTGAAGCAAGCAGGGATGTGGGGAGGTGGTGATATCTAATACCACAAGCGAGCCTGTTTGTAAAACACAAGATGGTCTGCTCGTACTGTGCAATCTCGGCTAAATTGCAGGAAAGCCGGGCAACTATGAACTTGCCGCCGGCCGCGGTGGCCGAGCGGTTCTAGGCGCTACGGTCTGGAACCACGCGACCGCTACGGCCGCAGGTTCGAATAGTGCCTCGGGCATGGATGTGTGTGATGTCCTTACGTTAGTTAGGTTTAAGTAGTTCTAAGTTCTAGGAGACTGATGACTTCAGATGTTAAGTCCCATAGTGCTTCGAGCCATTTGAACTTTTTTTTTTTAGTTTAAATTGTGCTGCTTACTGACGAGTCCACATTTGATCGTGATGGTATTTTGATTAACAGGAAAAGTCATCTGTGGAATGAGGAAAGCCCTCACGCTGTAGTACAGTCACACCACCAAGTATGTTTTGCTGTGAATATCTGTGGTGCAGGCACTGTAGGCGACAATCTCACTGGGCCATGTCTTCTAATTGGCCATCTGATTGGTCACCTGTACTTGAAGTTCACCTAAAGAGTTCTGCCTGACTTGTTGGAGAATGTACCCTAGGCTATTCGTGAGAGGATATGAATACAACATGACGGTGCATCGCATTGGATGTCCGCAACCATCTCAGTGCTGTATTTCGTGGTCGTTGGATGGCAAGGAGAGAACCTATTGCATGGCCTGCGAGGTTAGCTGACCTGAATCACCTTGATTACTCGTATTTGCTTCGTTGATAACTAAAGTCACTTCTGTATGAGACCCCAAAGGTTATAGAGTCGGAATTAGTTGCCAGAATTGTAGCTGCCTCTGTTGTAAGTCGAAACACAGCAGGGATATTTGTCAGGGAGCGCCAGTATCTTCTTCGCTGATGTCCTGTTTGCATTGAGGTTGGTGGCCGTCATTCCGTAAGATAGAATACCAATGGTACGTTCATTGTGTCAGTGGTGGTATTTGCAGTTAACTGTAACTAATGTAAATAAAAAAGTACGCAGTAATGTGATTTTCTTCGTATTATCCCCTTAAGCTGGCTTCTCAGACCCCATGTTCCCTATCCCAAATTGTTCAGTGGAACGTCCTTTTGAATTTT
Source organism: Schistocerca cancellata (assembly GCF_023864275.1). NCBI lineage: Eukaryota > Metazoa > Arthropoda > Insecta > Orthoptera > Acrididae > Schistocerca > Schistocerca cancellata. Next base: position 610,722,101 of record NC_064633.1, on the reverse strand, counting down.
TGCACTCTCTTACAGAAACAGCCTGTACAGTGACCTGGGGTGAGTGAGGCCGCTGTGGTGTAGAGATGGTGAAGTGGAAGGTTGTGGAGACAGTTGCGCTGGCTAGGGGTGTTTAGGAAAACTCTGCCGCAGGATATAACACATTTTATTTACCTTTGAGCTACAATTTTGATGTGCGGCAACGTTCGCGGATGCGCCCTCTGCAGGCACGTGGTCTACCAGCTGTTCTGTTGATGACAGAATGTCGAGATAGCCCGATGGCTGTTCGTCAGCACCCTGTCTTGCTGACTCTGTTTACCCAACAGGGCTGTGCGTGTCTGAGCTAGCATTATGCTGCCCTGGGAGAGCATTGCGAGCTACCTGAACGTTCGCCGAATTCTCGTAGGCGTCCACCAGTACCGCGTTAAAAGTTTGCCCTAGTGTGGTTGTGTGGCGGCGGTACCGCCCTTTCTGCAGACCTCTATCCTCAAGGCAGGAGTGATGCCTGGAAACAGCTCATCCATTGTGTCTTTCTAAGTCCATAGGTGGCGACTTAGAACAGTGGTCAGATGCAGATGGCTGCCCAATGAGGCATCGACTGGCCAGTGGCCCATAATGTGATGCAGACACGTGTGTAGTCTACGTTGCAGAGTGTCCTGTCAGACTACGCGTTCCTGTGCTCGAATCACACAGCATTTATAATGATTATTAGCATGCTTCCGGAGTGAGATTTCAACTCTGCAGCGGAGTGTACGCTGATATGAAACTTCCTGGCAGATAAAAACTGTGTGCCGGACCGAGACTCGAACTCGGGACCTTCGCCTTTCGTGGGCAAGTGCTCTACCAACTGACCTACCCAAGCACGAGTCACGCCCCGTCCTCACAGCTTTACTTCTGCCAGTACCTCGTCTCCTACCTTCCAAACTTTACAGAAGCTCTCCTGCGAACCTTGCAGAACTAGCACTCCTGAAAGAAAGGATATTGCGGAGACATGGCTTAGCCACAGCGTGGGGGATGTTTCCAGAGTCAGTTCTGCAAGTTTCGTAGAAGAGCTTCTGTAAAGTTTGGAAGGTAGGAGACGAGGTACTGGCAGAAGTAAAGCTGTGAGGACGGGGCGTGAGTCGTGCTTCGGTAGCTCAGATGGTAGAGCACTTGCCCACGAATGGCGAAGGTCCCGAGTTCGAGTCTCGGTCCGGCACACAGTTTTTATCTGCCAGGAAGTTTCATATCAGCGTACACTCCGCTGCAGAGTTGAAATCTCACTTCGGAAGCATGCTAATAATCATTATAAATGCTGTGTGATTCGAGCACAGGAACGCGTAGTCTGACAGGACACTCTGCAACGTAGACTACACACGTGTCTGCATCACATTATGGGCCACTGGCCAGTCGATGCCTCATTGGGCAGCCATCTGCATCTGACCACTGTTCTAAGTCGCCACCTATGGACTTAGAAAGACACAATGGATGAGCTGTTTCCAGGCATCACTCCTGCCTTGAGGATAGAGGTCTGCAGAAAGGGCGGTACCGCCGCCACACAACCACACTAGGGCAAACTTTTAACGCGGTACTGGTGGACGCCTACGAGAATTCGGCGAACGTTCAGGTAGCTCGCAATGCTCTCCCAGGGCAGCATAATGCTAGCTCAGACACGCACAGCCCTGTTGGGTAAACAGAGTCAGCAAGGCAGGGTGCTGACGAACAGCCATCGGGCTATCTCGACATTCTGTCATCAACAGAACAGCTGGTAGACCACGTGCCTGCAGAGGGCGCATCCGCGAACGTTGCCGCGCATCAAAATTGTAGCTCAAAGGTAAATAAAATGTGTTATATCCTGCGGCAGAGTTTTCCTAAACACCCCTAGCCAGCGCAACTGTCTCCACAACCTTCTAGTTCACCATCTCTACACCACAGCGGCCTCACTCACCCCAGGTCACTGTACAGGCTGTTTCTGTAAGAGAGTGCAAAAATTCAAAAGGACGTTCCACTGAACAATTTGGGATAGGGAACATGGGGTCTGAGAAGCCAGCTTAAGGGGATAATACGAAGAAAATCACATTACTGCGTACTTTTTTATTTACATTAGTTACAGTTAACTGCAAATACCACCACTGACACAATGAACGTACCATTGGTATTCTATCTTACGGAATGACGGCAACCAACCTCAATGCAAACAGGACATCAGCGAAGAAGATACTGGCGCTCCCTGACAAATATCCCTGCTGTGTTTCGACTTACAACAGAGGCAGCTACAATTCTGGCAACTAATTCCGACTCTATTACCTTTGGGGTCTCATACAGAAGTGACTTTAGTTATCAACGAAGCAAATACGAGTAATCAAGGTGATTCAGGTCAGCTAACCTCGCAGGCCATGCAATAGGTTTTTCCCCTTGCCATCCAGGGACCACGAAATACAGCACTGAGATGGTTGCGGACATCCAATGCGATGCACCGTCATGTTGTATCCACATCCTCTCACGAATAGCCTAGGGTACATTCTCCAACAAGTCAGGCAGAACTCTTTAGGTGAACTTCAAGTACAGATGACCAATCAGATGGCCAATTAGGAGACATGGCCCAGTGAGGTTGTCGCCTACAGTGCCTGCACAGATATTCACAGCAAAACATACTTGGTGGTGTGACTGTACTACAGCGTGAGGGCTTTCTTCATTCCACAGATGACTTTTCTTGTTAATCAAAATACCATCACGATCAAATGTGGACTCGTCAGTAAGCAGCACAATTTAAACTAAAAAAAAAGTTCAAATGGCCCGAAGCACTATCGGACTTAACATCTGAAGCCATCAGTCCCCTAGAACTTAGAACTACTTAAACCTAACTGTCCTAAGGATATCACACACATCCGTGCCCGAGGCAGGATTCGAAACTGTGACCATAGCAGCAGTGCGGTTCCGGACTGCAGCGACTAGAATCGCTCGGCCACAGTGGCCGGCGGACGAAATCTGGTAGATCAGTCCATTGTTGGAGCAACCACTGATACAATGCGACCCTTGGCGCAAACTGATTCACGAGTATTGCGTGGACTCGTTGTGAGTGATACGGGTGTAATTGATGTTACTTATTGTGGGGTCTGCTACAACACGTTCCTGCACCTCCTCTTCATAATCGGGTGTGCAAGTGGTCTTCATATTGCCAGGTAACACGTTTCTTCTTTCCAATGAACCAGTCTCCCACATTTGTCGATCGAGAGAAATAAACACTCGTTGTGACGGATGATTCCTGTTAGGAAATCGTTCCCTGTACAGCCTTTCGGAAGGGAGAGCATTGCAACGTCCTACCCCACACACAAGGTGCACGTCAGTGAGTTCTGCGAAACTGTACTGGTACAGCTCCATTGTGTTGTACTGTACATCTTTGAATAGCACTGAGTAATGAATGGGTCTGCCCTTGGTTCGCAGCACGTTGCGTCATACGACAGTGTAGACGATACAACAGAGCCCCTTTCTGGACAAATAAAATAAACAAAACCTGCATTATGACTTCCTAGTAATTAGACTCGTCCTCCTTGTTTCCCTGCAGGAAATAAAGAATGTACCTCTAAATAAACAGCACAGTAGGTTCGTTATACACTACTGGCCATTAAAATTGCTACACCACGAAGATGACGTGCTACAGACGTGAAATTTAATCGACAGGAAGAAGATCCTATGATATGCAAATGATTAGCTTTTCAGAGCTTTCACACAAGGTTGGCGCCGGTGGCGACACCTACAACGTGCCGACATGAGGACAGTTTCCAACCGATTTCTCATACACAAACAACAGTTGACTCGCGTAGCCGTTGAAACGTTGTTGTGATGCCTCGTGTAAGGAGGAGAAATGCGTACCATCAACATTCCGACTTTGATAAAGGTCGGATTGTAACCTATCGCAATTGCGGTTTACGGTATCGCGACACTGCTGCTCACGTTGATCGAGATCCAATGACTGTTAGCAGAATATGGAATCGGTGGGTCCAGGAGGCTAATACGGAACGCCGTGCTGGATCCCAACGGCCTCGTATCACTATCAGTCGAGGTGACAGGCATCTTATCCGCATGGCTGTAACGGATCGTGCAGCCGCGTCTCGATCCCTGAATCAACAGATGGGGACGTTTGCAAGTCAACAACTATCTGTACGAACAGTTCGACGACGTTTACAGAAGCATGGACTATCAGCTCGGAGACCATGCCTGCGGTTACCCTTGACGCTGCATCACAGACAGGAGCTTCTGCGATGTTGTACTCAACGACGAACCTGGGTGCACTAGTAGCAAAACGTCGTTTATTCGGGTGTATCCAGGTTCTGTTTACAGCATCATGATGGTCGCATTAGTGTTTGGCGACATCGCAGTGAACGCACATTGGAAGCGTCTATTCGTCATCACCATACTGGCGTATCCCGCGGCGTGATGGTATGGGGTGCCATTGGTTACACGTCTCGGTCACCTCTTGTTCGCATTGACGACACTTTGAACAGTGGACGTTACATTTCAGATGTGTTACGACCCGTGGTTCTACCCTTTATTCGATCCTTGCTGAACCGTACATTTTAGCAGGATAATGCACGACGGCATGTTACAGGTCCTGTACTGGCCTTTCTGGATACATAAAATGTTCGACTGCTGCCCTGGCCAGCTCATTCTCCAGATCTCTCACCAATTGAAAGCGTGTGGTCAATGGTGGCCGACCAACTGGCTCGTCACAATACGCCAGTCACCACTCTTGATGAACTGTGGTATCGTGTTGAAGCTGCATGGGCAGCTGTACCTGCACACGCCATCCAAGCTCTGTTTGACTCAATGCCCAGGCGCATCTGGGCCGTTATTGCGGCCAGAGGTGGTTGTTCTGGGTACTGATTTCTCAGGATCTGTGCACCCAAATTGCCTGAAAATATAATCACATGTCAGTTCTAGTATAAAATATTTGCCCGATGAATACCCGTTTATCATCTGCATTTCTTATTGGTGTAGCAATATTAATGGTCTATAGTGTAAGTGGCCGGCCGGTGTGGCCGTGCGGTTAAAGGCGCTTCAGTCTGGAACCACGTGACCGCTACGGTCGCAGGTTCGAATCCTGCCTCGGGCATGGATGTGTGTGATGTCCTTAGGTTAGTTAGGTTTAATTAGTTCTAAGTTCTAGGCGACTGATGAACTCAGAAGTTAAGTCGCATAGTGCTCAGAGCCATTCTATAGTGTAAGTAAGCTGGAAAACAGTTATGTTAAACAACGCTGCAAAAAAGTTTACTTCCCTGTCTGCTTTAACTGGCTTCTCCGACCCCGGGTTCACTACCTAAAATAGTTCAGTGGAGCATTCGCTACGTCCTGTTGATTTTTGCACGCTTCTACGGAAACATCCTGTAGAGTGTGTAGAGGAGACGGTTCTCACGGCTATACTTCGCGAGATTATAGAGCGTGTATTTACACGAAGTTATGTTAGAAATAACCCGTCTGACTTGATGTATGATTATTGCTCCTCCCCCCTCCCCCCCACACCAAAATAACTCGTTTTACTTCCAGAAGGTGTGAAAGTGGAGAATGTGATTCCACTCACTCACTTATTTACGCATATCACACACAATTCTTTTACTAATCGCGTAAACACTGTAGGATTCGTCTACACATCTGTTCACTTACCCCTGTAATCATCAACAACCAATTTAACATTCGTGAAAGTGTGGTAACATAACTTTCAGTAAGATGTAAATATAGGCTGGGTCATTTTCCAGCTGTCAGATTCAGTTTAGTCTCGCCACGAAGCTTAGACCAATAGCGAACAAGCAGCTTTAATTCTATTGGTCGGTACCCAGACATTAATGGCGGATGCCACGAGTTACGCGCGTGACCGTATCAAACATTAAGGTACGCAAACTTTCTTTGAAAATAACACTGCACACTCGTTTGTAGCACATCTTCTCAAAATTCACACAAGTAAAATGCAACTGCAGCAGCTTTGATTTAAAAGAAAGGTAGCTTAAGTAAAAGAAAAATGCTTATGACTAATGCTGGGCCAACCAAGTTACATTCAGTGTTAAGAGCTCACTCCCAGCAATTTTATGACGTTGCAAAAGTTAATGGAAGGAAAAGAAAGAAAATAGTTTTAAAACGAAACAAACAATTTACAATGTGGAGTACTGAATTGTGCTGGTCCTTAACTGGAGAGAGCACACAGCAGTGCAGCTGTTCGTTGTTGGAGAGACATAGCGGCATGTTGAGATGACGACGGCGCTTTGTGAAGTTCTAGATAAAGTGGTTACAGCAACTCTGTTTGTCGTTCCCTTACGGCGAAGTAGGCTAGTGAATCCTCTTTTCGGTTCGGTTACTGTGCAAAGTCATCTGCATTGGAGTTCAACAGGCCACGGGCTGAATAGACGTAACTGTTGGGGACAATCCACATGTTTAGCATGTCGACGTTTACTGCTCGCTATACACACTTAGTTCTCGTTTCAGTACTTTTTACAATGTTAGTCACAATTTCCGACCGCAATATAACTGTTCCACACGTTGGTGTGTAACTATCACGATCGGGAACTCAGAGTCAGTCAAACCGTTCTCACACCTGATTCACAATTGTAATGATACTCACCGCGACACTTGTGGCTGTTCATTAATAAGACAAATACAATACATTTGCAATACACAGTTTTATGGAGCCTTGGCTCTATCGCTGCTGTTATAAGTAAAAAAAAATTACGCACGTGGTAGCAACAATTCGAGTCGAGGGCTAGTAGAAATCCTTGGGTAACAGAAGAAATATTGAATTTAATCGATGAAAGGAGAAAATATAAAAATGCAGTAAATGAAGCAGGCAAAAAGGAATACAAACGTCTCAAAAATGAGATTGACAAGAAGTGCAAAATGGCTAAGCAGGGATGGCTAGAGGACAAATGTAAGGATGTAGAGGCTTACCTCACTAGGGGTAAGATAGATACTGCCTACAGGAAAATTAAAGAGACCTTTGGAGATAAGAGAACCACTTGTATGAACATCAAGAGCTCAGATGGAGACCCTGTTCTAAGCAAAGAAGGGAAAGCAGAAAGGTGGAAGGAGTATATAGAGGGTCTATACAAGGGCGATGCACTTGAGGACAATATTATGGAAATGGAAGAGGATTTAGATGAAGATGAAATGGGAGATATGATACTGCGTGAAGAGTTTGACAGAGCACTGAAAGACCTGAGTCGAAACAAGGCCCCCAGAGTAGACAACATTCCAGTAGAACTACTGACGGCCTTGGGAGAGCCAGTCCTGACAAAACTCTATCATCTGGTGAGCAAGATGTACGAGACAGGCGAAATACGCTCAGACTTCAAGAAGAATATAATCATTCCAATCCCAAAGACAGCAGGTGTTGACAGATGTGAAAATTACCGAACAATCAGTTTAATAAGCCACAGCTGCAAAATACTAACACGAATTCTTTACAGACGAATGGAAAAACTAGTAGAAGCCGACCTCGGGGAAGATCAGTTTGGATTCCGTAGAAATACTGGAACACGTGAGGCAATACTGACCTTACGACTTTTTCTTAGAAGAAAGATTAAGGAAGGGCAAACCTACGTTTCTAGCATTTGTAGACTTAGAGAAAGCTTTTGACAATGTTGACTGGAATACTCTCTTTCAAATTCTAAAGGTGGCAGGGGTAAAATACAGGGAGCGAAAGGCTATTTACAATTTGTACAGAAACCACATGGCAGTTATAAGAGTCGAGGGACATGCAAGGGAAGCAGCGGTTGGGAAGAGTGTGAGACAGGGTGCAGCCTCTCCACAATGTTATACAATCTGTATATTGAGCAAGCAGTAAAGGAAACAAAAGAAAAATTCGGAGTAGGTATTAAAATCCATGGAGAAGAAATAAAAACTTTGAGGTTCGCCGATGACATTGTAATTCTGTCAGAGACAGCAAAGGACTTGGAAGAGCAGTTGAACGGAATGGATGGTGTCTTGAAGGGAGTATATAAGATGAACATCAACAAAAGCAAAACGAGGATAATGGAATGTAGTCGAATTAAGTCGGGTGATGCTGAGGGTATTAGATTAGGAAATGAGACACTTAAAGTAGTAAAGGAGTTTTGCTATTTGGGGAGCAAAATAACTGATGATGGTCGAAGTAGAGAGGATATAAAATGTAGACTGGAAATGGCAAGGAAAGCGTTTCTGAAGAAGAGAAATTTGTTAACATCGAGTATAGATTTAAGTGTCAGGAAGTCATTTCTGAAAGTATTTGTATGGAGTGTAGCCATGTATGGAAGTGAAACATGGACGGTAAATAGTTTGGACAAGAAGAGAATAGAAGCTTTTGAAATGTGGTGCTACAGAAGAATGCTGAAGATTAGATGGGTAGATCACATAACTAATGAGGAAGTATTGAATAGGATTGGGGAGAAGAGAAGTTTGTGGCACAACTTGACCAGAAGAAGGTATCGGTTGGTAGGACATGTTCTGAGGCATCAAGGGATCACCAATTTAGTACTGGAAGGCAGCGTGGTGGGTAAAAATCGTAGGGGGAGACCAAGAGATGAATACACTAAGCAGATTCAGAAGGATGTTGGTTGCAGTAGGTACTGGGAGATGAAGAAGCTTGCACAGGATAGAGTAGCATGGAGAGCTGCATCAAACCAGTCTCAGGACTGAAGACAACAACAACAACAACAACAATTATGCCTCCCCGTGTAAGCATTGTCAGTAACGGTGAGACATAGTCCATTTGGTAATATTCAAACGTACGATCTTTCTGTTTATAATGATCACTTTAACCTTCATTATGGATTGCAGTGGTAATCCCAATCGTCTGTAGTTAAGTTCCACGACTCAGTGCTTCAACGAGTTTCTGCATCTCTAATCAACGACGTGCCTCCTACAATATTGTCGCACACACTCACTGACACACTCTCGCAGTGCATCGCCGCTACACTATTATTCTCGCTCTCTGCGCTTTCATGTCTGTGACTTACACAGCAGTTCTTCACATCACAGATAATACTGCGAAAGCAGATAAAGGAAACAACAGTTTTTAAAGTCTTTCCATAATCAAGTAACAATAAGAAAACAGATCTATCGATTATGGAAAAAGAAATAAATTGCAGTTACGTTTTAACATTATTGTCAAACTATTTCACAGTAAGACAATTTTTTGAAAAACATTGGGAATATGATAAAGATATCTACAGCCTGTCCGTCGATTTTCAACGTGCGTATGACAGCATCCACAGGAATAGCCTATACAATGCAATGTGGGACTTCGGAATCCTTGAGAAACTAGTGAGAATGGTGCAAGCTTGTATGGAAGGGTCAAAGGCAGCAGTACGTGTCCGAGTAACCACATCAGAAACATTCGACATTGTGACAGGCTTCAGACAAGGGGATTTATTTATTTATTTATTTTTATTTATTGCTCCGTGGGACCAAATAAGGAGAAGTCTCCATGGTCATGGAACGAGTCAATACATGAAATTATAACACGATATTAGAAACAGATAAAATGAAATATAAAAAAACATATTTAGGTGACAAGTCGTAAGTTTAAATAAAGAAAATCAACAATGTAATACTGGAAGTTGCTTAATTTTTTAGCTCTTCCAGGAGCTCCTCGACAGAATAGAAGGAGTGAGCCATGAGGAAACTCTTCAGTTTAGACTTAAAAGAGTTTGGGCTACTGCTAAGATTTTTGAGTTCTTGTGGTAGCTTATTGAAAATGGATGCAGCAGAATACTGCACTCCTTTCTGCTCAAGAGTCAAGGAAGTGCATTCCACATGCAGATTTGATTTCTGCCTAGTATTAACTGAGTGAAAGCTGCTAACTCTTGGGAATAGCCTAATATTGCTAACAACAAACGACATTAAAGAAAATATATACTGTGAGGGCAATGTCAGAATTCCCAGACTATTGAATAGGGGTCGACAAGAGGTTCTCGAACTTACACCACATATAGCTCGAACAGCCCGTTTTTGAGCCAAAAATACCCTTTTTGAATCAGAAGAATTACCCCAAAAAATAATACCATACGACATAAGCGTATGATAATATGCGAAGTAGACTACTTTTCGTGTTGAAGTGTCACTTATTTCAGATACTGTTCTAATGGCAAATAAAGCAGCATTTAGTTTCTGAACAAGATCCTGGAAATGGGCTTTTCACAACAGCTTACTATCTAACCGAACGCCTAGGAACTTGAACTGTTCCGTCTCGCCTATAATATGCCCATTCTGTCTGATCAAAATATCGGTTCTTGTTGAATTGTAAGTCAGAAACTGTAAAAACTGAGTCTTACTGTGACTTAGCATCAAATTATTTTCCACAAGCCATGAACTTATTTCATGAACTACATTATTTGATACTGTTTCAATATTACACACAATATCCACACTACCAAGCTGGTGTCATCAGCAAACAGAAATATTTTTGAATCACCTGTAATACTAGAAGGCATATCATTTATATAAATAAGAAACAGCAATGGCCCCAGCACCGGTCCTTGGGGAACACCCCACTTAACAGTGCCCCATTGGGACTGAACATCACTACCACACTCAATATTGCGGAGAATTACCTTCTGTTTTGTGTTCTTAAAGTAAGAGGCGAACCAATTGTAAGCTACTCCCCTTACTCCATAATGGTCCAACTTCTGCAGTAATATTTTGTGGTCAACACAGTCAAAAGCCTTCGTTAAATCAAAGAAAACACCTAGCGTTCGCAACCTTTTATTTAATCCGTCCAAAACCTCACAGAGAAAAGAGAATATAGCATTTTCAGTTGTTAAACCATTTCTAAAACCAACCTGAACATTTGACAGCAAATTGTGTGAATTTAAATGCTCCAGTAACCTTGTATATACAACCTTCTCGATAACACCGATGGCATAGAAATAGGTCTAAAACTGTCAACATTATCAATGTCTCTCTTTTTATAAAGTGGCTTCACTACCGAGTACTTTAATCGGTCAGGAAACCGACCACTCCTAAAGGAAAAGTTACAGATGTGGCTAAGTACTGGGCTAACATACATAGAACAATACTTCAGTATTCTGCTAGATACCCCGTCATATCCATGAGAGTTCTTGGTCTTTAGTAATTTAATTATTAACTCAATCTCCCTCTTGTCAGTATCATGGAGAAGCATTTCAGGTAACAGTCTCGGAACACTTTTTTCTAAGAGCGCTATATGATTCCCTGTTGGGATTAGGTTTCTATTTAGTTCACCTGCTATATTCAGAAAGTTATTATTAAATACTGTACATATATGCGACTTATCAGTAACACGGACATTCCCACTACGCACTGATTCTATATCCTCGACCTGTCTCTGCAGACCAGCAACTTCCTTTACGACTGACCATATGGTTTTAATTTTATCCTGAGACTTAACTATTCTGTCTGCATACCACATACTTTTTGCCTTCCTAATAACATTTTTAAGCACCTTACAATACTGTTAGTAATGGGCTGCTGCATTTAGATTTTGACTGTTTCTAACGTTTTGATATAATTACCATTTTGTTTTACAAGATATTCTTAGCCCTCTAGTCAGCCACCCAGGCTGCCTGTTTGTGCTAGTACCCTGTTTTGAACGTTCTAACGGAAAGCAACTTCCAAAGAGCACGAGAAAAGTCTTGAGAAAAGCATTATACAGGGTTATTACAAATGATTGAAGCGATTTCACAGCTCTACGATAACTTTATTATTTGAGATATTTTCACAATGCTTTGCACACACATACAAAAACTCAAAAAGTTTTTTTAGGCATTCACAAATGTTCGATATGTGCCCCTTTAGTGATTCGGCAGACATCAAGCCGATAATCAAGTTCCTCCCACACTCGGCGCTTACTGCAGGCCGACACGTTGATTTCCCCTTACAGAGGCATCCAGAAGCTTTAAACTGCGCATACCATCGCCGAATGGAGTTAGCAGTTGGTGGATCTTTGTTGAACTTCGTCCTGAAGTGTCCTTGCACTGTTATGACTGACTGATATGAGTGCATTTCAAGCACGACATACGCTTTCTGGGCTCCTGTCGCCATTTTGTCTCACTGCGCTCTCGAGCGCTCTGGCGGCAGAAACCTGAAGTGCGGCTTCAGCCGAACAAAACTTTATGAGTTTTTCTACGTATCTGTAGTGTGTCGTGACCATATGTCAATGAATGGAGCTACAGTGAATTTATGAAATCGCTTCAATCATTTGTAATAGCCCTGTATTTATCGTCTGCTGTATCAGCGCTATAAACATCTTGCCACTCTTGTTCCTTGATAAGGTTTACAAAGGTCTCTACAGCAACTGGATCAGCTTTCCTAAACAGCTGATGACTATATTTAACACGTGTTGCAGCTCAAAAATCTTTTAGAGTTAAAATTTGTGCGTCATGAACTGAAAGGCCATTCACCTTTTTGCTAACAGAATGCCCTTCCAGTAATGAGGAATGAACAAAAATGTTGTCTATGGTTGTTCTAGTGTTCCCTTGCACTCTCGTTGGAAAGAATGCGGTTTGCATAAGATTATATGAATTAAGGAGGTCTACCAGCATCCTCTTCCTTGCAGAATCACTTATACAATTAATATTGAAGTCACCACATATAACTAACTTTTTGTATTTCCTATAAAGTGAACCAAGAACCTCCTCCAGCTTTAACAAAAATGTTGTGAAATCGGAGTCTGGGGATCTAGAAATAACAACACTTAGAAGTTTAGCTCCATTAAATTTAACCACACCTGGTCTCTCATTTGTTCTGTTCAATGTCATCTTAGAGAAAGTAATAAAAGAATGTACGCAACAGGAGTGGGCTGGAGTAGAGATGGACGGTAACTTCAATTGTCTCGCATATGCAGATGACATAGAACTATTAATTGAATCAAAGCACGAGTTGAAAGAAATGTACCAGAAAATGGACAATTATGCACAGAAGGTAGGGCTCAAAGCGAATCGAGGCAAAACAGAGTTCATGCAGTTAGGAAGAAGAGAAGAGCAGACAGAATTTCTTGAGATAGATGGCAAGAGGTTTTAGAGAGTAGACCAGTTCAAATAGTTGGAATCGTGGTTTACCATGGCCAATAACGTAAAAATGGACGTCAAGGAAAGAATAGCAGTGGGAACGAAATACATGCGTACCCTCAGAGAGACGCTTGACTCTGAATCGAGCTCAGTGAACACGAAGATGAAAATATACAACACAGTGATATGCCCAGAAGTAATGTATGGTTCAGAAACATGGAGCACGACTAAGCGCGAAAGGGAAAAACTATTAATATTTGAAAGAAGAGTAATGAGGAAGATATGGGGACCAGTTTTAGATAATGGAGAATGGATGAGGAGGAAAAACGAGGAAATCAACCTTCTGAAGCGACAATCATCTACCCTACAGGAGATAAAGAGCAAAAGAATACAATGGGTGGGCTATGTATGCTAGATGGAAGACAGGCGAAGATGGTACTAGCTCGGAAACCAAAAACCAAACGTCCCAGTGGACGACCAAGGCAGCGCTGGATGGACGACCTGGCGAAGGAACTAGCAGCCGTGGGAACTGAAGACACCTGGAGGAACCGGCCACAAAACAGGAAGGAATGGAGGCAACTTGTGGAAGCAGCGCGTGGTGTGCAGGGCCTGTGATCGCAGAATATATATCTGTCCATCAAACACGCCTGTGATACACCACCAAAGACACTAATACTTAATCTAAGAAACCGAAGTAAATGACAGAGGAGAGAGAAAAAGTTTACCTATCACTAATGACTATATCTTTAGCAGTAGTGTGAAGAGTATCTTGATATCAGTGGACCCCGCCTGGCAGCTGTTGCTAGCACAGTCGACCTCCACAAAGCACACTTCCACAACCACAGATGCCGACAGTAGGATGGGTGAGCGGACTTTTGGTTTCTGTAGTCGTCTTCCCTGTTTTACGTGCAAAGGGCGTGAAATTTAAGAAAGTGATGCACAGCGATTCACATTTGTGCAGCCAAAGGAACCAACTGATTTTTCGCAACTGCGGGCAGTACAAAGGAGGATTATTTACGACCTGTGAAATGTGATCAGTGTAATTTGCCATGGCGTTCTGCACCTTGTACGGAGTCAGTACCAGTAGTTTGTGGTGTCTGTCGTCGGTAGAGGCATATGACGAGTCAGTGCTCAGAGGCAAGATGGACAGTGATAAGACGTAAGATTTACGTATGTGTTATGTCATAAGGCCTATTGTGAGTGTCTATTGGAGATTAAGATTCCGATTCTCAAATGCCGGGTGTCACTAGTCAGGAGGCAGTTCAGTCGTTAATGAAATGGCGCAGTTGAAAGCAGATAATACAGACTTGCTTAGTAGACTAGCAGCAGGGGGTGAAGAGCAGGAGTTAGCTGAGCAGCATACTCCCATATTACATCCAGCCACAGCAAGTCTGATGATGTCCATACTCTGGAAACTGGACTGACGACGTAACGTCCTTTCTGGATGACCTGCAGTTAGCAGATAGTATTGGGGGTGGGGAGGGGGAGGGGTGAGTGGTCACAGTGTGAATTATTATAGGTGATGAAATTACGGTTGGCAGGGGAAGCCAACATTATGTCATACGTCCAGGGGGACTAAGAGGTGTGTAGACATTTAATGCTGCAAAGATGCAAATGGTTCAAATGGCTCTGAGCACTATGGGACTTAACATCTGTGGTCATCAGTCCCCTAGAACTTAGAACTACTTAAACCTAACTAACCTAAGGACATCACACACAGCCATGCCCGAGGCAGGATTCGAACCTGCGACCGTAGCAGTCGTGCGGTTCCGGACTGAGCGCCTAGAACCGCGAGACCACCGCGGCCGGCTGCAAAGATGCAAGAGGCTAAAGAGCTTAAGGATATTTCGTGACCAATTAGGTAGTCTGTCACAGAAGCATAATGATTCAGTAGAGAATTTTGCAGATAGAATTCGGAAAGTATACTTGCTGACATGAATTAGGGGAGTGTGACAAGGCAAACATAGTAGTACTCCATGAAGAGAACAGATAGCTTCAAACGTGTTTTTAAGGGGCTTGTCGTTTGATATGTCAATGAAGGGTGAGACGAGTGTCCCAAAGGATTTATATTCTGCCATTAGATTAGCCATGGAGTTTAAAGAAACTGATGAACTAACATGGATACAGAATAAGAGAGGAGTATGTGAGAGGACGAGACATATGCAGAGGCAATGTTGTCAACCTCACTGTGGTAGATATAGTGTGGTTGGACATCGCCAATGTAATTGTATAAATGGTAAGGGAAACGGGGGACGAAAAAGCAGGTGTGAAATGCAAAAGGAAACCACAGGTCCACCACGCAAGTATGGACACCATGGACAAGAGGCGATTAAACCTACCGCGATAAAATTTACATAAAGCTGGAGATGCTGATGTGGTGTCTTTGAGTTCAGCAACGGTAAATTTTCAGGTTGAGTCTCGGTGCTTTAAGCAGTGCAGAGAAGTGGTGGCCCAGCTAAATGATGTTTACTGCATGATCTTAGGATTAGAGTAAGTGACCTTAGGTGACGCGTAGTTCAACTTAGGGGAACGACATTCCAGACAGGGGAGACAGTCGCCAGAGATGTGCAGACGCAAGGTGCAGCAATCTTGAGGCGTGAACTACTTGAACTGTAGTCAACAACACTGAGGATTAATTAGCATGCTCCGAGGCACACGGAAGATGGGCTGGGTAAATGTGGGACCATAATGGCCTGTTAATGCATTGTGCTTGGTAGAATGACTGGTAGAAAATGATGTCTTACACACATCTCGTTGATCTGTAAGTAGAAGAATTGGTTGTGTATGGGAGGAAAAGGATGGGAAAGCGCACACGAATGTAGATAATTTTTGCGTTGTGCAGTAGAGCTTACCAAAAGAATGCTGGTAGCTGATATGGAAGTCCTTGATTACGTGGGTTCAAATGGTTCAAAGTGGCTCTAAGCACTATGGGACTTAACAACTGAGATCATCAGTCCCTAGACTTAGGACCACTGTCAGTGTGTACCAGGGTAGTGTATAAACTGACAATAAAACTGCATTTCATAAGAAGTAGGAGCATCTTAGAGGTATGAATAGATTATAAACAGATAAATTATTGTTTGAATTTGAAGATTTGTTTTTTCTTCGACGGCCACTACCAGCAACATCCATAATAGAGCATCGTACCCCTATAAGAAATTAGTCACTAGTATTTGTTAAACCTTACCACATACCTCAATACTTGCAACTAGTATTAGAGGAATTTATTGATCAATAGTTACTGGATGGGGTAATAGAGGAAAGCACTAGACCATGGAATGCAACCATATTAGCTGTACCAAGAAAGCCACCAGATGAGATTAAAAGATATAGATTCTGTTGTTACTACATACATCTTAATCGCAAAAATTTAACTGATAAATATGTATTTGACAATTTGGAGCCGTGAAAATAATTCTCCACCTTAGGTCTGAGGAATGGATTACCATCATATAGAAGTATTCCCAGAGGACCTTCCAATGAAAGTAATCATGGTCCCCTGGGGCCATTTTCAGTGCCGTAGGGTGCCATTTGGGTTAAAGAATGCTGTGACAACGTTCCAGTGTTTGAGTGGACTCAAACCTCACCAGAGCGTCGTATACCTAAATAATTGTTTTCGCGAAGAATGTGGCAGAGCATACGCAACATTTCCGGGTGGCTTTGAGAAGATTATGAGCAGCGCATTTAACATTAAGCGTGGAAAATGTGACTTTACATGGAAGAATTTATGTATTTATGGCATGTTATCAGATGAGAAGGAGTTAAGATGAATCCGAGGTTGATACAGGCAGTAAGGGAATTTCTGATTCCTAGTAATACCAAGGAGCTATAATCTTTCATTAAGGAAATACTAAGGAAAACTCATAATGCTTAGCAGATGTAATGGGACCACTTACGGAGCTGTTAAAAATAGACAATGGGATGCCAGAATGCGTTCGATAAGTTAAAGAAAACATTGAAATCATGTCCAGTATGTAACACCATAGCTCTAATGCTGTACTCATTTATTTTGATTTTGTTTTATTTAATGTTACACTGCTGCACTTCTGTAAATGTGTTTGAATCGATAACATAAAATTGTGCACTCTTTTCTTTGTCAAACCTGTGATGTCGTGATTTGATTCTATGCAAAGTAGTGTATCTGTAATTTAAAATTCTTTGTCCCATTTGGAGGGAACAAAACTTACTGTATATAATTGTAATTTTGTGTGAATAATTTTTTGTAGAGATGTCAATATGTGTAAATGTTTTGTTTTATTTAATGCATTTGGTTGCTGTTATGTAAATTGCTGATCCTCACTTAGGGCTCTTAGTTATTCTGTATGTAAAAGGTGTAGTGGTTCCCCTCGGGAACGGAACTGTGTAGCGCGCGCAAATTGTGGTTGGCCTAGGTGGAAAAGGTTGCACTGATAGTCAGTCGGGGACGAGCCAGCAGTCGGAGACGAGCTACGAGTCGGAGACGAGACGAGCTACGAGTCGGAGACGAGCTAAGAGCTACTAGTCGGGGCGAGCCAGCAGACGGAGACGAGCTACGAGTCCGTGCACTGCCATGTAACAGATGCACATTGCGCTGATTCCGAGAGAGGCTTTTCCTGCTACTTTCCAATGGCTCGGTTGGATGGATAAATAGCTGGAACTATTCTGGAGTTTGTATCTGTCATCGCCACCAAGAAATGACAGAGTCCAGCAATTCTGCCTGCAATTCCACCTACCAACATGCAGTTGCCACCACATTGCGCAATCATTGCAACGTAATACTATAATGATGTACAGTGAAGGATCAGCTTAATGGACGTGCTAATGTGCTGAAATATAAGGTAATTTGTATCTGAATTTATGTACCTACCTTGATTTTTCTCCTCATCATAACACCTCTCAGGTTCCTCTCCGTTTGAGCTAAAGTGATATCCGAGTGTCCTTACTAAAAGAAATTAAAGCCTAGAGTTTTGCTAATTAATACCTCTTGAACTTAGTAAAAAGAAAGTTAAAGTTAATGTGGCAATAGAGTGAGTTAAAGTAAATGTTATTTGCTCAAAAATAATTTTCCTATTAAAACTGCTATTTAAAGTGCTGTTGCTAACTTCAATATTAAAAGTTCTTAAGACTGAGGCTTATAAGGCAAATGATCACATTATTGTCTGTAGTAAATTCTAAAAGGTGAGTCAGTTTCTTGCAATTTGGTCAGTATTGTGTTTCGCTGTAGCAAAAGTGAGAAAACTGCAATAGTAGAAAACTATATGTTCATGATTGCTAAGTGTTTGTCTCTCGTGTGTATTAGAAGTGCATATTCATAGTAATGTTATAAAGACCATTCACTTTGTGTAAGCCCTGAAAGTAATAGTGTGTTTCGCTATTTCTTATAATTTTGCAAATAGTTTGTGCTGCTCTAACTGTTAGCTTCAATCTTAAAACATATGAGTGTGTCAGAGTTCATTGCACTCGCGTGTGGCTAAGTCTAGGTTGTGTTTGTCCATTATAGTTACTTATACCCACTTTCTTAAACGAGAACGTTAATATTTCTCTTGCCTAATTAGGCTGGCGACCGTTTCCCTTATTCTATAAACAGTATAGCTAGGCAAAATTTTGTTTGTTACTATTCAAATATTTACGTAATTCTGACTTTCATTTCCGATAAGCCACCTCCGTTAGGAACAACACGGTCAAACTAGCAAAATTCCTCTCAGAGGGTAACACTGTTCTGTTGCTTTATACCATTATTAATCCAACAAAATAATTCCGTTTTGCATATTGCCTCCAGTTTCGAGGTTATGGTATAACAGTAGCAGACAGGAGTGTTATAAGTACAATGAGAAAGAGTTTATCTTGTCAATCGACACTTCCACTCTGGCTATAGGGTATGTTAACAGTCAAGCAGTAAACGGGGAGGAGCATCCGGTGGCGTATGTCACTAGTCAGCTGAACAGAGCAGCACAACACTACTCCACAACATAAAACGAGACGTTTAGTTTGAGATATGGCATCACATATTCCAGTTGTTATTTGTATGGATAGAACTTCAAAGTAGTAACTGACGATACAGTTCTTACGTGGTTGTTGAGGCTTCAGGTCCCTTCTAGTAGACTGACTAGATGTGCATTGATGTTAAGTGAGTTCAAGTTCAAAGTCACACAAGCCTGGTAAGAAACATATCAACATGGATAGTTTAAGCTGAAAAGTAGCCGTGATACAAAGACTGGGCCATTCAGCAGGACTCCAGCTGGGAACTGATATGTGTCGACTATTACTTATCATTTTTATAAATATGTCGAAGTTATTGCAACAGGCAGCAGTGATATCGCAAGCACTAATCAGCAGCTGGGTGCTCAAATATGGAGAAAATATGATTACATATCAAGGGGTGAACTTTATGTCAGATTTGTTAAAGCAGTTGTGTAATTTGCTGGGGGTTAGGAAGTTAATAACAAGTCCATTCCACCCTCAGGCTAATGGTGGAATGAAGAGAGTAGATGACATAATCGGAAGGGTGTTGAGTGTGCCAACTGGTACTATAACAATTGGGACGTTATTTATCTTTCATTGTTAGCTATTATAATACAGAAGTCCATTCCGCTAGAGCGCAGTCACTATATGAGGTAGTTTGCAGGAGGTAGATGCCATCGCTGTTTGACTAAACAACACCCAGATCTGGCAACGGCGGAGAGTGGGTCAAGGATTTCACAAAACAATAACGGCAATTTGGATGTGTGCGCAGGGAGCAAACACCAGAGCCCTGACACGCCAGGAGAGTAACTGAGAAATTCTGTGGGAAAATTACTATCATATAAAGTCAGTCACTGGTTTATCTTATGGAACACTTGTGTTACGAAAGGTAAGACGAAGAAATTTGTAACTTGAAATAAGGGAACGTATCAGGCAGTTAAAACAACATCGCTGGTGAACGGCAGGCTTCAGTTACTGTCTCATACCACTATTGAACCACCTGAATGAAATATTGGATCCTCTCTACAAATCAGCTAATAGACATGCAGGAGGGACTATTATCAATAGAGCGACTCATTTACAAATACAGTATTATAGGGAGGAGCAGGGGCACACGACCAAGGCCACAAACATCACATCCACAGGCTCTGTGTTGGCTGTCATTCTTGTTTTGTGCAGCCTCTTCTATCTTAGGAGTAGGAGCGCTCATAAATGCGAACCTCAAGTACATCAGATATGGTTGGATTGGCTAGCCATTCGCACATGAGAAGGTGTGAGGAGTACAAGAACCTGAGAGTAGTAATAGGAGAGTTGTAGTATGTAACTGATTGTGATTGGGAAGACAAGAAATCCTCAGTGGTGTTAAAAAAAGTGGTTCAAATGGCTCTGAGCACTATGGGACTTAACATCTGAGGTCATCAGTCCCCTAGAACTTAGAGCTACTTAAACCTAACCTAAGGACATCACACAAGTCCATGCCCGAGGCAGGATTCGAACCTGCGACCGTAACGGTCACGTGATTCCAGACTGAAGCGCTTAGAACCGCTCGGCCACACCGGCCGGCTAGTGGTGTTAAAATGAGTATTGTTGTTTAACGTACAAAACACATAAGATCGCAATGTGTGGAAATTAATGTAAATAGTTGTTTAGTGTTTTGTTGGGATCAGTGCTTCACAGGTAGCCCAAACGAGATCGGAGGTTTTATGCAGAAGCATAAGGACGAATGGGCGAGTCGACGGCATAAGAATTGTAGAGGGAATATGGAGCTTCCGCACTTTGTTGTTTGATGTAAGAGCAAAACTGCAAATAATCTATGTCGTAATTTGTAAGGAAGTCTTTTGTTGCAAATGGCTGAGGATATAGACCAGGGCTCTCGGTTTTACAAAAGAGGAGGCGTGTGTAAAGCCGTCGCTACATTTGGTCATTGCTGGGTGAGAAGGAGATCCAGCGCAGCCTTACGTAAGGCAAACTGGCGGGCCCGGAGACCTATTTCTACACCACAAGGTGGGCGGGCCGAGCCACACTGACGTGGTGACATTGCAGAGAGGCCTTGCAACAGTTGACAGCAGTCGGGGAAGCCATCTCCACCAGACAAGTTAACGCATCTAAGTTCACACCTGTGAACATACACAACTGGCCATTAAAATTGATACACCACGAAAATGACGTGCTACAGACGCGAAATTTAACCGACAGGAGGAGGATGCTGTGATATGCAAATGATTAGCTTTTCAGAGCATTCACACAAGGTTGACACCGGTGGTGACACCTACAACGTGCTGACATGAGGAAAGTTTCCAACCGATTTCTCATACACAAACAGCAGTTGACCGGCGTTGCCTGGTGGAACGTTGTTGTGATGCCTCGTGTAAGGAGGAGAAATGCGTAACATCACGTTTCCGACTTTCATAAAGGTCGGATTGTAGTCTATCGCGATTGCAGTTTATCTGTCGCGACATTTGTGCTCGCGTTCGTCGAGATCCAATGATTGTTAGCAGAATATGGAATCCGTGGTTTCAGGAGGGTAATACGGAAAGCCGTGCTGGATCCCAACGGCCTTTTCGTCACTAGCAGTCGAGATGACAGGCATCTTATCTGCATGGCTGTCACGGATCGTGCAGCCACGTCTCGATCCCTGAGTCAACAGATGGGGACGTTTGCAAGACAACAACCATCGGCACGAACAGTTCGACGACGTTTGCAGCAGCATCGACTATCAGCTCGGAGACCATGCCTGCCGTTACCCTTGACGCTGCATCACAGACAGGAGCTTCTGCGATGCTGTACTCAACGACGAACCTGGGTGCACGAATGGCCAAACGTCATTTTTTCGGATGAATGCAGGTTCTGTTTACAGCATCAAGATGGTCGCATCCGTGTTTGGCGACATCGCAGTGAACGCACATTGGAAGCGTGTATTTGTCATCGCCATATTGGCGTATCACTCGGCGTGATGGTATGGGGTGCCATACACGTCTCGGTCATCTCTGGTTGGCAATGACGGCACTTTGAACAGTGGACGTTACATTTCAGATGTGTTACGACCCCTGGCTCTACCCTTCATTCGATCCCTGCGATACCCTACATTTCTGCAGGATAATGCACTACCGCATGTTGCATGTCCTGTACGGGCCTTTCTGTATACAGAAAATGTTCGACTGCTGCTCTGGCCAGCACATTCTCCAGATCTCTCGCCAACTGTAAACGTGTAGTCAATGGTGGCCGATTAACTGGCTCGTGGCCGGCCGCGGTGGTCTAGCGGTTCTAGGCGCTCAGTCCGGAGCCGCGCGACTGCTACGGTCCCAGGTTCGAATCCTGCCTCGGGCATGGATGTGTGTGATGTCCTTAGGGTAGTTAGGTTTAAGTAGTTCTAAGTTCTAGGGGACTGATGACCACAGATGTTAAGTCCCATAGTGCTCAGAGCCATTTGAACCATTTGAACTGGCTTTTCACGATACGCCAGTCACTACACTTGATGAGCTGTGGTATCATGTTGAAGCTGTATGGGCACCTGTACCTATACAGGCATTGCAAGCTCTGTTTGACTCAATGCCCAGGCGTATCAAGGCCGTTATTACGGCCAGAGGTGGCTATTCTGGGTACTGATTTCTCAGGATCTATGCACCCAAATTGCGTGAAAATGTAATCACATGTCAGTTCTAGTATAATACGAGTATATTTATCCATTGAATACCCCTTTATCATCTGCATTTCTTCTTGGTGTAGCAATTTTAATGGCCAGTAGTGTAGAACGACAGAACGGATCAGCCATCCCCAGACTCTATGGTACTTCGTCACATAAATTTTATGTACTACGTGCATAGTTGTAACGCACAGGCTGAAGAAAATTGTAGACTGCTGGTTGGCAGCCAGACCGGTACTGCAGCCATGCGCGTCCACCAGGGCGAGCTCGTGACCCAGTAGAGTTGGATGCCTACGAGAATTCAGCGGATATCTGCGTCACTGGCAGACTAGGGTAAACAGTGTCAGCATAGCCGGCATTTGCATCTACACCTACATACTTATCCCCAAGAAGTCATGGGACAGCGATCTGGACATATACAGACGGCGGTAATAACACGTACACAAGGACAAAAGGGCAGTTTTTGCCGGAGGAGTTATCCGTGCTCAGGTTGAGAGGCACCCATATGCCTTGCTCATACTGTGGCATCAAGCAGTCAGGCCTGCAAGATGAGTGGTCTGCCAAGCGAATGGATTCATTTTTTATTTATCAAGTAACATTAACTCTAGTACTCACAATTAAGTTACAAATTATCCTCCTGTATGAATAATACGCAACGGAAACGCATATCTGACTATCAGTAATTTACAGAACTCTGACTGTTCACTACGGACTGGCAATACCACATTTTCTTTTTGTCTTTTATTTAACGGCTTTTATCAGCACGTGGCCATCGCACTGAATATGAGTGGCGCACACATTATAAATTCGGGACATCATGACAACATACAATTCGAAGGAAAAGTCCACCAATCTTTTTGTTTTCACTAACTTATTTATTCCGATAAATTCTATAACCTAAACACACAAATTCTATAACCTACAACAATAACACATGAGAAATTCCGCCCAGTGGGCATGGCTTTACATTGGTGAATCTCTATATTATGGTCTCGTAATTATTTAACTCTACAGTGCACTTTCTGGATAGGATGGTGGATCTTTTATTATTTCTCACACTTCGACTCTCACAATCATCATCATGAAACTTTCCTCCAGACCGAGCGGTACAGAAGGAACAAGCATAACCCACTAATCTTTTGAAACTACCTCTCTACTCTCCCATGCAAACCACACATACCCAAATTACATGACATACACCACCCTACAATATGAAATACTTCACAGGTAATAGTCACAACATTATCACCTTCAGCTTTCCCACTTCAATTAATATTTATCCCAGTTTCACACGACACTGCCCCACTTCGTAATTCTACTTTCCTACTATGAACTCTGGAGATATATGCACGTCTTCCTGTGCAATGCAAGCCAAGTGGCGTTGCTGGATAGACGGCCGACTCACCTTGCTTCTCTCTCAGAGTTTGAATCTAGCGTCACACGGAATCATATCACGCAAAGTAATATTAAGAACATATTCATCACACACGCGATTCCTCAACTGATACCATGGACGAGTACTTCTCTTTATCCTTTGTCTCATACACAGTTTGAGACTCACACAGTACTCACCACGTGGAAGTACTCGTCTCCAATTTCAAGTCCTGCACGCGCCATTTCTTAAATATTTGAACTTATGGTACACACGCTATTTCTTAAATATTTCAACTTATTGTACACACGCTAGTAATTCAGCTTAACTTAAGCACACGGAAGTATTTCAGCTTATTGCTACACGTGGTTTCATTGTGACCGTTGGTCACTTCCGAAGATTACTACGATCCCATTAATATTACCTGCCCGACATTTAATTCTCCCCACAAAAGTTCATGAAATAGAGAAATTATTATTTCAAGCTACTCTTAAATATTCCACATGCATACCATGTCTCCACTCTTTCGTCATTACGGAGTACAACTAAAACAGGTCATAACAGCACAAGATCCAGCGGCAGAGTGCCGAAACATGGCCGTTCTCGAGGTCCTCTCGCACCTCTGTCGAAGTGGGGGAGCACCTTGCTACCGTATTGGTCAGCCACATTTCAGGCGCTCAAAGCTCAGGTAAATTTCATCTCTTTGGTCCCACCAAAGGTGGCCAAAGGATCGTCTCAAAGATGATCATATATTCACATTCACTATCTGCGGTTAGCAGACGACCATACATTCATTCATTTCAAAAGATCTCACCAAACTGGACGTAGGGATTTATTTTGTGAGAGTGCACATGTGAACAATTAAATAAATAAATTGTCATTCTTTCCCACACTGGTATCCAGCTTCGCTGTATTAATTGAAATTGAGTTATTTTACAAAAAATTGTGTTGTTCTGACAAAAATAATGAAGTATGTTGTACCTATTTTCAATGTCGGGCGGTACTGTATCCTTTCAAGGTGATACACGGGTGATAAGATTCCCAACGTGATCGTGTGCGCACGGCAGGAATTAACATACTCTGAACACGGAATGGTTGATGTAGTTAGACGCATGGGACAATCCATTTCGAAAATCATTCGGGAATTCAGTATGCCGAGATCCACAGATTGAAGAGTGTGCAGAGAATACCAGGCATTACCTCTCACCACGGACAACACAGTCGCCGACGGCCTTCGCTTAACTACCCACAGAAGCGGCGTTTGCGTACAGTTGTCAGTGCTAACAGACAAGCAATACTGCGTGAAATAACAGCAGAAATCAATCTGGGACGTACGACGAACGTCTCCTTGAGGACATTGTGGCGCAATTGGACGTTAATGGGTTATGGCTGCAGATGACCGACGCGAATGCTTCTGCTAAGAGCACGACATCGTCTGCATCGCTTCTCCTGGGGTAGAGACTATATCGGTTGGATTCTAGACGAATGAAAAACAGTCACCTCATCAGATGAGTCACGATTTCAGTCTGTGAGAGCTGATGATTGTATTCGAGCGTGATGCAGATCCTACGAGGCCATGGACAAAAGTTGTCAACAAGGCAGTGAGCAAGCTGATGGTTGGGGTTGGGGGGGGTGGGGAGGGTTGTTTGGGGAAGGAGACCAGACAGTGACGTCATCGGTGTCATCGGATTAGGGACGGATGGGGAAGGAAGTCGCCGTGCTCTTTCAGAGGAACCATCCCGGCATT
Organism: Schistocerca cancellata; assembly: GCF_023864275.1. Taxonomy (NCBI): domain Eukaryota; kingdom Metazoa; phylum Arthropoda; class Insecta; order Orthoptera; family Acrididae; genus Schistocerca; species Schistocerca cancellata. Next base: position 610,696,434 of record NC_064633.1, on the reverse strand, counting down.
TGCCTGGAGTGATGTAGGGAAATAAAACCTAAATCAGGTTGGCCTGACGCGGGACTGAACCGTCGTCCTCCCGAATGAGAGTCCAGTGTGCTAACCACTGCGCCACCTCGCTCGGTAGCTGATAGTTGCTCCATGGACTGTGTTTACATAGAATGGAATGAGTCCTCTGGTATTTCTCGTTACAGTAATTAAGATCTGATTAAACGTTGTGGACACTGAACCTTATCGGAAACATAAATGTGCTCGTCCGTTGTGCCGTAACGTGGGTTGCTCAACAGCTTTCAGTAAAATTGTGTACTTTAAGACCCGTAACTTACGCCGAATGTGGCGGTGTTATTCGCAGTTTAAACGGTTGAAAGATCTTAGTAACAACAAACAACTTTATAATCCGAAATAACTATATCTATCGCTGGTTATTTTCGTTATTCACGCTAACGATCGGTGCAAGTTAGCCGCGCGGGATTAGCCGAGCGGTCTAGGGCGCTGCAGTCATGGACTGTGCGGCTGATCCCGGCGGTGGTTAGGCATGGGTGTGTGTGTTTGTCCTTAGGATAATTTAGGTTAAGTAAAGTATAAGCTTAGGGACTGATGACTTTAGCAGTTAACTCCCATAAGATTTCACACACATTTAAACATTTTTTTTGTACAGGTCACTAACCGAAATTCTTTCGCTAACTATTCCAAAACAGAATCGCCTAAGAACTCATACTAAATATTTACCGTGACCAATGTTTCACTTACGATAAATCTCAATTTCGTACACCTTTCTTCAGTTAAATTAGATATACCGTTTCCTATTACGATGATTACGTAGCTATAATTTCATTGCAAACCAGCGATATAGCGATAGCTGTCTCTGCAATATTGTTAATGTTACGGCGTAAAGTCAAGCGCCGGAACGCCAGTCCGAAACGAGCGAGCAGAGACGGCTGCGAAGAAGACTTCAGCCAGTTGCACGCTGACCGACACATCTCCAGGACGAGAACGCGACGGGAGCGACCTCTGTGCGAAGAGGACGTATGGGCCGCGCAGACTGGTCGCGGCCCACTTCTACAGCAGCGTCAAGATTAGACACTTCAAGACAAGGGACCTAGGAATTGTATTTCTTATTTTGTCTGTCGCCCTTTGCTTGCGACACTTTCTGTATTATTGTCGAAGTTAAGTATTGTCATTGTTCATTTCGTAATAAAACTCATTAATACGATTTGTTTGAATGTTGTCTAGCGAACCGAGAAGGAAGGTTTCCGAGACTTCACATGGCCATTAAAACTACTACACCAAGAAGAAATGCAGATGATAAACGGGTATTCATTGGACAAATACATTATACTAGAACTGACATGTGATTACATTTTCACGCAGTTTGGGTGCATAGATCCTGAGAAATCAGTAACCAGAACAACCACCTCTGGCCGTAATAACGGCCTTGATACGCCTGGGCATTGAGTCAAACAGAGCTTGGATGGTGTGTACAGGTACATCTGCCCATGCAGCTTCAACACGATACCACAGTTCATCAAGAGTAGTGACTGGCGTATTGTGACGAGCCTGTTGCTCGGCCACCATTGGCCAGACGTTTTCAATTGGTGAGAGATCTGGAGAATGAGCTGACCAGGGCAGCAGTCGAACATTTTATGTATCCAGAAAGGCCCGTACAGGACCAGTAACGTGCGGCCGTGCATTATCCTGCTGAAATGTACGGTTCCGCAGGGATCGAATGAAGGTTGAGCCATTGGTCGTAACACATCTGAAATGTAACGTCCACTGTTGAAAGTGCCGTAATGCGAACAAGAGGTGACCGAGACGTGTAGCCAATGGCACCCCTTACCATCACGCCGGGTGATACGCCAGTATGGCGATGACGAATATACGCTTCCAATGTGCGTTCACCGCGGTGTCGCCAAACACGGATGCGACCATCATGATGCTGTAAACAGAACATGGATTCATCCGAATAAATGACGTTTTGCCATTCGTGCACCCAGGTTCGTCGTTGAGTACACCATCGCAGGTGCTCCTGTCTGTGATGCAGCGTCAAGGGTAACCGCAGCCATGGTCTCAGACCTGATAGTCCATGTTGCTGCAAACGTCGTCGAAATGTTCGTGCAGATGGTTGTTGTCTTGCAAACGTCCCCAGCTGTTTACTCAGGGATCGAGACGTGGCTGCACGATCCGTTACAGCCATGCGGATAAGATGCCTGTCATCTCGACTGCTAGTGATACGAGGCCGTTGGGATCCGGCACGGCGTTCCGTATTACCCTCCTGAACCCATCGATTCCATTATCTGCTAACGGTCATTGGATTTCGAGCAACGCGAGCGGCAATGTCGCTGTACGATAAACCGCAATCGCGATAGGCTACGGTCCGACCTTTATCAAAGTTGGTACGCATTTCTCCCCCTTACACGAGGCATCACAACAACGTTTTACCAGGCAACGCCGGTCAACTGCTGTTTGTGTATGAGAAATCGGTTGGCAATTTTCCTCATGGTAGCACGTTGTAGGTGTCACCACGGCCGCCAACCTTGTGTGACTGCTCTGAAAAGCTAATCATTTGCATATGAAAGCATCCTCTTCCTGTCGGTTAAATTTCGCGTCTGTAGCACGTCATCTTCGTGCTGTAGCAATTTTAATGGCCAGTAGTGTATTTGAAGTCAAGGCAAGATCTCTAAACGTTATTTTTTATTGTCTCTTTGTCTTATTTCTTTCGTTTTAAATCCTTGAAATAACCGTTAATTGAATAAAGGAGTTAATACCTTTGCCTTTTCTTAAATAAACATCTAGTTAAATCCTTTTTCTCTAATTAAAGTCTTTAAATCGTAATAAAATCTCAGTAAGACATTAAATCTTCAATTCTAGCTCTTTGAAACCTTTGAAACCTTGAATAACTGATTTATCTGTACAAAACTGGCTTTTAACTCATTGCATCAAAGTAGCTCTTTATTATTTATGCCACTTGCGAACCTTTCAGAGGTGACTCAATCCTTTCCACTGTAAAATTAAGCTCTGAACTCAGAATGAATTCTGTTTTTTCTTTACTGGAATCAAATTAGTATCTCATGTGAACGAGTGACATTCAGAAAATCTGGGCCCAACTCAAATCGGAGATAGGACAAGCAAAACAAGAACACAATCAAAAATCCTACGTGCAACCACCACTTTTGTATTAACTTTAATACTGCTATCAAGGCTCATCCACTTCAGGTGTTAGCAAGCGCGTTCTCTAGAAGTCCCTAAGTTTAATTTACCACTCGTAAACCATACCAAGCAACGGAATTGAATGTCGTCGAATAATATCAATTGGTTCCGCTAGGGTACGAAGTTTATCTTCTAAGATTAGGGTCACAAAATTTATTTGCAACAATAACTGTGTCCTCTTTTACAAAGTATTGCAGATCCTGGTTCCTGGCCTTATAAAACACTAATTGAGACTTAAACTCAATGGTATACAGAATCACAATTACTACGCCACTAACCCTGTAGTGCCTATTCAAAATTTACATCAACATATATCGCTCAGCACTCAACTGCTTTAAAGTGGGCCTCCAAAAACGCACAACTATCACAATCGCTCAATTACCTTAGAATGTGCGTGTGAACAGACTGACTAATATTTTCAAACGTCAACTTCTCCAAATATGGAACACAATTTCACCAAAATTAGAGCATAACATTATTACAGCACGCTATCCCGTTACTTCCTACACAACGTGACCACTAAAAGACTTTATCTACGCTGTTGCAGCGTCAATTGTCCAATTCCTCCACACATACGATCGTAACAAAATTCTCTCCAGCGCTACGATCCAAAATAGTCTGAAGTCAATTACTTTATCGTACCCTACTTTCTCTCGCGGAACAATATAAATTGAAGCAGATACAAGCCGTTCACACTATGTTCTGATCTACAACACCGAAAGAATACTAACTCATTAATTCAATAAAACTTCGTTACGATATTCTCACAAAATTCAATAGTCGCGATCTCGCAGATATCCGCAATCTATTGTCTTTCCCGGTGACAGACACGATGATTAATTATACACTCCTGGAAATTGAAATAAGATCACCGTGAAATCATTGTCCCAGGAAGGGGAAACTTTATTGACACATTCCTGGGGTCAGATACATCACATGATCACACTGACAGAACCACAGGCACATAGACACAGGCAACAGAGCATGCACAATGTCGGCACTAGTACAGTGTATATCCACCTTCCGCAGCAATGCAGGCTGCTATTCGCCCATGGAGACGATCGTAGAGATGCTGGATGTAGTCCTGTGGAACGGCTTGCCATGCCATTTCCACCTGGCGCCTCAGTTGGACCAGCGTTCGTGCTGGACGTGCAGACCGCTTGAGACGACGCTTCAGCCAGTCCCAAACATGCTCAATGAGGGACAGATCCGGAGATCTTGCTGGCCAGGGTAGTTGACTTACACCTTCTAGAGCACGTTGGGTGGCACGGGATACATGCGGACGTGCATTGTCCTGTTGGAACAGCAAGTTCCCTTGCCGGTCTAGGATTGGTAGAACGATGGGTTCGATGACGGTTTGGATGTACCGTGCACTATTCAGTGTCCCCTCGACGATCACCAGTGGTGTACGGCCAGTGTAGGAGATCGCTCCCCACACCATGATGCCGGGTGTTGGCCCTGTGTGCCTCGGTCGTATGCAGTCCTGATTGTGGCGCTCGCCTGCACGGCGCCAAACACGCATACGACCATCATTGGCACCAAGGCAGAAGCGACTCTCATCGCTGAAGACACGTCTCCATTCGTCCCTCCATTCACGCCTGTCGCGACACCACTGGAGGCGGGCTGCACGATGTTGGGGCGTGAGCGGAAGACGGCCTAACGGTGTGCGGGACCGTAGCCCAGCTTCATGGAGACGGTTGCGAATGGTCCTCGCCGATACCCCAGGAGCAACAGTGTCCCTAATTTGCTGGGAAGTGGCGGTGCGGTCCCCTACGGCACTGCGTAGGATCCTACGGTCTTGGCGTGCATCCGTGCGTCGCTGCGGTCCGGTCCCAGGTCGACGGGCACGTGCACCTTCCGCCGACCACTGGCGACAACATCGATGTACTGTGGAGACCTCACGCCCCACGTGTTGAGCAATTCGGCGGTACGTCCACCCGGCCTCCCGCATGCCCACTATACGCCCTCGCTCAAAGTCCGTCAACTGCACATACGGTTCACGTCCACGCTGTCGCGGCATGCTACCAGTGTTAAAGACTGCGATGGAGCTCCGTATGCCACGGCAAACTGGCTGACACTGACGGCGGCGGTGCACAAATGCTGCGCAGCTAGAGCCATTCGACGGCCAACACCGCGGTTCCTGGTGTGTCCGCTGTGCCGTGCGTGTGATCATTGCTTGTACAGCCCTCTCGCAGTGTCCGGAGCAAGTATGGTGGGTCTGACACACCGGTGTCAATGTGTTCTTTTTTCCATTTCCAGGAGTGTAGCTTGTACTTATCAGCTCCAGCGTAGGCTTACCTGGCAAGACTCAAATCAGAACTGAACATCTAAACGTCAAAAACCATAGGAGAACCAATTTAGACAATCACTTCACAATTCCATCGCTTTTAACAATTAAGTGTAAGTTCTTCGGCTTCCTTCCTCTAGCTGAATAGCGGACCGCTCGGTATGTTGATATCTCTGGGTCGGACAGCTGATGTTGAAACGTCCCCTTAGAAAAATTATACACGACTGTGCTTAAACTGACACACAATACTTTTTTTTTTTTTAGCGCAACGCAATCTGCCTTTCAAAAATCCCTACAAAAGAATGACCCTGACTAACATTAACCTATACCTTTCGCAAATCACTTACCTCACCAAAAATCTTCGTTACTCGAACTACTGCAATACAGCGAGCGCCACTACTGCCAGCTAAATAAAAGATTCAAACTACTGAAGGCACTAACTACTGACAGGCATAGTTAGCAAATGAAAGATTTCGATAGAGAACAAACAATGTATTTACCTTAATAGTGTTCAAAAGTGATAATATATATAGCAGTTCATGACATCCAGTCTTACAAATTTCAAAACTCCGCCATTTCTTCCTCACATCCACCACTGCTGGCGGCTCGCCTCCAACTGCGCAACGCTACGCGATGTTCACATCCAGCGGCCCAACACTACAATGGCAGACAGCAATGCAAACTAGCCACAGGCTGCACACTGCACAGCCAGTGATTTTCATACAGGGCGCTACGTAACGTTGCCAATAAGAAAACATAAACAGCCTACTTACATAGCCCCCATGCTCCCCACAAAAAATTTTACTAATTGTTTTCGGCAGTGGCCAATACAGATTTGAAAAAAATTTTCATAATTACAATAACAAAGAAATGAAATTCACACACTTATCGAGACAATGTTGGTCAAAAGCTAAAATTTTCTCACAGTCCATAAGGACAGTCCTGATCGTTCATCACAGTAAAATTGCAGTGTTTTTCTCAAAGTCTGAGCAGTAAAAGTAAATGCACACGGAAGTAGTGGATTTCCATGCAGTCTTGAAGAAGTAGTGTTGTCCTTCCAACGGAAAGACAGTGCTGACTCTTGACATGCAGACAGGTAATGGTCCACCACAGAGCAAACCCACAGCAGAGAAGTTTTGAAGAATGTTGGTAGGTAGGTCACAGAGCAGACCCACTGTAGTCCTGGTAGAGAGTATGGTATTGGTGGGCCACCAGAGGTGCAGACCCACTGCAGTCCTTGTAGAAATAATGGTATTGGTGAGTCATCAAAGGTGTAGACCCACTGTAGTCCGTGTAGAGATGGCTCCGTTGCGACTGTGCAGGTGCACAATCACCATAGAAGAGCCTTGCAGAGAATGTACCAAGTCCATGAACCACCACTTTTGCACTCACAAATTTTTTTTTTGGAAATGTCCTTAGAACTAGCAATGCTGTTATCCAGTCCCTTGCTGAATTATTAACACACGTGCAAACACTATCAGTCCCTACTTCTCACATATTGTCCATATACTATGACCAACAGAAATGTGTGCAGTGAAATGTAACTTACAAGTTACTTAATTTGATGAACTGGTGTCAATTACAATTTTATAACATAAGAATACAATAACAAAGGTACAAAATACATCATTAAAAACATAACAGTGCAGATAACATTTGTAGTAACACAGACTTTACAAAATAATAGGAATAAACATATACATCAGTGTTACAAGAATTACGACATAAGTAAATAAATAAAATAATGAAAATAGTTTTCGAAACATTAATTTCACACATGAGAATTGAAAAAGAACAGAATTAATAATGTGTAAACATCTTTACAAAGAAAATGACATACTATCAGAAAAATTCTACAACATAAATCTTATTAGCTAGACACATACAGACAGGAAAAACACAAATACACAAGGGAACACAAACACTTAGAGGGATAACACAAAAGGAAAGGACAGGGTTTGTTTTACTGCAGTATTTTGCATGGAGATCTCCCTTCGTTCATCATTATTCCCAAAAAGTCATATCTAAGCCTGCTTTCTGCATTCTGCTCACACTCACATCCTCTTTCAAAAGTAGTTTTTCTCCACTGTACACTACTTTTTTTGGCCAAACCATTTTCTTATAGCTTCTCAATGCATTTCTTTCCATTCATCACATCACGTTCTCTTATATTAGCCTACCCAATCTTAAGCTAACTTAAATCTACTGAGCTCAGATGCTAAAATAAGGGACAAGGCAATGCAGCAGCACAAAACAATTAACACAAACAGCAATGACAAAGAAATGGAAATTGGCAAAGCAAGCTACAGTGAATCTAAATTACCAAGCAATGCAACACTACAACTAATATGAGCCGATGTGCGGCAACAACAAAAATAAATCAGTAGTAAAACTAGCTTAACAGAGTAATACAAACTGAAATTTAGTAGCACTATGCATGGCAAACAGCAGCAGCAAATGCAATAACTTATATCTAAACATGACAAAGCTCAAGCAGAAAAAATGTTACACTAAAGATGGCCATGTCTAATACCTATGTCGCATCTTAACACTAGAGTGATGCATCACAATTTATTCTACAAAAGAAATTACCAAGTAGTTGAAAAGAAAATTCTGTATGCAATTCCTGTGAAGTGAAATGTCTTTCTGTGTTCCTTTGTTTTTTTTTAAGTACATCATAAAGTTATTCTTTACTGGGTCTGTAGGCATAAAATATTTATATTAGTAAATCTATAAAATTTTATTTTAACCAATGCTGTAGGGTAGCTAGAAACTAGATATTAAACAAATTGAGCAATCTCTCAACTAGAAAGACAATAGATGTAAAAATGTTTCTCATAATTTCATTAGGCATTTTAGTAAATATCATAAATTAAGAGCTCCAAAGTGTAATCATACGATTTCAAGTTTGAGCGTGTCGTATTTGCGACACTTTCTACAAAGAATTGTCAATAGCGAGGATAATGGCCTTTTTTTTCCACCTGTGCCCCTGAAAGGCACACACTAATGACTTTTTTCCAAGCGACTGTCGCGCAGCTGGGTGCCCACGACGCATTACGTGAAGGTGGTAGCCTAACTTTCTCACCAAAATATTTACGACGCCAGTTTGCACTACAGTGACAGTCTCATATAAAAATTTCACAGGTCGAGAATTTGCGTTACAAATGTGTAGAAACAAAATCCTATAAATATAACAGTGTCCAAAAAATTTTCGGCAGCGTTGTGATACATTTACGCATATACATATATTTCATAATTCTGAAAGTACGATTATTGGTTCCCAACATCCTTTTCCACAATTCAGAGTGCCTAACCACTACTCATTATTCCTTACCTTATTATACATATACATATTCATCGACATTTCTTCAATATTTCATCATAATAAATACGTAGCATAATCAAATTACTCATATAGCACAGCTTATTGATCATAAAGATACCGCAACAGCGTAATACACATCGTCATCATAACATCATAAAACTTCAGCCAAATCTCAAAATCGTCGTAGCTTCCTCCAATAATTTAAAAAACCTAAAAAAAATTCTCTGCTCATTTCAATAGTGTCATCTACCTCAAACGTACTTTAAAATCATGATCCCATTCCAAATACATCATTCAAAGCTCTCATAGTATCACAATGGTTCCAAAAAATATGAAGGGTTCACACAGTACAGACAAAATACAATTTCATAAGTGTGAAGTTATCTAGCTGTGTAATTGCGTAAACATCTGTCACTGACGTAGTAAAAAAAATGATTGTCTCTCCCAGTTAAATGATCAGATAGCCATGTAATTTATGTGTTAGAGAAATATGGTATCGATGTGTAAAGTTGTATAAGCAAATACCATATTAGCTAGGGCTCCTTGTGCTTGCCAAACACATGATATACAAAATAACCGTGTACCCCCTTGAGGATTAATGTAATTATACCCTCAGGTGTTACAGATTACAGCAATGGAATGAAATGTATCATGGAAAACTTTCTTTGTAATTCAAAAATCTTGAAAAATAAATGGCTTAAGTACAAAATTAGTCTCTCAAATGCGTGTCCTGTAGCGCTAAATGTGCGTCTTGTTGTAAGATAATTCTGTGGAAGTGTCGTAGTTATCGTCCTCCGTAAGCAAGGTTCTGCTGAAGTCAATGTACTTACCTCATGATAAATAAAAGTGAAATGCTTTGCGTATAGATATCTTAGTTATTACGCTTATTGCCGTGATGAAGAAAGTACTGTGCTGTAACGTATTGTTGTGCTACGGAAAAGGCTGTCTCATTGTAGCTATACCACAAATGTTACTACTAAAACATGTTTTACTTTCCAGAATAATTCAGAAAAACTGTGTAGGTATGAAACAGAAACACCGCAAAAGCAACATTGTAAATTGTCACTCATTAGTCGCGTCGTGATAAAATCGTGTAGCTGTCACATAAACTAACCACTGTGTCATCTGGTATCTCACAGAAAGTACTTTAAATCCAGAATGTATTTTCAAGTAAACCAAAATGTTGCATTAAAATCTCATTAGCAGTACCAGTATATGTTCTAAGTATGTAAGCCTTATAGTCATGACGTAATCGTGCAACTAACAAGCAAGAATGTACACACACAGTAACACTGTGTCGTCTGTTCACTATAACAATGGATTCGTAATTTCTGTTTAAATACGTTCTCTTGGTTCTTGACTGGATATTTAACTTCAAACATTGTTGCATGTTAACAGATTCTAAGTCTGACAAAACATATTAGTAATGTAAAGTGAAAATTTATAGGGCAAAGACAAAGTTAAAAAGCAGATTATCTCTCAATAAACGGTTTTACATGTGAAATGTGGTGCTCTCTTTTACCCTTTTACAGTACGCAGCAAATTAACTTGAACGCAATTATCATGTGGTATACGTCGTTAAAGAATGCTAAAATTTGTCTCAAGGTTAGCGTCTATGTTATTTTTCTCTGTGCCAGCCGGCGCACGTGGCTGCCTGTGGTGGGAGTCATTGTCTGTCTCTTTGCTGGCGCGCGTCGTTATTAGGATTAGAAGACCTAACTTCTTAAAATTCACCTTGTCGGGTGTACCCTGCTCTGTTTGAATCTCGCCAGTTCTGATACAATTCAGGTCTGTCGTTACGATTATATCGTCTGTCGTCATGTCGGTAGATTCCATAGTTTCTTTCTTGCCGGTCATGTGGTGGGGAATTTCTTCCTGAATTGTAACTGCGCACTGAACTGTTGCGTCTGAAGTTATTCTGTCTCCCTTGATAATAATTGTTTTGGTTCCCATATTGTCTGTTTCTGTGGTTATCTCTGTCATATTCATTACTACGGAAGTGCGATCTTTCTCTGTAGCTATTATTCTGCCAACGGTTGTCATATAGGTGGTGTCTGTCTTGGTCACGATTTGCGTTGTGAGAATAGTCTTGTCGTGTTTTATTTCTGTCATCGCAGAATTGTGACAGATGTGGCCTGTAATTGTTGTGCTCCTGTTTTCGCGTTCTGCGATTGTCAGTGTCAATTTCCAGTTCTTGTAACAGTCCCTGAAAAGCTTCAATGTCGTCTTTGCAACGTCCTGCTAAAATAATATGTCGTATATGTTCAGGCAGTTTCATTAAGCAAATGCGGATGAGTTCTGAGGGGCTGTATGGGTTTGAAAGATACTGATTCTTATGCAACATGTCTTCAAAATATTTCACAAGACTGGAAAATTCAGATTGTTCGAAATGTTTCATCATTATGATGCTATGTTTTACTCGGTCTTGTGTAGCTTGAGACCAATATGCTGAGAGGAAGGCACGATAAAATTCTCCTTCGTTGTGATAATCGTGAATGACCGATCGCATTCTTACAGCTCGATCATTCTCTAAGTAGCCACATATAAATTCTAATCTGTGCTGCAATGACCAGTTGAGAGGAAAACAATGAGAGAATTGATGAAGCCATGCTCGTGGATGAATGTCGTTGCCAGAATTCTTAAATGTTTTGAATTTACGTGTAGTAATGGACAGCTTATAGTCGAAATCATCGTGTCGGCGAGTCGCACATCGCTCCTTGTTACTTCGTTTCGGCGGTTCCATCTCAAAATTCAATGCGCCTTGCCAATTTCTTTCATAATTTCCGAAGTGTCCTGTGTTATTATTTTGTGGTTGTTCCGTATTTCTATGTACCTCTTCCGGTACTTTAGCGCGAGTGTCTCCTGAAATATGTAATTCTTATATTACTTGTGCCAACTGATCTTCTACTTCCCCGATTTCTCTTTTGTACTGTTTGATTTTGATTTTGTTTGAATTTTCTAATTTGTTCATACTCTTCAGTGTCAGTAAAGGCTATGGGTCTTGTGTCATTCAGATCATCATCTACCTTTGTAGATAAGTTAGTGACCTGATCCGAAAGTTCAGCTACTTTCTGCGATAGTGTACTTATTTCCTCCATGTGTCTTTCTGAACCAATTTTCAGGGTATCTACTGTGTCCTTTCAGTTTTCCTGAGTTTTTGCAAGTTGCGTAACCGAATCGGTAGATGCAACTGAGTGAATTTTAGCTTGCAAGGTCTCATGATTTTCATGAACAATGATTTGCAGTTCTTTTATGGCTGCTTCGTGATTCTGTAATGCATTTTCATGCTGCGAAAAAATAGGTTGAAAATGCTCACAAATTTGTGTTTTTACGTCATTACAGACTTTTTTAACATTTCGATTCAATGTTATGCAACTCAGTAGTTAAATATTCACGTGTATGTTCAAGTGTGGTATCTAACTTTTGAAGCTTTTGCTGTGTTTGTCTCTGATTTTGTTCCATTGTGTCTAACTGTTGCTGTGTTTGTCTCTGATTTTGTTCCATTGTGTCTAACTTTTGAAGATTTTGTTCCATTGTGTCTAACTTTTGAAGCTTTTGCTGTGTTTGTCTCTGATTTTGTTTCATTTGTTGCGTTAATTGCAATAATAATGTATTAGTGTCTGGAATCTGTTCCTCTATGCTTTTCGGCAGTGCATTTGCACCGGCAACATTCACATTTTGACAAGCAGAAAATGTGTCTTGACTTATTTGAGAAAATGGTGAGGACGCAAAACCTGAATCTACAGTATTTGCAAGATTGTGTCCTGTCATTTCGGATTCCTGAGGCAAGCTGTTGCCGACCGATCGATCGATAATGCTTCCCTGTTCACTAATTGTTTCACTGCCTAAACCATTATTTGCAGCCCGCTCCATTTCCCTATGCACAGTTACCAAATTACTACTTTGAACATTGGTTAATTCATTACACGGTGGCGCTAACATATTGTTTTCGTCTTCACTGTCATTTCTCAGTTTACTTTGGAGCCTAGTATTACGTTTTTCACACGCCATTATTGTCACAATATTTCACACGACAACACAGAAAAGCACAATTTGAAGAGCAAAATAACAAAACATATTAACATAGCATTGAAAATAATATCTCGTTAATTGCAAGAGCAGCTGCGAAATACTTGGTGCAAATATACATGCATGCCACAACTGTTTTACTGTACAAGAATGAAAAACTACAACTACAAAGGAAATTCTCTCTAGAATTAAGCGGTAGCAATAAACAAAGGCTGCACTAATTACACAAACTACAAGAAAAAATCAGAAGATTCCAGTGAGGTATCGTCGGCTAAGGGTCGACATATGAGACGTCCCCTTTGAACGATTATACATGACTGTCCTCAAACTGACACACAATATTTTTTTAAGCGCAACGCAATCTGACTTTCAAAAATCCCTCCAAAAAATGGCCCTGACTAACATTAACCTATACCTTTCGCAAATCACTTACCTCACCAAAAATCTTCGTTACTCGAACTACTGCAATACAGCGAGCGCCACTACTGTCAGCTAAATAAAAGATTCAAACTACTGAAGGCACTAACTACTGACAGGCATAGTTAGCAAATGAAAGATTTTGATAGAGAACAAACAATGTATTTACCTTAATAGTCATAATATATATAGCAGTTCATGCCATCCAGTCTTACAAATTTCAAAACTCCGCCATTTCTCTCCTCACATCCACCACTGCTGGCGGCTCGCCTCCAACTGCGCAATGCTACGCGATGTTCAGCCGCTAAGTTAGTATGATAATGCGAAACAAAGAACGTGACGGCACCCAAAAACTTTCGTCTCGTCACAGGGTCAATCCATCAGCATCACGATGGAGCGTCGTCCTGTTACTGATGCTGCTGCTTATGATGATCCTTGGGTGGTGGTACCAGGGATACCCACTGCCGAGGTATGCTGGCCGCGGTGGCTGGCTGCAGCCTGGCTTGGAGCTGTTTAATGTGGATACAGTGTCATTGGCCGTCGACCTGGTAATCACAGTAGCGGATAGCCTTACTTAGCGCCCTCTAGACGCCCGAGCCAACAGCACGGTGCTTGTATGAAACCAATAACACCACAGGGCTGTGGATGATGCTGAGATTGCAACAGATGCAAGAAGGTCCCAGGTGTTCGACCATGGAGCAGTTCCACCGTATCCACCTTTGCGAACAGGGTGGCCACAGGTATGTACACTACTGGCCATTAAAATTGCTACACCGCGAAGATGATGTGCTACAGACGCGAAATTTAACCGACAGGAAGAAGATGCTTTCATATGCAAATGATTAGCTTTTCAGAGAATTCTCACAAGGTTGGCACCGGTGGCGACACCTACAACGTGCTGACATGAGGAAAGTTTCCAACCGATTTCTCACACATAAACAGCAGTTGACCGGTGTTGCCTGGTGAAACGTTGTTGTGATGCCTCGTGTAAGGAGGAGAAATGCGTACCATCACGTTTCCGACTTTGATAAAGGTCGGATTGTAGCCTATTGCGATTGCGGTTCATCGTATCGCGACATTGCTGCTCGCGTTGGTCGATATCCAATGACTGTTAGCAGAATGTGGAATCGGTAGATTCAGGAGGGAATACGGAACGCCGTGCTGGATCCCAACGGCCTCGTATCACTAGCAATCGAGATGACAGGCACCTTATCCGCATGGCTGTAACGGATCGTGCAGCCACTTCTCGGTACCTGAGTCAACAGATGGGAAGGTTTGCAAGACAACAACCATCTGCACGAACAGTTCGACGACGTTTGCAGCAGCATGGACTATCAGCTCGGAGACCATGGCTGCGGTTACCCTTGACGCTGCATCACAGACGGGATGAAAGTAGAGCTCACCATCTGCAGCATCGTCGACAGGACTGACTGTGGACCTTTGGCACAGAGCCGAGTGGAGGGTCTGAATCAGAGGCTGAGACGGTTCTGCGACCGTGTGGGCTGCAGATTCCTCGACTTGCGCCATAGGGCGGAGGGGTTTCGGGTTCCGCTGGATACGTCAGGAGTCCACTACATGCAGCAAGCGGCTACACGGGTAGCAGGGGTTGTGTGGCGTGGTCTGGGCGGTTTTTTAGGTTAGATGGCCTCGGGCAAGTACAGAAAGGGCAACAGCCTCAAAGGGTGCTGGGCAAAGTCAGGACATGCGGGGACCAAGCAGCAACAGATATTGTAATTGTAAACTGTCGAAGCTGCATTGTTAAAGTACCGGAACATCAAGCGCTGATAGAAAGCACCGAAACTGAAATCGTTATAGGTACAGAAAGCTGGCTGAAGCCAGAGATAAATTCTGCCGAAATTTTTACAAAGGCACAGACGGTGTACAGAAAGGATAGATTGAATGCGACCGGTGGTGGCGTGTTTGTCGCTGTTAGTAGTAGTTTATCCTGTAGTTAGGTAGAAGTGGATATTTCCTGTGAATTATTATGGGTGGAGGTTACACTCAACAACTGAGCTAGGTTAATAATTGGCTCCTTTTACCGACCTCCCGACTCAGCAGCATTAGTGGCAGAACAACTGAGAGAAAATTTTGAATACATTTCACATAAATTTTCTCAGCATGTTTAGGATGAGTGGTAGGGACAGAGCATCGAGTGACATTATACTGAGTGCACTATCTGAAAATTACCTCGAGTAACTGAACAGAGAACCGACTCATGGAGATAACTTCTTGGACCTACTGATAACAAACAGACCCGAACTTTTCGACTCTTTAAGTGCAGAACAGGGAATCAGTGATCATAAGGCTGTTGCAGCATCTCTGAATATGGAAGTTAATAGGAATATAAAAAATGGAGGAAGGTTTATCTGTTTAGCAAGAGTAATAGAAGGCAGATTTCAGACTACCTAACAGATCAAAACGAAAATTTCTGTTCCGACACTGACAATCTTGAGTGTTTATGGAAAAAGTTCAAGGCAATCGTAAAATGCGTTTTAAACAGGTACGTGCCGAGTAAAACTGTGAGGGACGGGAAAAACCCACCGTGGTTCAACAACAAAGTTAGGAAACTACTGCGAAAGCAAAGAGCGCTTCACTGCAAGTTTAAACGCAGCCACAACCTCTCAGACAAACAGAAGCTAAACGATGTCAAAGTTAGCGTAAGGAGGGCTATGCGTGAAGCGTTCAGTGAATTCGAAAGTAGAATTCTATGTACTGACTTGACAGAAAATCCTAGGAAGTTCTGGTCTTACGTTAAATCAGTAAGTAGCTCGAAACAGCATATCCAGACACTCCGGGATGATGATGGCATTGAAACAGAGGATGACACGCGTAAAGCTCAAATACTAAACACCTTTTTCCAAAGCTGTTTCACAGAGGAAGACCGCACTGCAGTTCCTTCTCTAAATCCTCGCACAAACGAAAAAATGGCTGACATCGAAATAAGTGTCCAAGGAATAGAAAAGCAACTGGAATCACTCAACAGAGGAAAGTCCACTGGACCTGACGGGACACCAATTCGATTCTACACAGAGTACGCGAAAGAACTTGCCCCCTTTCTAACAGCCGTGTACCGCAAGTCTCTAGAGGAGCGGAAGGTTCCAAATGATTTGAAAAGAGCACAGGTAGTCCCAGTCTTCAAAAAGGATCGCCGAGCAGATGCACAAAACTATAGACCTATAACTCTGACATCGATCTGTTGTAGAATTTTAGAACATGTTTTTTGCTCGAGTATCATGTCGTTTCTGGAAACCCAGAATCTACTCTGTAGGAATCAACATGGATTCCGGAAACAGCGATCGTGTGAGATCCAACTCGCTTTATTTGTTCATGAGACCCAGAAAATATTAGATACAGGCTCCCAGGTAGATGCTATTTTCCTTGACTTCCGGAAAGCGTTCGATACAGTTCCGCACTGTCGCCTGATAAACAAAGTAAGAGCCTATGGAATATCAGACCAGCTGTGTGGCTGGATTGAAGAATTTTTAGCAAACAGAACACAGCATGTTGTTATCAATGGAGAGACGTCTACAGACGTTAAAGTAACCTCTGGCGTGCCACAGGGGAGTGTTATGGGACCATTACTTTTCACAATATACATAAATGAGCTAGTAAATAGTGTCGGAAGTTCCATGCGGCTGTTCGCGGATGATGCTGTAGTATACAGAGAAGTTGCAGCATTAGAAAATTGTAGCGAAATGCAGGAAGATCTGCAGCGGATAGGCACTTTGTGCAGGGGGTGGCAACTGACCCTTAACATAGACAAGTGTAACGTATTGCGAATACATAGAAGGAAGGATCCTTTATTGTATGATTACATGATAGCGGAACAAACACTGGTAGCAGTTACTTCTGTAAAATATCTGGGAGTATGCGTACGGAACGATTTGAAGTGGAATGATCATATAAAATTAATTGTTGGTAAGGTGGGTACCAGGTTGAGATTCATTGGGAGAGTCCTTAGAAAATGTAGTCCATCAACAGAGGAGGTGGCTTACAAAACACTCGTTCGACCTATACTTGAGTATTGCTCATCAGTGTGGGATCCGAACCAGATCGGGTTAACGGAAGAGATAGAGAAGATCCAAATAAGAGCGGCGCGTTTCGTCACAGGGTTATTTGGTAAGCGTGATAGCGTTACGGAGATGTTTAGCAAACTCAAGTGGCAGACTCTGCAAGAGAGGCGCTCTGCATCGCGGTGTAGCTTGCTGTCCAGGTTTCGAGAGGGTGCGTTTCTGGATGAGGTATCGAATATATTGCTTCCCCTTACTTATACCTCCCGAGGAGGTCACGAATGTAAGATTAAAGAGATTCGAGCGCGCACGGAGGCTTTCAGACAGTCGTTCTTCCCGCGAACCATACGCGACTGGAACAGAAAATGGAGGTAATGACAGTGGTATGTAAAGTGCCCTCCGCCACACACCGTTGGGTGGCTTGTGGAGTATAAATGTAGATGTAGATGTAGAAGTGTAGGGGCTTAATCATAATCATTGTTTATTTATTGTCGTTGAGGTGTGCACCTGGTAACGTGGCTGTAAGCCACGAAACCGGGCCGGCCGCGGTGGCCGTGCGGTTCTGGCGCTGCAGTCCGGAACCGCGAGGCTGCTACGGTCGCAGGTTCGAATCCTGCCTCGGGAATGCGTGTGTGTGATGTCCTTAGGTTAGTTCGGTTTAAGTAGTTCTAAGTTCTAGGGAACTTATGACCTAAGATGTTGAGTCCCATAGTGCTCAGAGCCATTTGAACCATTTGAACCACGAAACCGGTATTACTTAATAAATTAGTTCAAAATATTGCTGTTTGAGGAGTTCTTGCTACAAAGTGTGTTCCCACAGTTCTGAAGATACCCGCGATGTCAAGCGAAAGACGTCAAAATAGAGAAAAGTTGCATGTGACTTGCTTCTGGCCTACAGTTTCAATAAATACAGGCAGCTGCGACAAGTCTCTTGTGAAATATTTATTTATTTTTCTTGAGCTAGTTTTCGAGGCTTGTCAGACTAACCTTCAGTTGAGGCATGCAGACGTTTGCATCTACACGCATTTTGTATTATGCAGGGTACTGGAGATTGCTTCTCTGTAACAGGAGGGTAAGAAACACTTCATTGTGTCGCATTGTTTATTAGATATGTGACGGGTTGTATTACAAACTGCGGGAATGTAGACTGTGCTGATGTTAACATCCTACATACGACTATCGTTGCATACGAGCCACACACTTAAACTCTATTCAGTATCATTCAGTATTAATTACTTGCAGCGGAGACAGTTACGGGAGTGTCAAATGTTCTCCACTTTCAGGATGAAGCTGCCGTAGCAACTCATTTTTCTCATATAACATCAGAGCTGTTTCAGATTATTTGGTGCGTACTTTTGCTCAATCGCCTTCTGTCTACTTGAGTTCGTTGTCTTCCACATCTCTCGTAATACCAGGCGGCGGAAATGAAAGGAGCTTGCCCCAGTTTGTAGCCCGTCTGGATTTTACGTTCATTTCCTATCAAATATTCGACCGCGAAAGGCACCGACAAGGTTCCCGCCTGTAGTGTGTCCCTGATTCTTTCATGTATTAGGCAAGGTGGGAGAATATCACAACAATAAAAAGAAAGAAAGAAAGAATAACCAAAATACTAATATGTTCAGAAATTATAATTAAGCCAAACATAAAACAGGATGATCCAGAAAGAACGCCCCTTTTCAGCTGTGTACAAAAAATAAAAATAAAAATAAAAAAATAAAAATTACGCAGGTCTTTACGATTTACGAGCTCCAACGTGTTAGTGTCTTTGGAGTGTCATGCGGTGGTATGTAGCACTCCCTTCTTAATGACCACATCACGCACACAAACACCACCTTTGTCGGAGCTCTCACGTAGACGATATTTGAAGCCGCTACGCAAAGTGTTCTCCAGTACAGGAACAGCAATACCGGCGACTTCTCCACGGATGTTGACCTTCAACAGCTGGTGGTTAGCAGGACGATTTTCGAACACACTGGACTTGAGATACCCCCAGAAATTGGGAACCGTCAGATCGAGTGAACGTGGCGCCCAAGCCAAACCACCAAATCGGGAATGAGACGTCCAGGACACCGTTCATGATGTTCGTCGATTGACAGACGGCTGGTATGAGGTGTTGCACCGTCCTGTCGAAACCGATGACTGGATAGGGATGCTGTTGTAGCGCAGGCACGACGAAATTCCGAATAATGGCAATACTCTCGGAAGTCACAGTACATATTGCACCGTCGTCATCCCAAAAAGAATACGGACCGACAGTCCCAACTGTAGAGAGTCCACGCCATACCGTCAATTTCAAGCTGTTTAGCGCCTGTTCAGGAACTTGCTGTGGGTTCTCAGTGCCCCATAATCGGCAGTTCAGCTTGTTAAGTGACCCTGACAGTAAGAAGTGCCATCTTCAAACAGTCAACAATTTCTGGATTAGCCGCCCACATTTCCAGAAACGTGTCGCAAAACCGAACACGCCCGACATGGTCAGTGGGCCTTAAGCGTTTCACTACCCGTATCTTGTAGCGCCTATACATGCAAACCTAGGTATAAAATGCGCCGTACACCTCCGTAGGTAATGTTTAGTGTCTGCGATCTGCGGCGGAGTGTTCGTCGTGGACTTGTCTGCACCGATGCCCTTACAGGGTAGACGTCCTCTCGTGCCCTTTAGATGTCCTTACACGGTAGACATTTTCTCGTGTCCTCACATTCTGGCTGGATCGTCCAGAAGACTTGCTGTCACGCACTGACCCATCCCTGCGTCACTTAACTGTCCAGCGTATGGTATAGCCAACACGGACGTGTCTGCAACGGTTTAATCTGTATAACGTTCGGTGGGTTGCTACTGCTGACTTCGTTGCAATGTAAAGCTCCACCACATGCACACGGTGTGACGGTACAAACCCCCGTTATTAGATGGATGTTTCTAGTATGCAAGGATTGCTTTGTGGAGAGCGAGCGCACTACACGGCGCGATTCGCGGAAGCATGAGCCGCCCCCGCGCGAGATTTGCAACGTGTCGGTCTGACGTCTCCGTCGCCGGGCGGCCACGTGGCCTGCAGCTTGTGGCATTGTTTGGTTTTTCGCGCATTACGCGAAAACTATGGAACTTACGGAGAAGAGAGATGCGGCAGTGGATTGCGGTCACCAATATGCACCTTTTGAAAGATCGATCTCTATTTCAAGTCACGAGACGCAAAAGTTATAGTAACCTCAAAATCGGTTAATATTATGAATATTGAAAGATTAGTAAAAATAGTGAATAAAAACTTACAGGGATGAGCGAGCACTCTTTAAAGACGTCTCGTCATAGCAGATCGAGTGCCGTAGTCATATGTCAAGGTTCATAAATAATTAAGCCCGTATAGAGCAATAAACAAAGTTTGAGGGAAAAATGTTTATAAAATTCAATAGAAAATTCATGACGTAAAGAACGACACTAGAAAATAATTTGGGTGGCATCACACGTACTTTAAACTAGTTAAGTTATACTATACAGTTAACTTGCAATAATTTTCATTGTTTTCGAATTATTATTAACATTTATTGCCCATAATTAATTAATTATTATAGATATGAAGATTTTGAGCAGCGCAATGTGTAGATCGCTAGAGATTACGTCTGAAAACGGTGCTACGTGCAGTTCTATGTTAAAATTTTGCAGCACGGATGTCAACAAACAAATTTGAGCTAAGTGGCGAAATTTTGCAAAAACTAAAACTTGATTTATGGGCGATAGAATAACCCTAGAAATTAATGTAACATAGTAAATAAGATGTACTTTTTAGCGCAGTTCCGATGGTGTAGTTATTTCTGTCGAGGGATGTATGTATCACAATTTGTAACCTTAACTGGTGACGTTGGTACTTGCATAACAAGGGGGTTGGACATCCGAGCCTATATAAGCGAGCGGCCATCTTGGCCAGGGGGGGCCCCAGAGAGCGGCCTGAGCTGGCGAGGCGAGGGCATCGCTGCCGTTGCGCGCTTAGCTTACTCGGCCGTTGAGAGCTCGTGAAGACGTTTCCTGTGCTGTGGGCGCCGCGGAGAGCAGATTGTCGTGCGTTGTTCTTACAACGCGTGCAAATGGTCGTGTTCCGCGCCTCGCAGCATGGGAAAGAAGGGTGCGCAGAGGAAACCTGCCGCTACGAAGGGTCCTTCGGTTGTGCAACTCACTGAGTCTGCCGACCATGCGAGGAACTCCCGTGAAGACGAGTCGCGGCCTGTCCCCCCTTTGTACGTCAAGTGCAAAGGCGGGTGGACAGCGCTGTTCGACACTATGACGAGTTGCGCTCGGAACCAGGTGGTCTACGAGTCTGTCGATACAGACTCGCTGATCCGCGTTCGAGCTGCAAACGTGGCCGACCACAGTTCGATCGAGGTCGCAGTGGCCGACCACGTCGTCGACCCGCCGCCGGCGCGTGATAAGGCACCTTCCGTCGGAAGGATGAAGACGACCGAGGCACTCCTCAGGGGGTTACCTCGGTGATGTGACGAGGCAGCGGTCCGGGAAGGGCTGCTGCGAGCCGGGTTTGGTTGTGCAACCGCAAGGTTGCACAACCGGACCAACAGGAAGAGGGCGCCGCTCTATGCCGTGACCGTGCAAACGGTCGACGGCGGGAGCGTCATCTTCGACTTGCGGAAGTTGCTGGGCTTCCCGGTGATCACAGAGGCTCTCCCAAACGCCACGGACCCTCTGCCCCAGTGCTTCAGGTGCCAGGGCGAGGGCCATGTTGCGAAGTATTGCCGCAACGCCGTGCGTCAAGTGCTCAGGCGAGCACGACAGCCGCGCCTGCGACCGCGGCAGCAACGTTCTGCCGACTTGTGTCCGGTGTGGCGGCCCGCACGTCGCCAGCTGGCGCGGTTGTGCAGCCTTCTCGAGCCGCAACCGTGCCGGGGGCGGCGAGGCGGCCGCACCGACGCAGCGGCAGAAGCGAAGACGACGTCGGAAACGGCGTAGGCCGCAGAACATCCCGGCGCAGCTGAGGGACGGCGCAGTAGCAGATCCACCTGCCAGGGGCAGGGACGACCGCTCGGAAACGGGCAGCCAGGACGCAGCTCGTCCTCCCGTGAAGAAGTGTGACCTCGAACTCGGCGCCGCCGTGAAGGAGGCCACAGCAGCCCTCAAAGCCGTCGTGGCGGCGGAGAGGGCTGCCTTCGCAGCCGCCGTGGTTGCAGAGAAGGAGGAGGCCTCGAGGCAACTGCGAGCAGTCTTCGCCCGAGGACCCAGCGCAGTCGTACCTGCGAACACTCCTGCGACCTCGCAGAAGGACGTTCGCGCGCCTATCCCAGCGGTTGTCCCAGCAGCACCGCAGGTGAGAGGCGCAAAGAAGACAACCGCCGCCCCAGCGGAACTGGTGGCGACGCCGACCGCTACGGGAGCGTCCATCATCGCGACAGCGAGAGCGAACGGCGTACATTTCTCCGACGCTGAAGCGGCGCAGATCACTGGACAAGCGGAGCAGCTCACAGCTGCAATGCAGAAGGGCTGCGCCGTGCAGTAGAGGAGGACGCTGAACGGCAGCCGATCGCCGCCGTTCTGCACCAGCCTGATGAAGCTGCACCGAGTCACTGACGGCAAGGCGCAGCAGAGGGCCTAACAGCAGCGCATGTGTTGCCGCGCCGAACTTTTATGTTACAGGGGGGAAGCCACTGCGGCCGCCCCAGGAGACTACAAGCGAGCCCAGCCGCAGCAACTGGACTGACCCAGCTAATGACCACGCAGTACATAGGTAACGTTGCACGATACCTCACGCTAACCTTCCCTCACCTTGCATGCTCTGTCGCAGCTAGCAAGCCGCTACTGCCCTTACTACCCGTCCTACTGTCGCAGAGGTTTTTTTCCCTTGGCGCTGGCCTTGGCACTTTTTTTCCTCTGCCCTTACAACCGCTACACTTCAATCGTTTTCGACCACTTCTATCTCCTGATGGACCATGTTAATGAGTAGTCTTACTCAGACGCATGGATAACATCACAGCCCGCATCCTGTGACGCCTGATTCAAAAACTAACATGTTTACGGAGGTGACAGTAGAACTTTTGGTTTGGTCACCACGTTGGCCAGGGGTCAGTCGTTGGTCAGTCGTTTTCGAGGGTGGGTGGCGAACAAGCTCCACTTGAGGGTGGCCCATGTGGTCGTTTGAGATTCTTTTTCGCGTCGATTTATTTCGACAAATTGCTTAATAGTGCAAGTGTGCAAGCTTATATTTGGTGACGTGGAAGTGCTACGATTATTTGTGGAAGTGTGATTTACGAGGTATACATCGTCGTAAGCGAACATGTGGCGGACCGTGATTTCGCGTCAAAACTGTTAGAACAAAGAGGACTGTGGGAGTTGTGGTTCTGTTCGAACTGACTGAATAGCTTTCGATTATAGCAGCCTACATTACTGCTATTGGGGGCTCGGAGTCAAATTATTATTAAAGTAAAACTGTAAACCGTCTCACCACTGATAATATCCTTGTGTGAAAGAAAAGGACTACACCAATAAAAAGTGATTGAACCGTGTCGTGAAAAACTGATTTTAATATAATAATCACCTAATTCTTGTTCCCTAGCATAAACTGTACTTATGTCTGAGTGAATAATTGATTCAAAACTATAACAAATGCGCGGGTGTGGAAGTGTACTAATGCACCAAGTGTGGAAATTATCCCCTGAGAGTCACGTGAGAGCCAAAATTTTCAATAACATTTTTAACCAACATTTGTATATGCAGATTCGTGTTGAACTCTCTGCAACTGCACATCTTCATGATTTACCACCCCGTCGCAACGGTCTTGCCCTCCCCACTTCTCCATCGTAAGTGAATTTCCCACACCTTGCAATGCTG
Source organism: Schistocerca cancellata (assembly GCF_023864275.1). Classification (NCBI taxonomy): domain Eukaryota; kingdom Metazoa; phylum Arthropoda; class Insecta; order Orthoptera; family Acrididae; genus Schistocerca; species Schistocerca cancellata. The sequence goes on along the minus strand of NC_064633.1, from coordinate 610,672,354 downwards.
CTAATGTCTCACTGGCTACCTGATCACGCACCTGCTGAAGAGAGGTATTCTTTCTGCTTCACCCTGCATTTAGCTGAGGGCAGCCTTCAGGGACGTTGAACATTAGTAAACAAAACGAAGCACGTATACTGAAAACCACAGCGAGGTTCACAGAACTACGATAAAGTTGGAGAGAGTGCCGAACTAAGAGAGCGGATCAAGGTGACAAACGGGGAATTTCTAGCGAATTTTTCCACATGGCTGGCTCTGTTGTTTTGCTGCCACAGCACGAAATACATGGCAAAGTGAACGAACTGGCCAGCATACACGAGCGACTCTGCTGCGTTCTGTTTGAGGTGATGAACAACTAAACTGCTACTAACAACAAGTCAACCAATACGCGCCCGCAATGGTGACGAAGTAGCGGCCGTTGATCCGATTCGAAGCCCGAAATGAACGGGCAGGACGTGTTGTCGTCTGGGCCTTGTATTCCTTGTATTCCTTGTTGTCGCCACACTCTCGTAAGCTTTCGACTCGGAAAAGTAAAGCGACTGCAGACTAGTTGTGTGTGCGGGTGCCAAATTCTTCCTGACGACACACAGCAGCTGGCCACGTGTTTTAGCCGACAGAGATTTGCAGCTGTCAGAGAGAGACGGCTTTCCATGTAACTCTATACCTACACGGGGAAGGAGAATGGTCGTTTAAAACTTGAGTAGTTTCTAGCAGTACTGCAAATATTCTTAATTAGAAATGGAAAGCACGCCACTTTCGAATAATGACTGCACAGATAAATGATAATTCGTTCTTTTACCCATTTGGGCACGTAACACACCCTGTAACAATACCTAAGTTCATCCACTCTTGTATTAACAGGTGAGTTCATTTTAAAATTCATGCTGAGGTAACAATTGTTTTTAATAATTTCGTATGCCATATTAAGTAATAGTTTTAAATTTCTGGATAAAGCCCAAACGTACTAGCTGATCATTCTACCCACATGTCTTTCCCACTCTATCGTTCGGCCACTTTCTCGAAGTTCTTCTCAGTAGCAGGAACATTATGTTGAATAATATTTCCAGCGTCAGAAGACAGTTGAATGACATATCAACTAAAGCAACATCAAGGAATACTGTTGCACCTCTACGTAGCCATTAAACCTTGCACATTCTTCTGCATCAGATATTCCTCTTTTTCCAGTATACCTAGCTGGAGCAATTGTAAGTAGGCTGCTTATGTTTTCTTTATGTAAGTAGGCTGTTTAGGTTCTTATATTGGTAACGCCGCCGCCACGTAGCGCTCTCTGTATGAAAATCACTGGCTGTGCTGTTTGCAGTCTGTGGCTACTTTGCATTGTTGTCTGCCATTGTAGTGTTAGGCAGCGGCAGCTGGATGTGAACAGCGCGTAGCGTTGCACAGTTGGAGGTGAGCCGCCAGCAGTGGTCGATGTGAGGAGAGAGATGGCGGAGTTTTGAAATTACATATATTATGACTTGTGATGATATTAAGGTAAATACATTGTTTGTTCTCTATTAATATCTTTCATTTGCTAACTATCTCTATCAGTAGTTAGTGCCTTCCGTAGTTTGAATCTTTTATTTAGCTGGCAGTAGTGGCGCTCGCTGTATTGCAGTAGTTCGAGTAACGAAGATTTTTGTGAGGTAAGTGATTTCTGAAAGGTATAGTTTAATGTTACTCAGGGCCATTCTTTTGCAGGGATCTGTGATAGTCAGATTGCGTTGCGCTAAAAATATTGTGTGTCAGTTTAAGCACAGTCTTGTATAAATTGTTCTAAGAGGACGTTTCATATGTCGACCCTTAGCCTAGGATACCTCACTGGAATCTTCTGATTTTTTCTTGTAGTTTGTGTATTTAGTGTAGCTTTTGTTTGTTGCTAGCGCGTAATTGTAGAGAGAATCTCCTTTGTAGTTGTAGCCTTTCATTGTTGTACAGTAAAACAGTTGTGGCATGCATATAGATTTGCACCAAGTATTTCGCAGCTACGCTTGCAATTAACTAGATATTATTTTGTGCTAAGTTAATGTGTTCTCCTATTTTTGCACTTCAAATTGTGCTTTTCTGTGTTATCGTGTGAAATATTGTGACAATAATGGCGTGTGTAAAACGTAACACTAGGCTCCAAACTAAACTGAGAAATAATAGTGACAACGAGCGTAGCTTATCAGCGCCGCCGAGTAATGAATTTACTAATGTTCAAAGTAGTAATTTGGTAACTGTGCACAGGGAAATGGAGCGGGCGTCAAATAATGGTGTAGACAGTGAAACAGGTAGTGAACAGGGAAGCATTATCGATCGATCGGTCGGCAACAGCTCGCCTCAGGAATCGGGAATGACAGAACACAATATTGCAAATACTGTAGACTCAGGTTTTGGGTTCTCACCGTTTTTTCAAATGAGTCAAGACACATTTTCCGCTTGTCAAAATGTGAATGTTGCCGGTGCAAATTCACTGCCGAAAAGCACTGAGGAACATGTTTCAGACACCAATGCATTGTTATTGCAATTAATACAACAAATGGGACAAACACAGCAAAAGCTTCAAAAGTTAGACACAATGGAACAGAATCTTCAAAAGTTAGACACAATGGAACAAAATCTTCGGAAGTTAGACACCACACTTGAACAAACACGTGAAGATTTAACTACTGAGTTACATAACATTGAATCGAAATGTCAAAAAGTCTGTAATGACGTAAAAACACAAATTTGTGAGCATTTTCAGCCTATTTTTTCGCGGCATGAAAATGCATTACAGAATCACGAAGCAGCCATAAAAGAACTCCAAACTATTGTTCATGAAAATCATGAGACCTTGTGGGCTAAAATTGACTCAGTTGCATCTACCGATTCGGTTACGCAACATGCAAAAACTCAGGAAAACTTAAAGGACACAGTAGAAAGACATACGGGGGAAATTAGTTCATTATCAGAGAAAGTAGTTGAACTTTAGGATCAGCTAAATAATTTATCTACGAAGGTAGATGATAATCTGAATGACACAAAACCAGTAGTCTTTAATGACACAGAAGAGTGCGAACAAATTAGGAAATTCAAACAAAATCAGAATCAAATTAGTTCGCAACACCAAAGAGAAATCTGGGAAGTACAAGATCAGCTGACACAGGTAATACAAGAATTACGTATTTCAGAGGACACTCGCGCTCCAACACGGGAAGAGGAACTTAGAAATACGCAAAAGCCACAAAATAATAACACAGGGCATTTCGGTAATTATGAAAGAAATTGGCAAGGTACACCGAATTTTGAGATGGAACCGCCGACACGACGTAACAATGAGCGATATGCTACTCGCCGACACGATGATTTTGACTATAAGCTGTTCATTACTACACGTAAATTCAAAACGTTTAAGAATTCTGCCAACGACATTCATCCACAAGCGTGGCTCCATCAATTCTCTCATTGTTTCCCTCCCAACTGGTCATTGGAGCACAGGTTAGAATTTATGTGTGGCTACTTAGAGACTGAACCAGGTGTAAGAATGCGATCGGTCATTCACGATTGTCACAGTTAAGGAGATTTTTATCATGCCTTCCTCTCAGCATATTGGTCTCAAGCTACACAAGACCGAGTAAAACATAGCATCATAATGATGAAACACTTCGAACAATCTGAATTTTCCAGTCTTGTGAAATATTTTGAAGACATGTTGCACAAGAATCAATACCTGTCAAACCCATACAGCCCCTCAGAACTCATCCGCATTTGCTTAATCAAACTGCCTGAACATTTACGACATATTATTTTAGCAGGACGTTGCAAAGACGACATTGAAGCTTTTCAGGGACTGTTACAAGAATTAGAAATTGACACAGACAGTCGCGGGATGCGAAAACAGGAAAACAATCACTACAGGTCACATCCGTCACAATTCCGTGACGACAGAAACGATAACTGGACGTGACAAGGCTATTCTCACCACACAAATCGTGACCAAAATAGACACCACCCATATGACAACCGTTGGCAGAGTAGTCATAATTACAGGGAAAGATCACCTCTTCGTAGTAATGAATATGACAGAGAAAATCATGGAAACAGACAATATGGCAACCAGAACTATTATTATCATGGGAGACAGAATAACTTCAGATGCAACGTTCCACTGTGCAGTGATAATTCAGGGAGAAATTCTTCACCACTTAACCGACAAGAAAGAATCTACAGGAACTACCGACAAAACGACAGACCTGAATTCCATCAGAACTGGTGAGCTTTAAACAGGGCAGAGCCCTCTCGTCACGGTGAATTTGTGGAAGTTAGGTCTCCAAATCCCAATAACGATGCGCGCCAACAAAGAAACAGACAATGACTCGCACCGCAGGCAGCCCCTTGCACCCGCTGGCTCAGGGAAAAATAACATTGACGCTAACCTTGAAAAAAATTCCAGTATTCTTTACCGACGTATACCACATGATAATAGCGTTAAAGTTGAAACTCTGCACTCTATAAAGGGTAAAAGATTGCAGCACATTTCACATGTAAAACCGTTTATTGAAAGATAATCTGCTTTTTAACTTTGTCTTTGCCATAAAACGTTTCGCTTCACGTTACTAGTATGCTTTAGAAACTGTTACCATGCAACAATGTTTGAAGTTAAATATCCAGTCAAGAACCAAGAGATCTTATTTAAACAGAAATTACGACTGCATTGTTATAGCGAACAGACGACACAGTGTTATTGTGTGTGTACATTCTTGCTTGTTAGTTGCACGATTACGTAACGACTATAAGGCTCACATACTTAGAACATTTACCAATACTGCTAATGAGATTCTAATGCACCATTTTGGTTTACTTGAAAATACATTCCGGATTTAAAGTACTTTCTGTGAAATACCAGATGACACAGTGGTTAGTTTATGTGACAGCTACACGATTTTATCACGATGCTACTAATGAGTGACAATTTACAATGTTGCTTTTGCGGTGTTTCTGTTTTATATCTGCACAGTTTTTCTGAATTCTTCTGGAAAGTAAAACATGTTTTAGTAGCAACTTTTGTGGTGTAGCTACAATGAGACAGCCTTTTTCGTAGCACAACAATACGTTACAGCACAGTAATTTCTTCATCACAACAATAAGCGTAATAACTAAGAAATCTATACGCAAAGCATTTCACTTTTGTGTATCATGTGGTAAGTACATTGGCTTCTGCAGAACTTAGCTTTCAGAGGACGATAACTACGACACTTCCACAGAGATTATCTTACAGCAAGACGCACATTTAGCGCTACAGGACACGTATTTGAGTGATTAATTTTGTACTTAAAACATTTATTTTTAAAGATTTTTGAATTACAAAGAAGGTTTTTTGTGATACATTTCATCCCATTGCTGTAATCTGTAACACCTGAGGATATAATTACATTAATCCTCAGGGGGGTACACGCTTACTTTGTGTACCATGTGTTTGGCAAGCACAAGGAGCCCTAGCTAATATGGTATTTGCTTATACGACTTTACACATCGGTACCATATTTCTCTAAAACATACATTACACAGCTATCTGATCATTTAAATGAGAGATAAACATTTTTTTTTACTACATCAGTGACACATGTTTACGTAATTACACCGTTGGATAACTTCACACTTACGAAATTGTATTTTGTCTGTACTGTGTGAACTGTTCATATTTTTTCGGAACCATTGTGATACTATGAGAGCTTTGAATGATGTATTTGGTAAGGGAGCATGATTTTAAAGTACGTTTGAGGCAGATGACACTATTGAAATGAGCAGAGAATATTTTTCAGGTTTTGAAATTATTGGAGGAAGCTACGACGATTTTGAGGTTTGACTGAGGTGTTATGATGTTATTATTACGATGACGATGTGTATTATGCTGCTGAGGTATGTTTATGATTAATAGGCTGATGCTATATGAGTTATTTGATTATGCTACTTATCTGTTATGATGCAATATTGAAGAGGTGTCGACGAATAAGGTAAGGAATAATGAATAGAAGTTAGGGACTCTTGACTTGTGAAAAAGGATGTTGGAAACCAAGAATCGTACTTTAAGAGTTATGAAATGTTTGTAAATGCGTGAATGTATCACAATGCCGGCGAAAAATTTTTGGACACTGTTATATCAATAGCATTTTGCTTCTACACATTTGCAACGCAAATTCTTGACCTGTGAAATATTTTATATGAGACTGTCACTGTAGCGGAAACTGCTGTCGTAAATATTTCCGTAAGAAAGTTAAGTGACCACCTGGATGTGCGTCGTCGGCACACAGCTGTGTCAGACACCTGGAGAACTAGCCATTAGGGTGTGCCTTTCCAGAAGCACAGGTAGAAAAAAAAGGAGGCCTACACACCCGCTAATGACATTCCTTTGTAGAAAGCATTGCAAAAACGACATGGTCGAACTTGAAAACATATGATTGCACTGTGGGGCTCGTAATTTATGATATTTACTAAAATGCCTAATGAAATGATTAGAAACATTTTACATCTATTGTCTTTGTAGTTAAGAGATTGCTCATTTTGTTTAATATCTGGTTTCCAGCTGTGTTGCAGCATTAGTTTTATAAAATAAAATGCATTTGCTAATGTGAACACTTTCTGTCAACAGATCTATTAAATAATAATTTTGTAATCCACATTCTTTAAAAAAAAAGGAGCACTTTGAAAGGAAAGAACAATAAGAAGGGACTAGTAACAGTAACTGGACACATAATTTTCTTTTCAAGTACATGGTAATATTTTTTTTACAATAAGTTGTTGTGGTGCACCACTTTAATTACATAGACATTAAGATGTGAATAGACATTTCCCTTTTCTGCATTGTTGTCTTTACTGTAATATTTTTCTGCTTGAGATTTGTCATGCTTGCTGCTGCTGTTTGCCAGGCATAGTGCTGCTAAATTTAACTTTGTATTACTCTGTTAAGCTTTTCTTGTTGCTGCACATTGGCTCATATTAGTTGTAATTTTGCATTTTATCTGTTAATTTAGATTTACTGCTGCTTGCTTTGCAAATTGGCATTTTTTTGTCATTGCTGTTTGTGTTGACTTGTTGTATGCTGCTGCATTGCCTCGTCCCTTGGTATATGTATCTGAGCTCAGTAGATTTAAGTTAGCTTAAGAGGGGTAGACTGTATAAGGAACTAACTATGATGACTTGGAAGAAATGTATTGAGAAGCTATATGAAAATGGTTTGGGCAAAAAAAAGGGATACTGTACAGTGGAGAAATACTATTTTTGACAGAGGACGTGAACAGAATACAGAAAGCAAGCTTAAATAGGACTTTTGGGAATAATGATGAACGAAGGGAGATCTCCATGCTAAATACTGCAGTAAAACAAACCCTGTCCTTTCCTTTTGTGTTATTCCGCTATATGTTTGTGTACCCTTGTGTATTTGTGTTTTTCCTGTCTTTATGTGTTTAGCTGATGAGAGCTATGTTGTAGACTTTTTCTAATACTGTGTTATTTACTTTGTAAAGATGTTTAGACATTATTTATTCTGTTTTAATGCTCATGTGTGAAGTTGATGTTTCACAAGTTATTCTGATTTTTATGTATGTACTCATGTCATAATTCCTGTAACACTGATGTATATGTTTATTTCTATTCTGTTGTAAAGACTGTACTACAAATGTTATCTGTATTATTATGTTTTTAATGATGTATTTTGTATCTTTGTAATTGTATTCTTATGTTATAATATTGTAATTGACACCAGTTCATCAATTTAAGTAACTTGTAAGTTACATTTCAACACATTTCTGTTGGTCACAGTAATGCACAATATGTGAGAGGTTGGGACTGTTGTGTTTGCACGTGTGTTAATAATTCAGCAAGGGACTGGATAACAGCATTGCTGGATTCCAAAAACTTTGTGAGTGCACAAGTGGTGGTTATGGACTTGTTATATTAACTGCAAGACTCTTCACTGGTGATTGTGCACCCGCACAGTCACAACAGATGGCTGCTGGCCGTCTCTACAAGGACTACAGTGGGTCTGCATCTTTGATGGCCAACCAGTACCACAATCTCTACCAGGACTACAGTGGGCCTGTCCACAATCTCTACAAGGACTACAGTGGGTCTGCACCTCTGGTGGCCCACCAATACTCTCTACCAGGACTGCAGTGGGTCTGCTCTGTGATGACCTACCTACCAATATTCGTCAGAACTTCGAATGACTCTGCTGTGGGTTTGCTCCATTGTGGCCCATTACCTGTCAGCATGTCAAGAGTCAGCACTGTCTTTCCGTTGGAAGGACACCACTACTTCTTCAAGACTGCATGGAAATCCACTACTTCCGTGTGCATTGTCTTTTACTGCTCAGACTTAGAAAAAAAACCACTGAAATTTTACTGTGATGAACAATCTGGACTGTCTTTATAGACTGTGAGAAAATTTTAGCTTTTGACCAACATTGTATTAATCAGTGTGTGCATTTGATATCTTTCTTACTGTAATTGTGAAAAAATTTTTTCAAATCTGTATTGGCCACTGGCCAAAAAAAAAAAATTTGTAAAATTTTTTGTGGGGAGCATGGGGGCTATGTAAGTAGGCTGTTTATGTTTTCTTTATGTAAGTTGGCTGTTTAGGTCCTTATATTGGTAACGCCGCCGCCACGTAGCGCTCTCTGTATGAAAATCACTGGCTGTGCTGTGTGCAGTCTGTGGCTACTTTGCATTGTTGTCTGCCATTGTAGTGTTAGGCAGCGGCAGCTGGATGTGAACAGCGCGTAGCGTGGCACAGTTAGAGGTGAGCCGCCAGCGGTGGTGGATGTGAGGAGAGAGATGGCGGAGTTTTGAAATTACATATATTATGACTTGTGATGATATTAAGGTAAATACATTGTTTGTTCTCTATTAATATCTTTCATTTGCTAACTATGTCTATCAGTAGTTACTGTCTTCTGTAGTTTGAATCTTTTATTTAGCTGGCAGTAGTGGCGCTCGCTGTATTGCAGTAGTTCGAGTAATGAAGATTTTTGTGAGGTAAGTGATTTCTGAAAGGTATAGTTTAATGTTACTCAGGGCCATTCTTTTGCAGGGATCTTTGATAGTCAGATTGCGTTGCGCTAAAAATATTGTGTGTCAGTTTAAGCACAGTCTTGTATAAATTGTTCTAAGGGGATGTTTCACAATCACCGTAAATTTCCTTTCTCGATAACTCGCTGTATCTGAAAACATTTGTATTGTACACCTATAAATCCATTTTATACCTGACATTATCATTGTTACTACTACCACTGCTACTACTACTACTACTACTGGTATTATTATTATTATTACTATTACCATTATCACTAACAGTGGCAGCGCTACAGTAGTACGAGTACTGTCAGCGTTAGCTTTATTGGTTGACAGTCGGTATTCTTTACTCACATTGCCACTTCAGACACTCAAATAATTTTAATACTATTTCTCATATTTAATTTACCTTTTAGGAAACTCTGATGTAAAAAAGGTATTACATGAGTGAAACCCTGGTCTGATTTAAGGGAGGGCAGAATGGACCTAATCAGATCAGCTTAAATAAATAAATAAAAATAGATAGTATAAAAGTTAACCAAAAAATTAAAGACTTTGTAGTGACTGAGATATTCCACAGCAGTGTCATATTCATATTTTCAGGTTTAGAACCCTTCCTGCACATCTATACATCTTGAAACAGAGTGCTGCGAATAAAAGTCGATGGCAAAGAACGAAACTTTTATTTAAAAAGAAATTTTTGTTGATGGCCTTCAAGTACCCCTCCCCTCTGTGTGCACGTTACGGAGAATGCTTTGGTAATGCTAATATTATGGCTAAAATAGATTTTCAGCTTCTGAATCCTGACAACGACTCCTTGTTCACAAAACTGCGCACGACCAATAGCGCTTGGGCATTGTTGATGTTAATAGCGAGACCTCGCCGGAGATAGTGCGTGCTCTCTGAGCTTCGAAAATTCCAAAAGCCAGCGATGGCTAAGTAGTACGTTTTTCTACGTCATAACGTCGCAGATAGCAATACTCCGTAAATGTGTCGTTGAGATTCCGTTTTTTTCTAAAGACAAAAGCTAAATACACAGTAGTGCGAAAATTACTGGTACAAGCGCATATTTTACAAAGAACTGAAGCTGGTTAGCTGTAACCAAATTTATCCTACCAGTTGTTGGTCTCTTGGCGGACTATTGTTACGTTTACTACGGTCCGCTCCAGTTCAGTTGAGTGCTTGTACGTGTAGCAACAGCGTGAGTTATTTCTGTTTTAGCGACCGCAGTGGCCGAGCGGTTCTAGACGCTACAGTCTGGAACCGCGCGACCGCTACGATCGCAGATTCGAATACTGCCTCGGGCATGGATGTGTGTGATGTCCTTAGGCCAGTTAGGTTTAAGTAGTTCTACGTTCTAGGGGACTGATGACCACAGCAGTTAAGTCCCATAGTGCTCAGAGCCATTTATTTCTGATTTCGACCGGAGAACTTTGTGTTTGTGTTAAAGTGAAGAAGCAGATAGAAAGAGGGGAAAAAAGAAGTGAGTTCTGTTTGCTGCTATTAGAAGCGTGCTTGGTGTGTTACTGCTTCATTGGATTTCGATGTCTGTAGCTACGACGCTTGATACAGATCGAAGAGTAGTCCGGTTAACCTCATCGCTCTCACGTTCCATTTAATGTGATAAATGTTCTGTACTGGGTGTGGAGCTTGGTTCGCAGGCTGTGTGCGCATCAAGTTTACTTGCCACGTGTCTTTATGTTGCTAAGGGGCTATGTATTAATCTGTTAGCATGCTCTTTGAGTTAATTACACAACGTATAAGTCACATACTTGTTTCCTTTTAAGCTGCCTTGGTCATTGATTTGGTATCTACCGCGCTGGCATAACTTTTATTCCACCGCCATTACAAGAAAGTGCGTTGCAAGTTGCAGTCTTGTCCCTAATAACTGCTACATTTATTAAGTTAGCGTAATATTTCACATCTCATATAGCGTCTCAGAGATATAACATATTCCGATTCTCTGCATAGATCTTGCAGCGAATAAACTCAGTTATGTCCCATGTGCTACTCCAAGACACGTTGTACATCTTTCGACAGAAATGCATGTGTCCAGTGAGTCACAAAAATTCACAAAAAGAGTGATTTTTGTTCTGTTTTGGAGCACATTTTAACGGACCATGGGTATTCAGTTTTGCTAGGACCTCATAAAAGATTTTTATGTTCACTTATATTCAATTATTAACACTATGCCTGCTATTTCTTACGTTGTGCGATTTCTGGAAGAGTTTACTGTCCAGTTAACTTTCAGTTACTTCGTTAGTCAGACTGGGTTTATGGATGAACTAACTGGGGTACTCGGTTTCCCTCAGGGTGTTAATAATCAAATTTTTCTATTCATCCAACAGAATCGTGGTGTTTCTGTACTGAATTTTTTCGCTTTGCAAGATTGGCAGATGTTATCCATTTGTACGATTACGATGTTTTGTGTTTGTTATACTCTTTCGTCGGATCGTAGAGGAGTGCTTTATTTGTTAGGCTGTACTGTTTATTTCTCCTAGTCCGCGTTTCTCGTGGGGTGATATTTTCATGGCTGGCTTGAGTTCACAGTGTTTTATTGTAACATTGTGTCGCAATTCGTGATTCTTTAGTCCGTTCATTTCGTTGTTCTTTGGTTTCTCTGCCTCCACAGTTCTTATTCTCATTCGTTAGGAACGTGCTTCGCGTGCTTCCTCTGTTTCGTTTCTTCGCGTTTCTTCTTAATTCCGCCGTTTTGCTTCAGTACCGGCAACATCTCTTCTTCTACGTTTGAGTTTTGTCTAAAATATAAATCACATCAATTATTATTAACAAATACACTAAGTACACTTTACAGGCTTTACACCCTTTTTTCATTTATATTCAGTCACTGTATCACTTTGACTACTCACACTTCACGATTTGTTTTTATTCACTCACTGCTCTACTTTTTCGGTTCCTCCCTTCGTCACTGACGTGAAACTGACTTTCGAACCCATGACAGGTCTTGCTTTATCTACCACAACCAATGGGTAGCACCACCAGTGATGAATTCTAGACCGTACCAATAAGGCTTTGAATTATCCACAATGTTCCAGGACATTCCACAACATTCGACAGTGTTCCACAATGATCTGGAAACTTCCTAACATTCCAGAACATCCCGAATCATTGTGGAACATTCCGCAACATTCTGGAATGCTCTCGAATACTCTCGAATGTTCTGGAATGTTCTCCAATTCTCTCGCATGTTCTGGAATGTTCTAGACATTTCTACAAGACGAAACTTCCCAGCCCTCATATTTTCAAAAGCATGTCCTTCAGGTAAAAACGGGAACCTTCTTGATGGTCGGGGGATTTACATTGGTATCGTTACAATGCTTAGTATATGCTTATCATGGCAATTCAGATTTACACAAAAAAAAAAAAACGCCGCTGCTACAACCTGCCGTATGATTTGTCTGGTTCTTGGAGAAGCTTTTCTTTAAACTTTTACAGTTACGTCAATACCATGTAGAAGTGAGTAAATCATCAATAGTAATATTAGCTGCACTATTAGTAGTATTAGCAGCATTAGGAGTAGTTGTGGTGTTAGTGCTGGTGATGGTGAAAATAGTAGAGTTGTGGTATGCATTACGGATGCGAAGTTTTATCAGTTGCGTATGTAAAATGTGGCAAAGAGCAGGGAAATGAAACATTCTTCGAGCCTCATTGTACAGTACTGTTGTTCCATAACCTAAATATTTGTTATAACAAAATTACTCCTTTACAGCCTAACAGAGCACCGAAAATGTTCGATATCCAAAGGGTACAGATGTTATATTTCTAACACCATTTAGTGAAAAATTATCTTGAAAAGTGGCAAGCCATTTCGGATGCCCCTTTTCATTTAATATGAGAATAACTCACTTTGAGAAGGTAATGCTGGAGCGGAATATGATAATAATGTTTTATGAAAGTGAACTGCATTACAATGGATGTAATTCATATCATATGCAAGGTTGCGCAAAAGTCCCTGGACAGTTGGTTAAAAGAAAAAAAAAGTAACAGCAAGCCGTAGCACAGTAGGAAGTTTTAAGCCATTGGGTTGATACTATCAAATGCTGATAATTACGCCTTGTCGTTGCATGCGACGACAAACAAAACAAAACACAAAGATATAAGTAGTTAATTGTGAGACGTATTTATAGTTGTAGTTTTCGAATTGTCATGATATTAACGAAAGAAGAAAGGTTTTTCTCGTTAAAAACTTCATAAAAGTTGTGCCACTGCACTTGTTGATGAATGGGGAAGACAATTCAGCTCAAAACTACCTTCTAGACAAACAGTGTACGACATATAACATAGATTTGAAGAACATGGTTTTGTTACGATGCACGAATATCTGGCTGCCCAACGACAATCACAAATGAGGAAAATTAATTGTGGCTATGCTTACCTGTGACCAAAAGTCCTCGAAAATCAACCAGACAATTAACAACTGAGCTGGATTTATCACGAAGGCCAGTGCAAAGAATATTACATAAACAGAAGTTTAAAAATAGTTCAAATGGCTCTGAGCACTATGGGACTTAACATCTGAGGTCATCAGTCCCCTAGAACTTAGAACTACTTAAACCTAACTAACCTAAGGACGTCACACACTTCCATACCCCAGGCAGGATTCGAACCTGCGACCGTAGCAGCAGCGCGGTTCCGGACTCAAGCACCTAGAACCGCTCGGCCACCACGGTCGGCAGAAGTTTAAAGTCTAAATTCCACGTTTACATGGATTACTTGAAGGTGATCCAAACCGATGTTCTGAGTATTGTGAATTGATGCTTGACCAACAGAAACACGATACTAATCTTTTCAATAATATTGTGTGACCTGACGAGGCCAGTTTTAACTTACTGGTAGACTGACAATCAAAACCGTTTGTTAGGGCAACCACTAAATCAACCTTGTGTGAATGTATGAGGACAATATCATCATTTTGTGTTCTTGGACCATATTTGTTTGAAGGAACTATTTTGATATGCTTCAGAATTTCGTGGTACCAGGACTTATGACGTGCGCCGAAATCTTTCAAGAAATTTACTTTCAATACAGTGATGCTTGTAATCTCCCTCCCCCCCACCCCATCCTTCCTAATTCTCGCTATTGTCCACAATAAGCAAAGTCTTTTATGAAACATTTGAGAGTAGCGAAGATTACAGTAAACGTTCTAGTTTACTTAACTTTCCTTGTAGAGTTGGGTCCACTTCTTCTTCTCTAGGGGACTGATTCTTGAAGTTGAAATTATCACATTTTAGGTCCTTATGGTTGAATTGCTCAAAAGAAATTAGAAGTTTGTTGTTGCAGTATCTTTGTTATTGTTGTTGTTGTAGTTGTTGTTGTCTTCAGTCGTGAGACTGGTTTGCTGCAGCTCTCCATGACACCCTCTCTTGTGCAAGCTTCTTCGTCTGCCAGTACTTACTGCAACCCACATCCTTCTGAATCTGCTTAGTGTATTCATCTCTTCGTCTCCCTCTACGACTTTTACCCTCCACGCTGCCCTCCGATGCTAAATTTGTGACCCCTTGATGCCTCAGAACATGTCCTACTAACCGATCCCTTCTTTTTGTCAAGTTGTGCCACATACTCCTCTTCTCCCAAATTCTATTCAATACTTCAACATTAGTTATGTGATCTACCCATTTAATCTTCAGCATTCTTCTGTAGCACCACATTTCGAAAGATTCTATTCTCTTCTTGTCCAAAATATTTGTCGTCCATGTTTCACTTCCATACATGGCTACACTCCATACAAATACTTTCAGAAACGACTTCCTGACAAATCTATACTCGATGTTAACAAATTTTTCTTCTTCAGAAACGCTTTCCTTGCCATTGCTAGTCTACATTTTATATCTTCTCTACTTCGACCATCATCAGTTATTTTGCTCCCCAAATAGCAAAACTCCTTTACAACTTCCAGTGTCTCATTTCCTAATCTAATTCCCTCAGCATCACCTGACTTAATTCTACATCTACATCCATAGACCACAAGCCAACTGACGGTGTGTGGCGGAGAGTACCTTGAATACCTCTATCGGTTCTCCCTTCTATTCCAGTCTCGTATTGTTCGTGGAAAGAAGGATTGTCGGTATGCCCCTGTGTGGGCTCTAATCTCTCTGATTTTATCCTTATGGTCTCTTCGCGAGATATACGTAGGAGGGAGCAATATACTGCTGGACTCTTCGGTGAAGGTATGTTCTCTAAACTTCAACAGAAGCCCGTACCGAGCTACTGAGCGTCTCTCCTGCAGAGTCTTCCACTGGAGTTTATCTATCATCCCCGTAACGCTTTCGCGATTACTAAATGATCCTGTAGCGAAGCGCGCTGCTTTCCGTTGGATCTTCTCTATGTCTTCTATCAACCCTATCTGGTACGGATCCCACACCGGTAGTATTCAGCAGTGGGCGAACAAGCGTTCTGTAACCTACTTCCTTTGTTTTCGGATTGCATTTCCTTAGGATTCTTCCAATGAATCTCAGTCTGGCATCTGCTTTACCGACGATCAAGATTATATGATCATTCCATTTTATATCACTCCTAATGCGTACTCCCAGATAATTTATGGTATTAACTGCTTCCAGTTGCTGACCTGCTATTTTGTAGCTAAATGATAAAGATCTATCTTTCTGTGTATTCGCAGTACATTACACTTGTCTACATTGAGATTCAATTGCCATTCCCTGCACCATTCGCTGCAGATCCCCCTGCATTTCAGTACAATTTTCCATTGTTACAACCTCTCGATACACCACAAATCATCTGCAAAAAGCCTCAGTGAACTTCCGATGTCATCCACCAGGTCATTTATGTATATTGTGAATAGCAACGGTCCTATGACACTCCCCTGCGGCACACCTGAAATCACTCTTACTTCGGAAGACTTCTCTCCATTGAAAATGACATGCTGCGTCCTGTTATCTAGGAACTCCTCAATCCAATCACACAATTGGTCTGATAGTCCATATGCTCTTACTTTGACATTAAACGACTGTGGGGAACTGCGGAAGTCAAGAAAAACGGCATCTACCTGTGAACCCGTGTCTATGGCCCTCTGAGTCTCGTGGACGAATAGCGCGAGCTGGGTTTCACATGACCGTCAATTTCGAAACCCATGCTGATTCCTACAGAGTAGATTTCTAGTCTCCAGAAAAGTCATTATACTCGAACACAATACGTGTTCCAAAATTCTACAACTGATCGACGTTAGAGATATAGGTCTATAGTTCTGCACATCTGTTCGACGTCCCATCTTGAAAACGGGGATGACCTGTGCCCTTCTCCAATCTTTTGGGACGCTACGCTCTTCTAGAGACTTACGGTACACCGCTGCAAGAAGGGGGGCTAGTTCTTTCGCGTACTCTGTGTAAAATCGAACTGGTATCCCATCAGGTCCAGAGGCCTTTCCTCTTTTGAGCGATTTTAATTGTTTCTCTATCCCTCTGTCGTCTATTTCGATATCTACCATTTTGTCATCTGTGCGGCAATCTAGAGAAAGAACTACAGTGCAGTCTTCCTCTGTGAAACAGCTTTGGAGAAAGACATTTAGTATTTCGGCCTTTAGTCTGTCATCCTCTGTTACAGTACCATTTTGGTCACAGAGTGTCTGGACATTTTGTTTTGATCCACCTATCGCTTTGACATAAGACCAAAATTTCTTAGGAATTTCTGCCAAGTCAGTACATAGAACTTTACTTTTGAATTCATTGAACTCCTCTCGCATAGTTCTCCTTACACTACAATTCGCTTCGCGTAAGTTTTGTTTGTCTGCAAGGCTTTGGCTATGTTTATGTTTGCTGTGAAGTTCCCTTTGCTTCCGCAGCAGTTTTCTAACTCGGTTGTTGTACCACGGTGGCTCTTTTCCATCTCTTACGATCTTGCTTGGCATATACTCATCTAACGCATAATGTACGATGGTTTTGAACTTTGTCCACTGATCCTCAACACTATCTGTACTTGAGACAAAACTTTTGTGTTGCGCCAACAGGTACTCTGAAATCTGCTTTTTGTCACTTTCCTTCGACCACATTCCATTATCCTCGGTTTGCGTTTGTTGATGTTCATCTTATATCCTCCTTACAAGACACTGTCCATTCCGTTCAACTGCTCTTCCAAGTCCTTTGCTGTCTCTTATAAAATTATAATGTCATCGGCGAACCTCAAAGTTTTTATTTCTTCTCCATGGATTTTAATACCTACTCCGAATTTTTCTTTTGTTTCCTTTACTTCTTGCTCAATATACAGATTGAATAACATCGGGGAGCGGCTACAACCCTGTCTCACTCCCTTCCCAACCACTGCTTCCCTTTCATGCCCCTTGACTTTAATAACTGCCATCTGGTTTCTGTACAAATTGTAAATGGCCTTTCAATCCCTGTATTTTACCCCTGCCACCTTTAGAATTTGAAAGAGAGTATTCCATTCAACATTGTCAAAAGCTTTCTCTAAGTCTACAAATGCTAGAAACGTAGGTTTGCCTTTCCTTAATCTTTCTTCTAAGATAAGTGGTAAGGTTAGTATTGCCTCACGTGTTCCTACATTTCTAAGGAATTCAAACTGATCCTCCCCGAGGTCGGCTTCTACTAGTTTTTCCATTCGTCTGTAAAGAATCCGCGTTAGTATTTTGCAGCCGTGACTTATTAAACTGATAGTTCGGTAATTTTCACATTTGTCAACACCTGCTTTCTTCGGGACTGGAATTATTATATTCTTCTTGAAGTCTGAGAGTATTTCGCCTGTCTCATCCACATTGCTCACCAGATGGTAGAGTTTTGTCAGGACTGGCTCTCCCAAGGCAGTCAGTAGCTCTAATGGAATGTTGTCTACTCCGGGGGCCTTGTTTCGACTGAGGTCTTTCAGTGCTCTGTCAAACTCTTAACACAGTATCGTATCTCCCATTTCATCTCCATCTACATCGTCTTCCATTTCCATAATATTGTCCTCAAGTACATCGCCCTTGTATAGACCCTCTATATACTCCTTCCACCTTTCTGCTTTTCCTTCTTTGCTTAGAACTGGGTTTCCATCTGAGCTCTTGATATTCATACCAGTGGTTCTCTTTTCTCCAAAGGCCTCTTTAATTTTCCTGTAGGCAGTATCTATCTTACCCCTCGTGAGATAACCCTGTAGATCCTTACATTTGTCCTCTAGCCATCCCTGCTTAGCCACTTTGCACTTCCTATCGATCTCATTTTTGAGACGTCTGTTTTCCTTTTTGCCTGCTTCCTTTACTGCATTTTTATATTTTCTCCTTTCATCGATTAAGTTCAACATTTCTTCTGTTACCCAGGGGTTTCTACTAGCCCTCGTCTTTTTACCTATTTGATCCTCTGCTGCCTTCACTACTTCATCCCTCAGAGCTACCCATTCTTCTTCTACCGTATTTCTTTCCCCCATTCGTGTCAATTGTTCCCTTATGCTCTCCCTGAAACTCTGTACAACCTCTGGTTTAGTAAGTTTATCCAGGTCCCATCTCCTTAAATTCCCACATTGTTGCAGTTTCTTCAGTTTTAATCTACAGTTCATAACCAATAGATTGTGGTCAGAGTGTACATCTGCTCCTGGAAATGTGTTACAATTTAAAACCTGGTTCCTAAATCTCTCTCTTACCATTATATAATCTATCTGGTACCTTATAGTATCTCCAGGATTCTTCCATGTATACAACCTTCCTTCATGATTCTTGAACCAAGCGTTAGCTATGGTTAAGTTATGCTCTGTGCAAAACTCTACCAGGCGGCTTCCTCTTTCATTTCTTAGCCCCAATCCATATTCACCTATTATGTTTCCTTGTCTCCCTTTTCCTACTCTCGAATTCCAGTCACCCATGACTATTAAATTTTCGTCTCTCTTCACTACCTGAATAATTTCTTTTATCTCATCATACATTTCATCAATTTCTTCATCATCTGCAGAGCTAGTTGGCATATAAACTTGTACTACTGTAGTAGGCGTGAACTTCGTGTCTATCTTGGCCACAATAATGCGTTCACTATATATTGTTTGTAGTAGCTTACGTGAACTCCTATTTTCCTATTCATTATTAAACCTACACCTGCATTACCCCTATTTGATTTTGTGTTTATAACCCTGTATTCACCTGACCAAAAGTCTTGTTCCTCCTGCCACTGAACTTCACTAATTCCCACTATATCTAACTTTAACCTATCCATTTCCCTTTTTAAATTTTCTAATCTACCTGCCCGGTTAAGGGATCTGACGTTCCACGCTCCGATCCGTAGAACGCCAGTTTTCTTTTTCCTGATAATGACATCCTCTTGAGTAGTCCCCGCCTGGAGATCCGAATGGGGGACTATTTTACCTCCGGAATATTTTACCCAAGAGGACGTCATCATCATTTATCCATACAGTAAAGCTGCATGCCCTCGGGAAAAATTACGGCCGTAGTTTCCCCTTGCTTTCAGCCGTTTGCAGTACCAGCACAGCAAGGCCGTTTTGGTTAATGTTGCAAGGCCAGGTCAGTCAATCATCCAGACTGTTGCCCCTGAAACTACTGAAAAGGCTGCTGCCCCTCTTGAGGAACCACACGTTTGTCTGGCCTCTCAACAGATACCCCTCCGTTGTGGTTGCACCTACGGTACGGCCATCTGTATCGCTGAGGCACGCAAGCCTCCCCACAAACGGCAAGGTCCATGGTTCATGTTACGTTAATATATGTTGCCACATCTTAGTATACCATACAGTCTTCTGAGTTTTCACATTAAGAAAGCCGCAGTTACATTGTTCGCCCAAAATGAAAAAAAAAAGTGACATCACATCAGAGGCATGGTTACTACTGTCTCACTCAGCGGAAATAACACTATGTCAAAGGGTTTACAAGTTCTCTTAACAAAATGAATTACATCAAGTTTCGATTATTATTTCATAAATGATTCCAGAAATAAACATTGTTAACAGTACGAGATATCTTAATTAATGCAAGAAATTTTCAGTGTGCCAAATAATTCTTAATTTCAAATGTTTCTAAAAAAATTGTAATTGTACATTGAGAGCTAGTACTTATCGATTGTAACATTGCAAATAGAGTAATCCCTTTTCATAATTTTTAGTTTGAATTATAACATACTGTGTATAAAATTATATGAAAGTTTTCAGAAAAGCAGCTGAGATAATACTGACCTGTCCAAAATTCGAAAAACAATACTGGTATCGACAGTTACTGTTGAGGAAAATTAATGCTAGAGGAGGATGTCCGGTTACATGCTGGACCATATTATGCCAGTGTCGTCCGCGATTATTTAAACGAAACTTTCTAAAGAAAAATTATTGATCGAAGGGCAGATGATGACATGCCTCCATGTTCACCAGATATCACGCACATAGATTTTTCCTTATGGGTTGTCGCCAAGGACTTTGTTTATTTTCAAAAGCCTCAGACCTCTGGAGAACTAAAAGACTATGTGCACGACGCATTTCATGATTTTGGCAGTGATACAATACTATGCCACAGAGTATGTAATAGTGTTCCAAAAAGACCTCAGAGGAAGACGGCCAACAATGTGTGCATTAAAATTAATTGTAAGTATTGCTTGTATTTGTAGTCAAACCTAAATTCAATCTTTTGTTTAAATCAGTGTCCAGTGGCTTTTGCGCCACCCTGTACATACAACATGGTGCATGTCCTCCTTCTCTTGCTCCGTGCTTTCTGTGAGTGTGTGGGAATGAGAAGCTCGCTGAATCTCGAACAGGCGAGGCAGTGGCGAGAAAAGCGGCGGTCTGGAATCTGCTCGGCAGGCTCTGATCTTGACTCCATGTAAGTTGTCATACTGGAGCAGCAAGGCAGGTGTCGCCTACTGTGGGTTTATGACCGAATCGTGCCCTGCAGCCGATTTGAGGCCACGGAAGGGACTCTGTCAGCATGAACTTTCTCGTTTGCTGAAGAGTGACTGCAGAGGATAAGTCTCATGCTTTCCTAAACAAAAATAAGCACTCCGTCTTCAGGCCACGAGTGGCCTACCGGGACCATCCGGCCGCCGTGTCATCCTCAGTGGAGGATGCGGATAGGAGAGGCCTGGGGTCAGCACACCACTCTCCCGGTCGTTATGATGGTATTCTTGGCCGAAGCCGCTACTATTCGGTCGAGTGGCTCCTCAATTGGCATCACGAAGCTGAGTGCACCCAGAAAAATGGCAACAGCGCATGGCGGCCTGGATGGTCACCCATCCAAGTGCCGGCCACTCCCGGCAGCGCTTAACTTCGGTGATCTCACGGGAACCGGTGTATCCACTGCGGCAAGGCCGTTGCCACCTAAAGAACATGGCTTGCAGAATAAAACACTCAAAATAAAAGCACCATGAGGAGTTGTCCAAATTGGTCACAAATTGATCTTCATACAGGTATCGACTCAAAATGGAAAATTGTAAACTTTGGGAGTCGATGGATGAATGCGTGATGCTACAGTGTAATTTTACCTCGCAGCTGGCGAGGGTAATAAACAGCGGATATGTCGATACCACGGCAAAAGATCTTTGCGAATTTCATTCTGCGTATTCAGTTGGACAGTAACTATCCTCGCAGAGTGGTGCGTAAACAATATAAGCAGGTGTCAACATTTGAGAGTGGACGTGCAGTTGGGCACAGAGAAGCCGGTTCAAGTAATCAGAGAATCACTCGACGTTTGGATAGCAGGGATACGACTATTGGACAATGTTGGGAGGACTTGGCGAGCCATGGCCAAACAACGTCAACAAGAAAATAGTCGACCTAGAGAGAAGACGGCATATGAGGCCCGGGCCCCGCATTCATCAGTAACATAAGTCTGACGTGCAGCTAGAGCTTCAGTGACAACACCGACCATTAATAGGCAGCTCACAGAAAGGAGGCTGTGCTCATGGTTGTAACACGACAGGGGTACAAGTGGAGGAGAACCCTTAAACTTGGAGCTTCTTGATCGTGCGACCTGTCCACAGCACCTACCTGATACACCCGCGGAAGTCGTTTTCTTCTGTTTCACACTGCTGCTGGCTTGGCTCAAATTATGCATCTAAATACGCTAGTGGGTTTAGGGGAGCCACTTAGCATTATACACAACATTGTCCTACTTCTGGTACCTACGTCTACATCTACATGGATACTCTGCAAATCACATTTAAGTGCCTGGCAGAGGGTTTTTTCGAACCACCTTCACAATTCTCTATTATTCCACTCTCGTATAACGCGCAGAAAGAATGAACACATATATCTTTCCGTACGAGTTCTGATTGCCCTTATTTTACCTTAGTGATCGTTCCTCCCTATGTAGGTCGGTGTCAATAAAATATTTTCGCATTCGGAGGAGAAAGTTGGTGATTGGAATTTCGTCAGAATATCCGTCGAAACGAGAAACTCCTTTCTTTTAATGATTTCGAGCCCAAATCCTGTATCATTTCTGTGACACTCCCATATTTAGCGATAATACAAAACGTGCTGCCCTTCTTTGAACTTTTCCGATGTACTGCGTCAGTCCTACCTGGTAAGGATCCCCCACCGCGCAGCAGTATTCTAAAAGAGTACGGATAAGCGTAGTGTAGACAGTCTCCTTAGAAGGTCTGTTACATATTCTAAGTGTCCTGCCAATAAAACGCAGTCTTTGGTTAGCCTTCCCCACAACATTTTCTATGTATTCCTTCCAATTTAAGTTGTTCGTAATTGTAATACCTAGGTATTTAGTTGAATTTATGGCTTTTAGATTAGACTGATTTATCGTATAACTGAAGTTTAACGAGTTCAATTAAGCACTCATGTGGATGACCTCACAGTTTTCGTTATTTGTGGTCAACTTCCACTTTTCGAATCATTCAGATATTTTTTCTAAATTGTTTTGTAGTTTGTTTTGATCTTCTCATGACTTTATTAGTCGATAAACGACAGCGTCATCTGCAAACAACCGAAGACGGCTGTACAGATTGTCTCCCAAATCTTTTTATATGGATAAGGAACAACAAAGGGCCTATAAGAATACTCTGGGGAACGCCAGAAATCACTTGTGTTTTACTCGATGACTTTCCGTCAATTACTACAAACTGTGACCTCTCTGACAGTAAATCACAAATCCAGTCACATAACTGAGACAATATTCCAAAAGCACCCAATTTCTCTACGAGCCGCTTGTGTGGGGTGTCAAAAGCCTTCCGGAAATCCAGAAACACAGAATCGATCTGAAATCCCTTGTCAATAGCACTCAACACTTCACGTGAATAAAGAGCTAGTTGTGTTTCACAGGAACGATGTTTTCTAAACCTATGTTGACTGTGTGTCAATAGACCGTTCTCTTCGACTTAATTCATAACGTTCGAACACACCGGCAGACACCACACTTGCTAGGTGGTAGCCTTTAAATCGGCCGCGGTCCGTTAGTATACGTCGGACCCGCGTGTCGCCACTGTCAGTGATTGCAGACCGAGCGCCGCCACACGGCAGGTCTAGAGAGACGTCCTAGCACTCGCCCCAGTTGTACAGCCGACTTTGCTAGCGAAGCTACACTGACAAATACGCTCTCAATTGCCGAGACGATAGTTAGCATTGCCTTCAGCTACGTCATTTGCTACGACCTAGCAAGGCGCCATTACCAGTTGATATTGAGATTGTAAAACCTGTACCGTAAAGAGCGATGTTCACCAATTATGGAATAAAGTTAAGTATTACATCAACTACGTACTTTATTTGCTATATTAATTACATTGTAATGTTCCAGACCTCACGCCAGCATGCGTGAGCTTAATCGCGTGCATTTCGGCCTCCTCTAGCTACACGGTGTTGGCTCTTCTGCGAACACTACAGTTCTAAAATTCTGCTGCATATCGGCGTTAACGATATGGGCCTGTAATTTAGTGGATTACTCCTACTACATTTCTTGAATTTTGATGTGACATGTACAACTTTTCAGTCTTTGGGTACGGATCTTGCGACGAGCGAACGGTTGTATATTATTGTTAAGAACGGAGCTAATGCATCAGCATACTCCGAAAGGAAGACTGTAGTCTGGACTAGAAGACTTGCTTTTATTAAGAGATTTAAGTTGCTTCACTACTCCGAGGATATTTACTTCTACGTTACTCATGTTGGCAGCTGTTCTCGATTTGAATTCTGGAACATTTACTTGGGCTTCTTTTGTGAAGGCATTTCGGAAGTTTGTGTTTAGTAAATCTGCTTTGGCAGCACTGTTGTCTATAGTATCTCCATTCCTATAGCAAAGAAAAGGCATTGATTGTTTCTTGCAGCTAACATACTTCACATACGACCAGTATCTCTTTGGATTTTCTGCCAGTTTTCGAGACAAAGTTTCGTTGTGGAAACTCTTATAAGAATCTCGCATTGAAGTACGCCCTAAATTTCGAGCTTCTATAAAACATCGCCAATCTTAGGGATTTTGCGTCTGTTTAAATTTGGCGTGTTTGTTTCGTTGTTTCTGCAACAGTGTTCTAACCCGTTTTGTGTACCAACGAGGATCAGCTCCGTCGTTTGGTATGAACAACAATATTCTGAGACGATAAGAAAATCGCAGGTTGCACTGGTTACACTCTAAGTCATAAGTGTTTATGCCAGTTAACATTCTTGATGATTATCTGTCCACAATATCACTTCGACGAGAGTGCACGTAACCGACACGACGCAGGTGATCCTTGATGTTGCGGAATCCGAATGGTGGAACGAAAGTACTTAACACTTGTCACGTTCACACGGATATCTGGTACCATTCCTCCTTGACACTTGTAATAATATAACACTGTTCATAAAGTTAAATGACAGTTCTCAGTTCTCACTTGTACGAGCGTGCGCGTATCCGTCGCGGCGCGACTGATTGTTGATGATGCGAAACCGCGATGAGCGAACGCGCGTTCTCACACTCACGCTCGCTACAAGACACTGGCACTTGAATGCTCAATTTTGTGGTAAGCTATAATGCTGCATGACACTAGTTCATTCTGGGAGGCCGAAGACGGCGCGGATGATTTATGCTGTACGGTGCGACAGGGAACGAGCGGATACACAAATACGTTATCGGCGGAACTGCTCATATTTAATTACTTCTTTTACGCACTTTTCTATGAATCCACTTCCATATCTCATTACTTCACTGTAATAGCACTTGTAGCAACACTTGAACCTCCATAATAATGGTCTTCACATGTAGAGCTACCCACAGCACAACAGCGTGCCCCGTGCTCGACTCTGCAAAACGCAACCGCTCGCAAAAACACTCCGCAACCAAAACTAGCGATATGACAATACTCTTACACGGTGAACCTTTCGCCGACTGCCATTGAGCTCTGTAAACCAACAAGCCGGTTTGCAGTGGTGTTGGCCCCGTTCAGCTTGAAATCTCATTGACTTCTACATCTACATCTACATCCATACTCCGCAAGCCACCTGACGGTGTGTGGCGGAGGGTACCTTCAGTACCCCTATCGATTCTCCCTTCTATTCCAGACACAAGAAGACAGGTTCGTACCACAGAAGCGGCTCGTAGTGAAATTGCGTTCTTATGGAATATCGTCTCAGTTATGTGACTGGATTTCTATT
The DNA here is from genome assembly GCF_023864275.1 of Schistocerca cancellata. NCBI lineage: Eukaryota > Metazoa > Arthropoda > Insecta > Orthoptera > Acrididae > Schistocerca > Schistocerca cancellata. The sequence continues at coordinate 610,646,816 of NC_064633.1, read as the reverse complement.
TCCTGTCAGAGAGGTGACAGTTCGTAGTAACTGACGGAAAGTCATCGAGTAAAACAGAAGTGATTTCTAGCGTTCCCCAAGGTAGTGTTATAGGCCCTTTGCTCTTCCTTGTCTATATAAACGATTTGGGAGACAATCTGAGCAGCCGTCTTCGGTTGTTTGCAGATGACACTGTCGTTTATCGAGGAATAAAGTCATCAAAAGATCAAAACAAACTGCAAAACGATTTAGAACAGATATCTGAATGTTGCGAAAAGTGGCACTTGACCCTAAATAACGAAGAGTGTTAGGTAATCCACATGAGTGCTAAAAGAAACTCGTTAAACTTCGGTTACACGATAAATCAGTCTAATCTAAAAACCGTAATCTCAACTAAATAACTAGGTATTAGAATTACGAACAACTTAAATTGGAAGGAACACACAGAAAATGTTGTGGAGAAGGCTAACCAAAGACTGAATTTTATTGGCAGGACACTTGGAAAATGTAACAGACCTACTGAGAAGACTGCCTACACTACGCTTGTCCGTCCTCTTTTAGAATACTGCTGCGCGGTGTGGGATCCTTACCAGATAGGACTGACGGAGCACATGAACAAAGTTCAAAGAAAGGCAGCACGTTTTGAATTATCGGGAAATGTGGAACAGAGAGTCTAAGAAATGATACAGGATTTGGGCCGGACATTGTTCATTCCAATTACCAACTTCCTCCTCCGAATGCGAAAATATTTTGTTGACACCGACCTACAGAGGGAGGAACGATCACCACGATAAAATAAGGGAAATCTGAGCTCGTACGGAAAGATATAGATGTTCAATTTTTTCGCGCGCTATACGAGATTGGAATAACAGAGAATTGTGAAGGTGGTTGGACGAACCCTCTGCCAGGCTCTTAAATGTGATTTGCAGAGTCTCCATATAGATGTAGATGTAGATGTAGATTTGGAAAGGCTTTTCCTATCCTTCACGGCCCCAGACACATTTCGTTGTCGATGTATGAGATCTATGTACTCGTATCGGGTTGGTGTAGAAGACTATAATTTTGTGCGTGAGTAGTGCAGTGTCCTGTTCGGTGGAGAAGGTGAGAGAACGAGGAGCGTGTAAAATGGTGCCGGCACGTAGCTTACTCCTGTCGAAGAGCACCCATGGCTCGTCGAGGTTAACGTCTTCATCACCATCAACAGTGTCACACATCGTCATTCCATGTGACACTGCAGTGAAGTTTGGAATGTAATCCAGGACAATGGAGCAAAAATTGGCGATTAAGGACTTTATGCCGTCAGCCGTCCTGTACCTTGTGCCGTCAACGCAAAGAGAAAGTGATCAACAGCATCTAGGACACCCGGACGGTCACCCTTCCTAGTACTGGACACGTCTGATGGTGCTTAACTTCGATCTGTTGGAATCCGTTGTATCCACCTCGGCACAGTCGTTGAAGGTATAAAAAATAAGCCGAATGAATAGTTCTCGGTTTTATAAAACGCTAACAAAACCAAAAATTTATCTTTTGTCACTTTAAAAACAGGAGGTTCAAAGAAAATTATTTTTCTTTCTAAAGTTTAGTTAGGTGCTAATGTTGCTGATGGCGGCAAGACGAGGGATAGGGATAGGGGTATTAGCTAATATCAGATTGAACTCATAGGTAACGGTGTTAGAAATGATGGGGATTCCTGGTTAAGATAAAAGTTCGTGAGTAATTTTCCGAACATTAGTAGCGTCTACGAAATATGTGTTCATTCTAGTAAAGCTGAAAACCAAAAACTTCACGTAGGGGACATTTGCAAAGCAGTTGAGATTTATAAGGAGTGTACAGACTCATTACTATTTGATATTACTTCTCATTTCTTTCACTTTCACTACTGATATGTTTCACCTACATTTCCATTATCGAGAGATCTGCGGTACAGTTTGGGCGACATTAATAGCAGAACAATGAGCATGCATTGTTACTTACGTATATATTGTCTAGATAGACTGACATGCATATAAGATCGTTGCCAACCGCGTTCGACTGTCATTTTATATAAGGTTGCTATGAATTTCTTACGAGAGTAACTTGACAGCTCTGCAGCAATGATGGCAGATGTTTGCAAAGTATAAGCACTGCATTTTTTCGTTACGCGTCTATCTATGGTTACTGCACGTTAGTAGCAGTCTACGTTTATTGCGATCGTAGGTGCTGTCAATTTATAGGTGTTGCGTTATTAATAAAAACAGAGTTCACTGCTCGTGGTCTTGCCGTAGCGTTTTTGCTTCCGCGCGCGGGGTCCCTGGTTCGATTCCCGGCTGGGTCAGCGATTTTCCCTGCTTCGAGATGGCTGGGTGTTGTGTGTCACTTCATCCTCATTCATCCGCAAGTCGCGAAGGGTCTCCCGGCCACCAATGCCATACGATTATTATTATTATTATTATTATTATTATTATTATTAAAAACGTACACATCAAATAGAAAACGTCTAACAGGTAAACAATTATAAATTAACAGAACTTGCAATCGCTATAAACACACATTATTACTAACAAACAGCAATCATAGATATAAGCACAACCAAATAATGTACATATCATCTGTATAACAGTGTTTATAATTTGTATAGCTGCAAAATTGTCAAGTTACTGTCATAAGAAATTCTTTGTCTTAATACAGAAAATATAGAATGGCATTCGAAATATAGTTGCCAAAGATGTTAAATGCATGTCAGTCCATCTAGACAATATATAAGTAAGTTCGACTATAAAACAGTGAAGCGCCAAAGAAACTGGTATAGTAATGCGTATTCACATACAGCGATATGCAAACAGGCAGAATACGGCGCTGCTGTTGGCAAGTGTCTGACGCAGTTGTTAGGCTGGTTACTGTGCCTACAGTGGCGCGTTATCAAGAATAAGTGTGTTTGAACGTGCTGTTATAGTCGGCGCACGAGCGATGGGGCACAGCATCTCCGAGGTAGCGATAAAGTGGGGATTTCCCCGTACGACCATTTCACGAGTGTACCGTGAATATCAGGTATCCGGTAAAGCATAAAATCTCCGAGATCGCTGCGGCTGGAAAAAGATCGTGCAAGATCGGGACCAACGACGACTGAAGAGAATCGTTCAATGTCACGGAAGCGCAACATTTTCGGAAATTGCTGGAGATTTCAATGCTGGGACATCAGCAAGTGTCAGCGTGCGAACCATTCAAGGAATCATCATCGATATGGGCTTTCGGAGCCGAAGGCCCACTCGTGTACCCTCAACGTCTGCACTACATAAAGCTTTACGCCACGCCTGGGCTCGTCAACACCGATATTGGACTGTTGATGACTGGAACCATGTTGCCTCGTCGGACGAGTCTCGTTCCAAATTGTATCGAGCGGATGGAAGTGTACAGATATGGAGACAACCTCATGAATCCACGAAACCTGCGTGTCAGCAGGGGACTGTTCAAGCTGGTGGAGGGTCGAGTGATTTGGGATCGCTAATACGAGTCTGACAGGTGACACGTACGTAATCGTCCTGTCTGATCAATTGCATCCATTCATGTCCATTGTGCATTCTGACGGACTTGGGCTATAATTTTCATTTCTGGTGAGTTTGGAGACCAGCGTAAGTGTTGCCACTCTGTAGCAGTTCTGGACTTGTGGGGTGCGCCGGCCGGAGTGGCCGGGCGGTTCTAGGCGTTACAATCTGGAACTGCGTGACCACTGCGGACGCAGGTTCGTATCCTGCTTCGGGCATGGATGTGTGTGATCTCCTTAGGTTAGTTAGGCTTAAGTAGTTCTAAGTTCTAGGGGACTGATGACCTCAGAAGTTAAGTCCCATAGTGCTCAGAGCCATTTGAACCATTTGTGGGGTGTTTCACTGTCCTGCTGGAATTTCCTAAGTCCGTCGGAATGCACAATGGACCTGAATGGGTGCAAGCGCTCAGACAAGATGCTTACGCAGGTGTCACCTGTCAGAGTCGTATCTAGACGTATCAGCCTCCAGCAGCTTGCACAGTCTCCTGCTGGCACGCAGGGTCCATGGATTCATGAGATTGTCACGACAGCCGTGCGCGTCCCTCTGCTCGATACAATTTTAAACGAGACTTGTCCGACCAGGCAACATGTTTCCAGTCACCGACAGTTAAATGTCAATGTTGACGGGCCCAGGCGAGGCGTAAAGCTTTGTGTCGTGCATTGATGAAGGATACACGAGTGGGCCTTTGCCTCCGAAAGCCCATATCTATGATGTTTCTTTGAATGGTTCGCACGCTGACACTTGTTTAATGGCCCGGCATTGAAATCGGCAGCAATTCGCGGAAGGGCTGCACTTCTGTCACGTTGAACGATTCTCTTACCGTTTTTGCACGATCTTTTTCCAACCGCAGCAATGTCGGACATTTTATGCTTTACCGGATACCGGATATTTCCGGTACACTCGTGAAATGGTCGTACGGTAAAATCCCCATTTCATCACTACCTCGGAGATGCTGTGTCCCGTCGGTCGTGCGCCGACTATAATATCACGTTCAAATTCACTTAATCACTATATTTAAATCTTGATAGCCTGCCATTGTAGCAGCAGTAACCGATCTAACAAATGCGCCAGACACTTGTTGTCTTAAATAGGCGTTGCCGATCACAGAGCCGTATTCTCGTATTCTGCTTTCTGCCTGGTTTTTGTATTTGAATACGCATGCACGTACCGATATCACTCGATATTGGCAGTTTAGAGAAAACAGGTCGGTAATAGAAGTGAAAGATATAAAAAGTAGTATCAAACAGGTGAGAGTCTGGACACTCCTTATAAACATGTTACTTGCCGACTAATACTACGCTGCAGGCCGATGGAACGTGAACTGAACAACCGATACTCTTTGATCGTTAGATCCGTAAGTTTGCGTTTTAAATGAATAAATGAATGTGCTAATCAACAGCTTGTTTCTGTTCACACCTTCCATTCCTATCAAGCTCAATCCTTCGTAGTTCTCCACTTGAGAATGCTTAACTAGGGCCATAAGTTCTTCGCTTTCTCCTTTCCTTTGTGCACAGTAATTACAACTTGGTCCTTAAGGGCGTGTTCTACTCTTAATTAACTTTCTGGGTCAGGGTAAACAGTTTTAGACTCAAGGCAGTTTTGCAGTCTTTTGTTAGTCATATTCGCAGGACGGCGAAACACGATAAATACGCTGAAAGCACCTAGAACAGTTTTTGTGAAAGTCGTCTACGTCTGTGGCGGTAGGAACAAGAGACTGTAAGCGTCCGCACAGGTTTCACTTTGAGGCGGGAAAATCAAATGAAGAGGGATGTATACTGCGAGGCAAGCTTTTTCCCACCAGACTACGTACGGTAGAGCGTAGCCTCCGGCCGCATACGGCTCTTCACACGATGTCTCCTACGCTGAAAGCCTCGTCTGTCACAACGGCGCTTCTTTCCACGTTGCAGTGCACGATGCGATCAAGAGAGTATACGAAAACCCTCTGACACCGCTTCATCTACGAGTTTAGACAGGAAATCACGCAAAAAAATAATTGGAAAAAGAGGAAGAGATATTACATTTCTATTTCTGTTGCCGTAAAATACAGAGGTATTGAAACACGTATGTATTCAGTGTATTCATTGACAGCGATGGCGAGGCATGATAGAATCTCTGACCAGAGAGTTATTTATCGTTGCTAGTCTGCGCTTGACTGCGCGAGAGTTCAGTTCGAGAGTAGTAGTAGTAGAGCGCGGGAGACAAGAGCAGTTGCGAGTTGCACTCTGTCGGCAGTAGTTGTTGCGAGTGGACGGTTGTACTGAGCGGGCGTCGACATGGGTCTCTGGTCACAGCTCTGGACGAGGTATATTGTTATCGAAGGTAATCAAGCAGCATTGCGCTCAGCTAACAACATATGTTAATTGTAATTAATTTGTTCAAGAATTGCCCCAATAATAATTTTCTTTTAAAGTAACTGTTTTAAACAAAAGGATTCATTTCGGGTTAAATAATATTTCCCATGCATTCCCTCCAAGAATCAAAATTAAACATGGGCCAGCATTGCACGGAGCTATGCCGAAAAATAACAGCAGATATTAATGGAGTTTACTGATGTAAGAATTTTGGTTTTTGTGTTCAGGTTTAATTATTGCACAGGGCCGAAGGTCAGCCCCGCTGCCCTTATGAGATTTATCAGGTTCATTTTAGCGTTAATTTTGTGTGGACTTAACATTTTTGCACATTTTTATTATCATTGAGTTTTATTTCTGTGGGGAGTTTACATTTGGGCCATTATTATTCTTTAATTTTGCAAGGAGGTTACGCTTAGCTCATTTATTATTATGCAGTTTTGTGGGAAGATAACATTTCACGTAACATTGACTTTCATATTCTTGTTGGGAGGTTATTGACCATTAAATATTATCACGGGGAGGTTACACTTTTATTATTTTCATTTAACAAATTTATTTTCTTGGAAGGTTACAGTGTTATGGGCTGAAGATCGTTTCATTGATTGTGTATCAATACGTCACTCATAAGGAAACATAAGAGTTACCACCAGCATTATTTTTGTTGAATTATTTGTGTTAGCAGTTTGCCGTTCGCACGTCTCGTAGAAATGTATTCGCTTGGCGCCGGCAGCGCTAATTCAGATTACTTGGCTTGTCGCCGGCCGTTCTTGACATTATCGGGAGATTATAAATTGTTAAGTTTTACTAATCGCATCGTTAGTTCTCGTAAGTTCACAACCCTATTCCCCCACTTTCATAAAATTCCGATGATATACATACGTAAATAAATACAAAATTTATTTGTTTCATATACTTGTTTATTTGCAACAACAGAGATTAAACAGCTTTGGCAAGATAAGAATAATGTTACCATTAGAAACCATTACACTGTACGCAATGACATTCTGTTTCGCCGCTCTCATCCTGACAGCAACAACTGGTTATTATGCATTCCTGACGAACTGGTTAACAAATTAATCTGGTATACTTATTTAAGTTACGCACATTACGGAGCCAGAAAATGTTTTCTTATACTGAGACAGAACTGTTATTTTACCAACATGGAGAAACGTATTCGACGAGTTTTAGCGTCATGCAAAATCTGCCAGAAAGCTAAGTCAGACACAACTTCACATATTCCTCCATTATATCCCATTGTACCTGTTAAATTAAGACATATGGCCGCTGTAGACATTTTTGGTCCGATTCCCAGAACTAATAGAGGTTTTTGCTACATTTTTGTCGCTGTTGAACTCAATTTAAAATTTGTTACCTTCACTCCGTTACGCAAAGCTACTGCTAAAACTGTTTCGAAAGCATTTGTAAAACATTTTCTATTTCATGTAGGCCATGTGTTGAAAGTAATTTCCGACAATGGACCACAATTTCGATCTGCTATATGGACACGTATGTTACGAGCTAGAAACACTACTCCGATTTATATATCCAGGTACCATACTTCCTCGAACCCTTGTGAACGATTAATGAAAGAAATTGCTAAACTGTGCAGAATTTACTGCCATAAAAGACATATTGATTGGGACACACACATACACTCATTCCAGGATGTAATTAATTCCATACCAAATGAATCCACTATGCTATCTCCGTCTGTTATACTGAAAAATGTTGAACCACCTAAAAAATTAAAGAATTAGTATCCTTTCCTACATCTCGTCGACTACGACACCATGAAATAATTGACATTGCGCTGAACAACATCAAACGTGCCGCAGAGCACCGGAGAAGACAACAAAAACCGGTTTGTACACGCCGTGACTTTCACATTGGACAGAAGATATTAGTATGTACACACTATTTATCCAACAGAGTAAAAGGTAGGTGCAGTAAATTTGAACTTCTATACGCAGGTCCATATCGGATTCGCAGCATTCCTCACCCCAATGTTGTACACGTCGAAACTTTCAGAACCAGAAAATCCAAAGGAAGCCACCGCTTATCCAACATTAAACCCTTTATTGAATGAAGATACTTTATGATTTGACATTTTTGCCCTATGACATCTCAACATCGTGACTACTTTACTTTTTTTTGCTGCTGCATTGTGATATTCTGTGTACATTTTGCTTTTGAACACTGTCTATGTTTTTGACATATATTGCTAATTTTTATGATCACGTATGCAATTATACTCACATGAACACTTACTGATGATTATCGTATTTTTTCTTGGCAAGTGCCCGGCAAGGTAAGGTTAGCAGGTCGCTGTTCTTGTCGTTACACATTAGACCGTGCACATTTTGTCCAGATAAACTTATGTATCTTATGAATAATTATGCAATTTTATCTAGTGACATATTAATTTTATTAATTTCTCTCTCCATTAAAGTCTTCAATTCTCGCCTCTATTAACTACACAACATACAAGCTGAACACAAAGAAGGTCACATTTCTTTTCATCATTTTTTATGTATGTATGATTGTTTTCCTGTTTTGTTAGTATGCATTATGCAATAGTTAAGATATAGCAAACACCAGTTGACTTTGACATTTTTGCCCTATGACATCTCAACATCGTGACTACTTTACTTTTTTTTGCTGCTGCATTGTGATATTCTGTGTACATTTTGCTTTTAAACACTGTCTATGTTTTTGACATATTACGTTTTCTGTCATGTTATGCTGTATGCTTAATTATGCTACCATGAACCAGTCATTGTTTGGTGAGTATATGATGTAAATGCAAGACATTAATCTTTGTTCATCATTTTCAGAAAGAAATAACGTGTAAAGGAAATAAATTAAACAGAAATGGGAATTTCACCTACGGAATAAACGAAAGAAGATGCAAAACCTAATGAGGAAGAGTAAATGGATCAGGATTAACAAGCATTAACAAGAATATACTATACACATCGTAGAATAGCAGTCTTAACTAATTTTTTTCTTTCAGAACACGAAGCGATTGATGCAGGCTGTCAGACAGAACTTCTCATCTTAGTTTTAGTGAGGAAATATGCTAGAAATAAGGAATAGTTGTATAATGAGTAATGAAGTGACTTTTTTTGCAGATGATAATGAATGATGATGAATAATGATGAAGAATATGCTACTATGAATAATGAAGTTTTTTCTTTACAGGTGATGATAATAATGGAGTTATGATAATGAAGTGATGGATAATGAAGTTTTTTCTTTACAGATGAGGATAATGTTGAAGTTATGTATTTATGCTATGTAGTTATTTAAGTATTTGTTGCAGTTCGTTTTGACAGTATGTGTTTTATTGCATAGTAGGATGAATGAAGGTTTTGGAAGGGACAGCTATGGAACACATTTTTATACACATTTCACTGCCTGTTAATTCGAGGTCACTACTTTTCAGCACAAAATGCGTTTCTTCCTTCAGTTTAATATTCCATTTTTGTATATTTTTGCAGGAGAAATTATTTATGAAATTAATGTGCTATAAGCAGTTGTTCATTAAGTCTATGTCATTTATAAATGTGATCACATATACTCTACTTGTTTCATAACCTTGCTACAGCTGACTCATGACGAATGACGTTACACATTTTCATTTACAGCAACAACCCAAAAGCATTTTTTTTGTCCCCTGTAATTACCCAACGCAATGCATTGCTAGCAAATAATAAAAAAAATAGAATAATAATTTGTAATTAGGAAATGAGTGCCTATGTTCTCTGTAAATGACTTCTGATGATTTGTAATTATCCAATGAATGCATATGTTCTCTGTAAATGACTTCTGATGATTTGTAATTATGCAATGAATGCATATGTTCTCTGTAAATGACTTCTGATGATTTGTAATTATGCAATGAATGCCAATGTTCTCTGTAAATGACTTCCGATGATTTGTAATTATAAAACGAGTACCAATGTTCTGCGTAAAGTACCACATGAATATATTGACTTCTGATGATTTGTAATTAGGAAATGAGTCTCTGTAAAATACCATATGAATATAATGACTTCTGATGATTTGTAATTAGGAAATGAGTACCAATGTTCTATGTAAAACACCATATGAATATTTTGACTTCTGATGATTTATAATTAGGCAATGAGTGCCAATGTTCTGTGTAAAACGCCAATTTATGAACATTATTCTGTAATACTACATACATGGTACAGAAATGTTCAATAACTGGGCAATGAATGCCGCAAACTACCAATGTAATTCTCAAGTGAAGACTAGTATGTGACTTAATGTCCTTCACCTTCTGGCCTAACTACCCTCAATTATTGCAATATCTGTTTATCATGTATATCCTCTTGATCATGGAGCACTATATTTGGTTTTTGCACTAATTCTACGTTGGTGTACCCTACAAGAACTTGCTGTTGACACGACATGCTGTCCACCACCTTGAGCGATGGAGATGTTATTATGGTCCCACTGTTTGGTGAACCTAATGTACTGCCAAAATGACAACATGGAACATTACTACGACATTTCAGTGTCTTGGCTACGCTGATAAATGCTTCTGGGAAAAGAACTTCAGATTGTCTCACTTGGTGTTGTGCTTCTGTAGAAAGATATGGACTTTCAGTGCAGCTGCGTGCAACCTAAAGTACTATAACCATGATGCAATCCTTCCCTTTCCTATCCTAATTTTTGTAACATAGTGAAGATCATTTATTGCTAATATGATTTGTATTTATGACCAATACATTTTTGATTTGCTGATATATTCTGAATTATAGTGCGTGCACATTTGTCATTGTTCTAACATGATTTCTACTCATTGTAAGTACATTTTTTTTCATTTCCTGATATGTTCTGAACTACAGTAGATGTGAATTTATGTCATTTGTTAATGAGATTTGTACTCATTATGTCTATTTGTTGTGAAAACTTTGACGAATTTTTTACTGCATGTGCACTTATGTCATGTGTTAATATGTTTTGTGCTGAACGTCAGTAAGTGTGCACTTTTGTCATTTATCAATCTGATTTGTATATACATTTTTCTGATTTGCTGATATGTTATGTACTCATTGTATATATATATATATTTTTTTTTGTCATTGTCTGCTTTGTCTTGTACTTGGTGAATGTGCACTATATTTACTTCATGTTCTACATCTGTATATTCTCTGTTTGTAAAGTTAATTAGTTAAGAAAAAATTTGTTGCTCATGGCAAGTCCAAATGACTCACCATCGCTGCCAAATTTTTGCCCCCCCAGTGGAGGGTTATGAAACACGTATGTATTCAGTGTATTCATTGACAGCGATGGCGAGGCATGACAGAATCTCTTACCAGAGAGTTATTTATCGTTGCTAGTCTGCGCTTGACCGCCCGAGAGTTCAGTTCGAGAGTAGTAGTAGTAGAGCGCGGGAGACAAGAGCAGTTGCGAGTTGCACTCTGTCAGCAGTAGTTGTTGCGAGTGGACGGTTGTACTGAGCGGGCGTCGACATGGGTCTCTGGTCATGGCTCTGGACGAGGTATATTGTTATCGAAGGTAATCAAGCAGCATTGCGCTCAGCTAACAACATATGTTAATTGTAATTAATTTGTTCAAGAATTGCCCCAATAATAATTTTCTTTTAAAGTAACTGTTTTAAACAAAAGGATTCATTTCGGGTTAAATAATATTTCCCATGCATTCCCTCCAAGAATCAAAATTAAACATGGGCCAGCATTGCACGGAGCTGTGTCGAAAAATAACAGCAGATATTAATGGAGTTTACTGATGTAAGAATTTTGGTTTTTGTGTTCAGGTTTAATTATTGCACAGGGCCGAAGGTCAGCCCCGCTGCCCTTATGAGATTTATCAGGTTCATTTTAGCGTTAATTTTGTGTGGACTTAACATTTTTGCACATTTTTATTATCATTGAGTTTTATTTCTGTGGGGAGTTTACATTTGGGCCATTATTATTCTTTAATTTTGCAAGGAGGTTACGCTTAGCTCATTTATTATTATGCAGTTTTGTGGGAAGATAACATTTCGCGTAACATTGACTTTCATATTCTTGTTGGGAGGTTATTGACCATTAAATATTATCACGGGGAGGTTACACTTTTATTATTTTCATTTAACAAATTTATTTTCTTGGAAGGTTACAGTGTTATGGGCTGAAGATCGTTTCATTGATTGTGTATCAATACGTCACTCATAAGGAAACATGAGAGTTACCACCAGCATTATTTTTGTTGAATTATTTGTGTTAGCAGTTTGCCGTTCGCACGTCTCGTAGAAATGTATTCGCTTGGCGCCGGCAGCGCTAATTCAGATTACTTGGCTTGTCGCCGGCCGTTCTTGACATTATCGGGAGATTATAAATTGTTAAGTTTTACTAATCGCATCGTTAGTTCTCGTAAGTTCACAACCCTATTCCCCCACTTTCATAAAATTCCGATGATATACATACGTAAATAAATACAAAATTTATTTGTTTCATATACTTGTTTATTTGCATTATCTTTGGTACTTATTATTTCACTTTAGTGTGATATGCAGCAAAACGGTTTCAAAGATGTAACGAAACTCTAAAAGACTTACACATTAAGCTTGTTGCTTTTCCTATTTTCTTTTTTTTTTGTTTTTGATACATACATGGCAATTCCTTCGTTTTCGTTTATTCATTTCGGAAATAAGCATTAGCTGGTGTTACTTTATGTGACCGGAAATTCTGTCAGCTGAATCATGATGAGACGTACGCGATGTAGTGACAACCCCCAAGTTTTGCTCAGAAGCAGGTACATGGTCGTTTATCCACGAGTCAGACACTCTCAATAAAAAATAGTGAAATCGGAGACTCTTGTGGTCTGTATTGAGATATTACCATGTAAGGAACGCATTAAATAATGTGCAATTAAAGAGGTACATGCAAACCTTTTTTGTCCATTTTTCGTTTTACTGTATGTAGGGTAATAGCTCAAATATTGGTCTGAACTATTCACTCCTTTCATGTATTTGTTGTAGTCTAATACACTTTCAGGTTTTTTAATTGTGTAATTGGTTTTTCTTCATTTTCTTTAAATGTCAGTCAAGGTGTCATTATGTATTGTAGAGATCATTCCTATCGTTTTAGTTTTCGACGCTCTCCAAACCTGTGCGACTACTTCACCTTTTCGTTGATGACAAGCTTCAAACACACTGACTTCTGCGTGCTTTAATTTTTCCGGAAATCCTCTATTTTGCTGTATCGTTCCACAAACACGAATTTTCTTTTCAAGTAACTTCTCTGCAAGTTCTACACAGTTTTAATAACTATCCATGTAGAGGTGATGCCATTTTCCACCACGGTTTTCGCTAAAGGCTGCCCAGCGCCGAAATACATCTTGAGTGAGGAAATGTATCCCGTACTCAAATCACACAGCATCCGAACGAGTATGTTGTAAGAGGTCCGAGCAGATGTAATTTCGATGTATTGCTCGTGCGCTGCCTGCGATATGCAAGGTATAAGAAAATCGCTGACCAGAGAGCAGTGTTGACTGAGTAGGAACTGTGTAGCTGTAGCTGTAAGTTGTTGCTAGTCTGCCCTAGTCTGCAGTTTGCTCTGGTCTGGTATAGTGTATCGTGTTGGCTGGGCCGGTCGCGGTGCAGCGATGCCGGAGCCTGAGTATTATTGTATAAGGTAAAATGCAGCCTCGCGCATATCTAGTAATGTTATCTGAACTCCCATCTAAATTTAAAAAAAATGTCCTAATAATAATCTTTCTGATATAAAGTAATTTTTAACAAGCATTCATTTCAATTTAAAGAATTTACTAATTTCTTCAATCCATGATCATTCCTGTTGTTGCAAAAGAAAAATCAGTTGCTTCCTTTCACAAATGACAAATCTATCACCCAGCATTGCACAGAGCTGTGCCGGAAAAATTTTATATAAGAGCAGATATATTCGCCGTTTTTATTGAGGTAAGAATATTTGCTTTTTTATTCAGAATGATCTTACAGGGCCATGACGCAGCACTGCTGTCGTCCAAAATTTACCAGGTTACTCAATTTATTTTTTATTACGAGGTTTAGGAATTTTTCTGTTTCAAGCTTACATTAGATGAGAAAACAATTTTGTGGGTACATTAAATGTGAAAGAACGAATTTTGTGTGTAGGTTAAATGTGAATGAATTTCTGTAGGCAGGTTATAAATGGGAACCAATTTTGTTCTGAGGTTACAAAAGATAGTCATATTCATTATTATTATTAATAAAATTAATTTTGTTCAGAGCTTACACTTAAATTAGAATCATTAACCCAATAATATTTTTATTATATTTTGTGGGAGGTTACACTAAAAAAATTTGAATCATATTCATTATTATTATTATTCATTTTATAAAATTTTCTGGGGAGGTTACACTTGGTGACAACCTGCCAGGATCGTATTTCTTTGTGAATCTCCGAGAAGTAGTCATATATCTGCTCTTATTTACCTTAATGTAGTTTGCATCTGGCGCAACGCATTTACTAATTTGTCACTCTTTCTTTCACAGATCATCGGCAATTTATTGCTCTTTGTTGTAATTGTGTTTGTTCAGTTTTTGCTTTGACTTTGTTTCATTTTTGTGCTTAATTTTGATTTGTGAAAAATGCCGCGAAAAACTGTTAAAAGCACGTCCCATTGTGTAATGAGTGGAAAAGCTGATTCGATTAATTTGACCGATAATTCTTGCAACACTCAGTGTAATAACGATAATCCTCCATTTACAGGCAATCAGTGCGTACCGACCACTAATAATGATTTTAATGCTAATGATGAGCAAACAAATTCAATTGTGTCCTTTGTTAATTTAACGACAATTGATGACACGGCACGTTCCGTTACAATGAACGCTGCCCAGTTTGACACACCTAATTTGCAAAATTCACGTAGCGAACAGATAATTGTTTCTAACGAAGGAGAACAATATACTCAAAATATGTCAGATTTGTTTAATTCCGGTGTAGTGACCAACAGTGCTCGTCCGATTGGTAAACCTTTTCAAGAATCACAGAATTACCAAATGGTTACACAAAACGTGACAAATACAGATACGTCATCAAATAGCACAGAAAATAGAGTCGGTAATTTTGGCTTGGATCAAATTATGGCAGTAGAAAGAACAAGACAACAACTTCGAACAACTTAATGAAAATCTTAAACAGTGAAATGAAAAACTAAAAAACGATTTCAAACAACTTAATGAAAAACTAGACAGCAATTATAAACAACTTAATGAATCGTGCAAACAACTCAATGAAAGTTTCAAACAGTCGAATGAAAAACAGGACAACCTTAATGAACAGAACAAACAACTTAGTGAACAGATTACAGCCGTTGCCGTGCAATGTCATGATACTAAAGAACAATTATGTGAGGAAATTAAGGCTTGTGCTAGCAACAGTAGTGAAGAAATTAGATCTGTTGCACAAGAATTAAGTAATAGACATGCAGCCACAACAGAATCACTTAGAGATGAAATTAGTGAAGTCGCTGAACAATGTTTAAATTAATGTCAGCAGAACTTTCATATACGCCGGATGATGCGGAAGTCGATAAGAAATTTGAACAACAGAACAGCCAAATTGACGAACGTTTTAAAGTGACAGAAATGAAAAATGTTTCAGTCACTAACACGTCACATCATACGCCACATTCCGAACATTTGTCACACTCACACAGGCAGTGTAACTTGCGTAATTTAGAGAGCGTACGTGTCTTAGATTCAGAACAGTCACAGACGAACAGATTGTTACACATACCTGAACCTGCTCAGTCATATAGAGACGATAATTTTGATAATAAGCACTTTCTATTGATGAGAAAATTTAAGGTATTTAAGAATGACAGAACACAGATTCAATCTTTTGACTGGATACGACAATTTGCTTTTGAATTTTCACCGGCATTTCCTGTAATACAGAAACTAGGATTGGACTGGATACAGCAATTTGTTTATGAATTAACACCGGTATTTCCTGTAACACAGAAACCAAAATTTATATGCAGCCCATAATACACCTCAGGGAATCCATTACACTTCGATGAATATGTGCCGTAGCGTGCACAGGGCCCGAGCCGTAGTAGCGCTATTTCATCTTTAGTTTTCTGCACTGCTGCCTTCTCTTCTACTATCCTTTACATCTATCAAAACAGCTCTTCAACTATCGATCTATCTAGGATTAAGAATGAGTGAAGAAAACCCCATATGACAGATTTTAACGAAAGTGACAGTTTTCATTAGACACTCTCGAGATGACAAGAACTACCAGCATAATTTTAATAAGTGACAAAATTTTTAATTATCCGTATCGTGAAAATTATCAGCAACAGCAAACGCATTTTGGTAACAATAGAGGCTTTTTCCCAACAACAGCAACAAAACCAACCGGTTAGAATACCTAACCAACAATGCAGTCTGCAAAGTCAACCAAGCTTTAATGTTTCGCCGCCTACACGTATAGCGTTGGCTCCACCAAATAGTAACGCACAGCAACAAGGAAATCAGTACGTACAGAAAACACACCATTTCAACTCATATCGCAACGCGCCGTATAGCAATGATTATTATGGCAGACGTAAAAGTAATGAGCACAGTTTTCAGCGAAAATCGGTCTTACCAGCAGCAGAATCATCCGCAACAACAGATTATCATGAATGAACCAGACAGTAGATATCATCCGGAACGTAATGCGTCAGGACGAAATAACAGAACAGTACAAATAGTGGAAATGGCACAGCATCCTCCTGCAAATAGCAGCACGTCAGAAAGAATTTGACTAGATATAGTACAGGTTGCATCTTCCAGCAACGCAAGCAATGCTTTTGACACGCAGAACCTTGTTCACGAAAATGTTATTAGTTTTGACGGCATCCGGTACACACTTTTGCATGAAAGACAGAATCACAATGTATGTAGACGACATTCTTATAGGAGAAGCCAACTGGTCTGAACACAATCTGATTCTTGAACAACTGTTGCAAACTTTTCGTGCACAAGGACTCACAGTTAATCTTAGTAAATCGCACTTTGGCAAAACTTCTATAAAATTTCTTGGACATGTAATTTCAGCAGAAGGCATTGCGCCTGACCCGGAAAAACTGCAAGCTTTGCGTAACATTACTGTTCCTACGACGTAACATTACTGTTCCTACGACGCAGCCTTTTGGGTTTAACTAACTTTTTTCGTAAATTTATTCATTACTCTGCTTTAGACACCCCTAAATTATGTCAATTGACAGGTAGAAACACTATTTGGTCGTGGGATAGACAAGCACATTCTGAGTTTGTTAATTTGAAACATGCCTTGTTGAATGCACCTCTTTTATCACATCCAGATCTTACTAGAAATTTTTCCATTGCCACCGACAGTTCTAACACCGCTTCAGGCATACACATTTTTCAGGAAATTGAAGAAGATGGTTGTACAGTAATTAAAAACATAGCCTTTGCGAGTCGCATTCTGTCACCTGCTGAACGTAATTATTCTGTTACTGAACTTGAAACATTATGTGTTGTATGGGCATTTACGAGATTTAGGCATTTTCTTTATGGAAGACACACTACCGTTTACACAGATCATAGAGCTATACAGTTTTTACTTTCAGCAAAATTTACACACGACAGGTGAAGCAGATGGAAACTTTATTTACAGGAACTTAATTTTACAATTGTTCACATTCCCGGTACACAAAATATTGTAGCAGAAGCACTATCCCGTTCTCTCAGCAACAATCAGCAAGACATCGCAACCAACTTCTGCAAAGCAAATTTCAGTGTCATGTATATTCAACAAGTAGCATTTGAAATTTTCATTTCGTCGTCATTACGAGACATAGCACAAGAGCAGAGTAAAGGCAACGTATGGAAAGGAATTAAACACCTTTGGCAAGATAGGAATAATGTTACCATTAGAAATCATTACGCTGTACGCATTAATATTCTGTTTCGCCGCTCTCACCCTGACAGCAACAATTGGTTACTATGTAATCCTGACGAACTTGTTAACAAATTAATTTGGTATACTCATTTAAGTTACGCACATTACGGAGCCAGAAAATGTTTTCTTATACTGAGACAGAACTGTTATTTTGCCAATATGGAGAAACGTATTCGGCGAGTTTTAGCGTCATGTAAAATCTGCCAGAAGGCTAAGTCAGATACGACTTCACATATTCCTCCATTACATCTCATTGTACGTGTTAAATTGAGACACATGGCCGCTGTAGACATTTTTGGTCCGATTCCCAGAACTAATAGAGGTTTTTGCTATATCTTTGTCGCTGTCGAACTCACTTCAAAATTTGTTACCTTCACTCCGTTACGCAAAGCTACTGCTAAATCTGTTTCGAATGCATTTGTAAAACATTTTC
Organism: Schistocerca cancellata; assembly: GCF_023864275.1. Taxonomy (NCBI): domain Eukaryota; kingdom Metazoa; phylum Arthropoda; class Insecta; order Orthoptera; family Acrididae; genus Schistocerca; species Schistocerca cancellata. Next base: position 610,628,575 of record NC_064633.1, on the reverse strand, counting down.
TATTTCATGTAGGACATGTATTGAAAGTAATTTCCGACAATGGATCACAGTTTCGATCTGATATATGGACACGTATGTTACAAACAAGAAACATCTCTCCGATTTATATATACATGTATCACGCTTCTTCGAACCCTTGTGAACGACTAATGAAAGAAATTGGTAAGCTGTGTAGAATATACTGCCATAAAAAACATATTGATTGGGACACACACATACTGTCATTCCAGGATGTAATTAACTCGATACCAAATGAATCTACTATGCTATCTCCGACTGTTATACTGAAAAATGTTGAACCACCTAAAAACTTAAAGAATTAGTATCCTTTCCTACATCTCGTCGACTACGACACCATGAAGTAATTGACATTGCGCTGAACAACATCAAACGTGCCGCAGAGCGCCGGAGAAGATAGCAAGAACAGGTTTGTACACGCCGTGACTTTCACATTGGACAGAAGATATTAGTATGCACACATTATTTATCCAATAGGGGAAAGAGTAGATGCAGTAAATTTGAGCTTCTATACGCAGGTCCATATCGAATTCGCAGCATTCCTCACCCTAATGTAGTATACGTCGAAACTCTGAGAACCAGAAAAAGTAAAGGCAATCACCATGTGTCCATTATTAAACCCTTTATTGAATGAACATACTTTACGATTTATCACACTGTAATGCCATTTTCTGATTTTTATATGACCAATGATGCAATTATATTTATGTGACTACTTACTGATGATTATCATGTTTTTTTCTTGGCAAGTGCCTGGCAAATAAGGTTAGCAGGTCGCTTTTCTTGTCGTTATACATCAGACCGTGCACATTTTTCAGATAAACTTACATATTTTATGACCAATTTAACCGTGCACATTTTCCAGTTTTCGTGTATGTATGATTGTTTTCATGTATGCACTACGAAATCTTTAAGATATAGCAAACACCAGTTGACTTTGACATTTTGCCTTATGATATATCAATATCTTGACTATTTTACATTTTTTTTTTTTTGCTACTACATTATGATACTCTGTGTACATTTTTGCACCTGAACACTGTCTATGTTTCTGACATAATACGTTTTCTGTCATGCTATATTTATGCTTAATTGTATCACTAGAAACCAGCTTTTATTTAATGGGTATATGATTTAAATGCAAGATATTAATCCTTATTCATCATTTTCAGAAAGCAATAACGTGTAAAAGAAACAAATTAAACAAACCACAGTGGATTACTATGAAATGGGAATTTCACCTTCGGAATGAAAGAAAGAAGATGCAATACCTCGTCATGAAGAGTAAGTGGATCAGAATTAACAAGCATTAACAAGAATATACTATACGTATCGTATGGTAGCAGTCTTAACTAATTATTTATCTTTCAGAATACGAGGCGATTAATGCAGGCTGTCAGACAGAACTACACATCTTAGTTTTATTGATGAAATATGCTAGAAATAAGAAACTCTATACTATGAATAGTTGTATGAAGTAAATGGTAATATGAATAATGAAGTGTCTTTTTTGCAGATGATAATGAATGGTGATGAATAGTTATATGAAGATTATGCTAATATGAATAATGAAGTTTTTCTTAGCAAGTGATGATAGTAATGAAGTTATGGTAATATGAATAATGAAGTTTTCCCTTGCAGATGAGAATAATGATGAAGTTTATATATTTACTATTAGTTAAAAAAATGCTATGTAGTTATTTAAGTATTTGTTGCAGTTCGTTTTGACAGTATGTCTTATGTCACATGGTATAATGACTGAATGTTTTGGAAAGGACAGCTAGCGTACATACATATTGAGTACACGTTTCATTACCTGTTAATTCGAAGTTCACTACTTTTCAGCATAATATGCGTTTCTTCTTTCAACTTAATAATCCATTTTGTATTTTTTCTAGGAGAAGCTATTTATGAAATTAATGTGCTATAAGCAGTTAGTCATTAAACCTGTTCTAGTACTTGAATTTTTTTTACCCATTTGTGTGTGTCATTCATGAATGTGATCACATATACTCTACTTGTTTCATAACCTTGCTACAGCTGACTCATGACGAATGACGTTAGTAATCCTTATTTGCAGCAATAAGTCAAAACCAAATATTTTTATGCCCCAGCAATTAATTATCGATCACAACGCAATGTATTGCTAGCACAAAAAAATGTATTACCAGTCCCAAATAATGCTACCAGTTTAAGAGAGTTCTGAATAATACTGAATGTTGTTTTCTGACCACAGACCTTAAGTAATAGTTACAGTGTGTTACATTTTAAATATGTCCTATGTCACTTGAATGATGAAGTCTGAGTAATACTGAATGATGTTTTCTAACCACAGACCTTGAGTAATAGTTACAGTGTGTTACATTTTAAATATGTCCTATGTCATTTGAATGATGAGTTCTGAGTAATACTGAATGATATTTTGTAATAATGCATAAATACTATGCCAATAATTTCTGTAAATAATATTTTTGTTATACTCTGTAAATGCTATGCCAATAATTAACTCTCATTTTGAATGATGACTTCTGAATAATACTGAATAATGTTTTATACAACTATATGAATACTTTGTAATTGGCTGATGAATGCCACTGTTTCTTATATTTTAAATTTGTCTTATGTCACTTACATGCTATTATATATGAATACCAGTAGCTTGATGCTACACTTAATAGCTCGTGTTATGAATGATGACTTCTGATGGTTTGTAACTGGCCAATGAATGCCAATGATTACTATAACTAGATGAACTATGTTAATGCTATGCCATTAATTAACTCTTGTTTTGAATTATGACTTCTGAACAATGCATAAAAATGTTTAATAACTGGCCAATGAGTGCCAATGATTACTATAACTAGATGAATTATGTAAATGGTATGCCATTAATTAACTCTTGCTTTGAATGATCACTTTTGAATAATGCATAAAAATGGTTTGTAACTGGACAATGAGTGCCAATGTTCACTGTAATCAGATGACTTATGAAAAATATTCTGTAATACTTCATACATAGTACAGAAATGTTTAGTAACTAGGGAATGAGTGCCACCAATTACTCAAATCGGTTGATAGACTAGTGTAATTCTCAGTGATGACTAGCATAAGACTTAATGTCCTTCACCTTCTGACCTAATTACCAGAAGTTACTGCAATATCCGTTTGTCCTGTCCATCCTCATGATCATGGAGCACTATACTTGGTTTTTGCACTAATTCTACGATGGTAAAAAAGTATGTGGTGTTGACACGACATGCTGTCCACCACCTTGAACGAAGGAAATGTTATTATGGTCCCACTGTTTGCTGTACCTAATGTACTACCAAAATGATAACATTAAATATTAATATGACATTTCAGTGTCTTGGCTACACTGATTAATACTTCATGGAAGAGAACATCAGATTGTCTCACTTGGTGTTGTGCTTCTGTAGAAAGATATGGACTTTCAGTGCAGCTACGTGCAACCTACTGTGCTACAACCATGATGCAATCCTTCCCTTTCCTTTCCTAGTAATTGTAAAATGGTAGAAATATATACAGTGCGTGTACACTTTATGTCATTTGTTAATATGTTTTGTACTCATTGTGTATACATTTTGTCATTGCTTGATATGTTCTGTACTCAGTGCATGTGCACTCTATTTCATTTTATGTTCTGCACTTATATATGTATATACTCTGTGACTGTAAACTTAGTTGATTAAGAAAAATTTGTTGCTCATGGCAGGTCACATTGACTCACAATCGCTGCCAAATTCCCCCCCCCCCCCCCCCCCCCCCGCCAGTGGAGGGTTATGTAAGAAGTCCGACCAGATGTAATTTCGATGTATTGCTAATGCGCTGCCTGCAATATGCAAGATATAAGAGAATCGCTGACCAGAGAGCAGTGTTGACTGAGTAGGTACTGTGTAGCTGTAGCAGTAAGTTGTTGCTAGTCTGCCCTAGTCTGCAGTCTGCTCTGGTCTGGTATAGTGTATCGTGCTGGCTGGGCCGGTCGCGGGGCAGTGATGCCGGAGCCTGAGTATTATTGTATAAGGTAAAAAGCAGCCTCGTGCATATCTAGTAATGTTATCTGAACTCCCATGTAAATGTTTTTAAAAAAAAAGTCCTAAAAATAATCTTTCTGATATAAAGTAATTTTTAACACGCATTCATTTCAATTTAAAGAATTTACTAATTTCTTCAATCCATGATCATTCCTATTGTTGCAAAAGAAAAATCAGTTGCTTCCTTTCATAAATGACAAATCTATCGCCCAGCATTGCACAGAGCTGTGCCGGAAAAATTTTATATAAGAGCAGATATATTCGCCGTTTTTATTGAGGTAAGAATATTTGCTTTTTTATTCAGAATGATCTTACAGGGCCATGACGCAGCACTGCTGTCGAAAATTTCCCCGGTTACTCTATTTTTTATTACGTGGTTTAGGAATTTTTCTGTTTCAAGCTTACATTAGATGAGAAAACAATTTTGTGGGTACATTAAATGTGAAAGAACGAATTTTGTGTGGAGGTTAAATGTGAATGAATTTCTGTAGGCAGGTTATAAATGGGAACCAATTTTGTTCTGAGGTTACAAAAGATAGTCATATTCATTATTATTATTAATAAAATTAATTTTGTTCAGAGCTTACACTTAAATTAGAATCATTAACCCAATAATATTTTTATTATATTTTGTGGGAGGTTACACTAAAAAAAATTAGAATCATATTCATTATTATATTCAATTTATAAAATTTTGTAGGGAGGTTACAATGTCATATTTCGTAATTTTTGATGGATTGTTAACTTTAAAATTTAACCGTCTACTCCACGGTATCATTCCTTCATCAGCTGAGATGCTTTGACTTGGATTAAAGGCTTTTTGAAACTTTTTGAAAAAATAATCAGTTACGAATCTTTCTTTGAAAAGCCGGTCGGCATTATCCGGTTTGTTGTTGTTACAACACCACTGTGGTATCGCCGGACGGCATAGTGTCAGCATCTACAGGGCGACAATTACTGAACTATACGAAAAAAACGTAAATTAGTTACAAACTACGGACTGCACACACTTCATTCACTACAGATATTCGGATTTAGGTTATGAGATGTTAGATATGCCACCCATCATTGGCGATTATGTGGCGCAGACGAATAGCGAAATGCTGCCTGACCCGCTGAAGTGTCCGAAGATCGATGCTGTCTATGACCTCCTGAGTTCCTGTTATCAGCTCAGCAATGGTTTTAGGGTTACTGCTCTTAATGTAGCCCCACTTAGAGGTGTCGCATGTGTTAAAAGCCGGAGAATATGGCAACAAATCGAGGCCCATGCCAGTGGCCTCTGGGTACCCCAGAGCCAAAATGCGGTCCCCAAAGTGTTCCTCGAGTACATCACACACTCTCCTGCTTGGATGGGATCGAGCTCTGTCTTGCATGAACCACATCTTGTCGAAATCAGGATCACTTCGGGTAATGGGGATGAAGTCACCTTCTAAACCCTCCACGCACTGTTCAGCAGTCACCGTGCCATCAAAGTATATCGCACCGATTATTCCGTGATTGGACACTGCACACCACACGGTCACCCGTTGAAGGTGAAGAGACTTCTCTATCGCGAAATGTGGATTCTCAGTCCCCCAAATGCGCCCACTTTAATTATTGACAAACCTATCCAAATGAAAGTGGGCTTCGTTGCTAAACCAAATCATATTTCCACGTAAGTCCTGTGGTTAGTAGTGATGGCGAAACACAACCGCTGCGGCTTAGTTGGTGATGAGTTTCAATTTTATATGGGAAAAGGTGCAGTTCATCACCAACTATTTGTCGCAGTGTCTCCCGCCTGATCCTCACCTGCTGCGCAGCTCCTGTGATCGATTTCCTTGGGCTGGTTTGGAACACAGCGCGTGTCTTCCCGATGTCTTCAGGCGTTTTCACCTTTTCTGGACGACCGACGTTGCCAACACTGCCATTACGAACACTGTCCGTTCTCTCAAACTTGCCACTTAAGCTCTTCATTGTTAGCACACTTCGACCGTTTGTCTTCAGCTTGAACTCGGTCACAACCTTCCTTTGAGCCGCAGTTGGTCTGTTACTGCTCGCACAGTGGGCCTTCACAAGCGCTATACACTCGGCGCTGGCCGTCAACAAGGCGCGTGTCCATGCACATACTAATTCTCATCGTGGCCCGCGGCCAACCTTGCAATTTGAACGTCCTAATGCAATCTGTCCAGAATTTATGACTGTTTTATTTAATACTGTTCAATAATTATCAACCTCTATAAGAGAATGTGAAAATCCATTTGGTCATGAACTGCTTTTGTAAAGTGCATTTCAGGAGAGTAGTACTGTTCTTAAATCATTACCGGCAACGATTATAGCCCTTCAACTACCTATCCATTGGACAAAGAGCGTCACTGCTGAACGAAACTACTCGCAGTTATATGCCAAAGCTGTTTCAATATCAAAACCACGTTTTCATGTAAGCTGCGTGATGTATCAACTTGTAGGTATATATATACTGGCCATTACAATTACTACACCAAGAAGAAATGCAGATGATAAACGGGTATTCATTGGACAAATATATTATACTAGAAGTGACATCTGAGTACTTTTTCACGCAATTTGGGTACATAGATCCTGACAAATCAGTACCCAGAACGGACAACTCTGTCCGTAACAACGGCCTTGATAGGCCTGGGCATTGAATCAAACAGAGCTTGGATGGCGTGTACAGGTACGGCTGTCCATGCAGCTTCAACACGATACCACAGTTCATCAAGAGTAGTGACTGGCGTATTGTAACGAGCCAGTTGCTCGGCCACCATTGACCAGACGTTTTCAATTGGTGAGAGATCTGGAGAATGTGCTGGCCAGGGAAGCAGTCGAACATTTTCTGTGGTGTCACCGCCAGACACCACACTTGCTAGGTGGTAGCCTTTAAATCGGCCGCGGTCCGTTAGTATTCGTCGGACCCGCGTGTCGCCACTATCAGTGATTGCAGACCGAGCGCCGCCACACGGCAGGTCTAGAGACACTTCCTAGCACTCGCCCCAGTTGTACAGCCAACTTTGCTAGCGATGGTTCACTGACAAATTATGCTCTCATTTGCCGAGACGATAGTAAGCATAGCCTTCAGCTACGTCATTTGCTATGACCTAGCAAGGCGCCATTAGCAGTTACTATTGATGCTGTAAAACATGTACCATCAAGAGCGATGTTCACCAATTATGTATTAAAGTTAAGTATTCCAGAAGCTACGTACGTTTTTTGCTAGTCTCAATTCCTTGTCCTGTTCCAGACCTCACGCCTGCCAGTGTGAGCTTAAACGCGTGCCTTTCGGCTTCCTTATAGTGGGTTGGCTGTCTTGCCAAAGGCGGAAGAATCAGCAAAGATCAACGACATGAGGATGCAGAAGGCAATGGAGACCACTGCATTAAAGACACTTAACATGTATCCACAGGACAATCTAATAGTAAAGGGCGACTGGAATGCAGTTGTAGGGGAAGCAGTAGAAGAAAAGGTTACAGGAGAATATGGGCTTGGGACAAGGAATGAAAGAGGAGAAAGACTAATTGAGTTCTGTAACAAGTTTCAGCTAGTAATAGCGAATACCCTGTTCAAGAATCACAAGAGGAGCAGGTATACTTGGAAAAGGCCGGGAGGTACGGGAAGATTTCAGTTAGATTACATCATGGTCACACAGAGATTCCGAAATCAGATACTGGATTGTAAGGCGTACCCAGGAGCAGATATAGACTCAGATCACATTATAGTAGTGATGAAGAGTAGGCTGAAGTTCAAGACATTAGTCAGGAAGAATCAATACGTAAAGAAGTGGGATACGGAAGTACTAAGGAATGACGGTCAAATAAGGCAGAAGGGATAGATAACATTCCATCCGAATTTCTAAAGTCATTCGGGGAAGTGGCATGTTGGTGTGTAGAATATATGAGTCTGGCGATATACCATCTGACCTTCGGAAATGCATCATCCACACAATTCCGAAGACGGCAAGAGCTGACAAATGCGAGAATTATCGCACAATCAGCTTAACAGCTCATGCATCGAAGCTGCTTACAAGAATAATATACAGAAGACTGGAAAAGAAAATTGAGAATGCGATAGGTGACGATTAGTTTGGCTTTAGGAAAAGTAAAGGGACGAGAGAGGCAATTCTGACGTTACGGTTAGTAATGGAAGCAAGGCTAAAGAAAAATCAAGACACTGTCATAGGATTTGTCGACCTGGAAAAAGCGTTCGACAATATAAAATGGTGCAAGCTGTTCGAGATTCTGAAAAAAGTAGGGGTAAGCTACAGGGAGAGACGGGTCATATACAATATGTACAACAACCAAGAGGGAATAATAAGAGTGGACGATCAAGAACGAAGTGCTCGTATTAAGAAGGGTGTAAGACAAGGCTGTAGCCTTTCGCCCCTACTCTTCAATCTGTACATCGAGGAAGCAATGATGGAAATAAAAGAAAGGTTCAGGAGTGGAATTAAAATACAAGGTGAAAGGATATCAATGATACGATTCGCTGATGACATTGCTATCCTGAGTGAAAGTGAAGAAGAATTAAATGATCTGCTGAACGGAATGAACAGTCTAATGAGTACACATTATGGTTTGAGAGTAAATCGAAGAAAGACGAAGGTAATGAGAAGTAGTAGAAATGAGAACAGCGAGAAACTTAACATCAGGATTGATGGTCACGAAGTCAATGAAGTTAAGGAATTCTGCTACCTAGGCAGTAAAATAACCAATGACGGACGTAGCAAGGAGGACATCAAAAGCAGACTCGCTATGGCAAAAAAGGCATTTCTGGCCAAGAGAAGTCTACTAATATCAAATACCGGCCTTAATTTGAGGAAGAAATTTCTGAGGATGTACGTCTGGAGTACAGCATTGTATGGTAGTGAAACATGGACTGTGGTAAAACCGGAACAGAAGAGAATCGAAGCATTTGAGATGAGGTGCTATAGACGAATGTTGAAAATTAGGTGGACTGATAAGGTAAGGAATGAGGAGGTTCTACGCAGAATCGGAGAGGAAAGGAATATGTGGAAGACACTGATAAGGAGAAGGGACAGGATGGTAGGACATCTGCCAAGACATGAGGGAATGACTTCCATGGTACTAGAGGGAGCTGTAGAGGGCAAAAACTGTAGAGGAAGACAGAGATTGGAATACGTCAAGCAAATAATTGAGGACGCAGGTTGCAAGTGTTACTCTGAGATGAAGAGGTTAGCGCAGGAAAGGAATTCGTGGTGTGCCGCATCAAACCAGTCAGTAGACTGATGACCAAAAAAAAAAAATTCGCTCTCAGTCTCGAGATGGTCGCTCGCCGGCTGAGTTGCTACACGGTCGCCGTCATCGCACCTTGATGTCTTTGCTACAACCGCCGCATCAGGTTCCTGCTCAGCGGCAGACACTTGCTTTTGCCCCAGGTGACGTTGTCTACTACCGCAACTATCGAGGTTCACGGCGTTGGCTCGCAGGGCGCATTCTTCGCTGCCTCAGCCGCGCTATGTATCTGGTTTTGGGGGCCTCTGGTGAGGTGCGTCGGCATCTCAATCAGCTGCGCTTCTGTCGTCGCACGGGAGCCTCGCCTGTTGTTAGGCTCCTCACCTCGTCGCATACGTCAACATGGGGTCCTCCTCACGGCGGGCGGAATCCTTATGCCACAACCGTGCGCCGATTTGCGGGGGAGGAATGTGGTGTCACCGCCAGACACCACACTTGCTAGGTGGTAGCCTTTAAATCGATCACGGTCCATTAGTATACGTCGGACCCACGTGTCGCCACTATCAGTGATTGCAGACCGAGCGCCGCCACACGGCAGGTCTAGAGAGACTTCCTAGCACTCGCCCCAGTTGTACAGCCGACTTTGCTAGCGATGGTTCACTGACAAATTACGCTCTCGTTTGCCGAGACGACAGTTTAGCATAGCCTTCATGTACGTTATTTGCTACGACCTAGCAAGGCGCCATTACCAGTTACTATTGATGCTGTAAAACATGTACCGTCAAGAGCGATATTCACCAATTATGGATTAAAGTTAAGTATTCAAGAAGCTACGTACGTTTTTTGCTAGTCTCAATTCCTTGTCCTGTTCCAGACCTCACGCCAGCCTGCGTGAGCTTAAACGCGTGCCTTTCGGCTTCCTTATAGTGGGTTGGCTGTCTTGCCAGTCCACAACATTTTCTGTATCCAGAAAGGCCCGTACAGGACCAGCAACATGCGGTCGTGCATTATCCTGCTGAAATGTAAGGTTTCGTAGGGATCGAATGAAGGGTAGAGCCATGGGTCGTAACACATCTGAAATGTAAAATCCACCGTTCAAAGTGCCTCTATGAGGGCGAAGACTTGTCTGATGATGTGACAGAAGAGGAAACAGTAGTCGATTTAGAAGAGATAGGGGATCCAGTATTACAATGAGAATTTAAAAGACCTTTGGAAGACTTAAGATAAGGCAATGCGGATGGATAACATTCCGTCCGAATTTCTAAAATAACTGGGTAAGATGACAAGAAAACGACTACGCATGTTGGTGTGCAGAATGTATGAGACTGACAACATACAATCTCACTTTCGAAGAAACGCCATCCACAAAATTCAGAGGAATGCAAGAGCCGACACGTGCGAGAATTATCACAGAATCAGCTTAACCACGTATCCAAGTTGCTGACAAGAATAGTATATAGAAAAATAGAAAAGAAAATTGAGGATGTGTTAGATGACGATCAGTTTCCATTTAGGAAAGTGAAAGGTGCCAGAGAGGCAACTCTGACGTCGCGTTTGGCAATGGAACCAAGACTAAAGATAAATCAAGACACGTTCATAGGATTTGTCGACCTGGAAAAAGCGTTCGACAATGTAATATGGTCCATGATGTTCGAAATTCTGAGAAAAATAGGGGTAAGCTATAGGTAAAAACGATTAATATACAATATATACAAGAACCAAGAGAGAACAATAAAAGTGAAAGTCGAAGTGCAAAGTGCTTGGATTAAAAAGGGTGTAAAACACGGATATAGTCTTTCGCCCCTACTGTTCAATCTATACATCGAAGCAGCAATGACGTAAATAAAAAAAAGGTTCAACAGTGGAATAAAAATTGAAGATAAAATGATATCAGTTATAAGAATCTCTTATGACATTGCTATCCTCAGTGAAAGTGAAGAAGATTTATAGGATCTGATAAAGGAGTGAACAGTCTAGTGAGTACGGAATATGGACTGAGAGTGAATCGAAGAAAGACGAAACTAATGAGCAGCAGAAATGAGAACAGCGAGAAACTTAACATTACGATTGATGATCACAAAGTAGATGAAGTTAAGGAATTCTGCTACCTGGCCCGCGAAGTAATCCATGACGGACGGACCGACGAGGACATAAAAATCAGACTAGCACTGGCAATAAGGACATTCCTGGTAAAGAGAAGTCCTTTAATATCAAACATAGACTTTAATCTGAGAAAGAAATCTCAGTACATTTGGAGCACAGCACTGTATGGTAGTGAAACATGGACTGTGGGAAGCCCGGACCAGAAGAGAACCGAAGCGTTTGAGATGTAGTGCTACAGAAGATTGTAGAAAATTAAGTGTCAGAAGAATGTTGAAAATTAAGAGGACAGATAAGGCTAGGACTGAGGAGGTTCTCCGGAGAATCGGCGAAGAAGGAGTATATGGAAAACAGTGACAAGAAGAAGGGACAGAATAGTAGGACATATTTTACATCAGGGAAAAACTTCCATGGTACTAGATGCAGCTGTAGACCGTAAAAGCTGCAGCGGAAGGCAGATTGGAATAAATCCAACAAGTAATTGAGGGCCTAGGTTGCAAATGTTTCTCTGAGATGAAGAGGTTGGCACAGGAGAGGAATTCGTGGTAGCTGGCATCAAACCAGTCCACTCTGAAAGGAACTTGACTGGTATACAATCTGGACCAGAGGCCGTATCAAGTGATTTAAGAGCCTTCACTACACTACTTCTTAGATACTCAGGTTGGCAGTCGTCCTAGATTCGAATTCTGGAATATTTATTTCGTCTTCTTCGGCGAACGAATTTCGATAAACTGTATTTGGTAAGTCTGCTTTAGTAGCTCTGTCATACGTATCATCAATTGTTATTCCTCAGTGAAGATATTGACTAGGCCTTTCCGCTGGTGTACTTTACATACATCCAAAATCTCTTCGGATTTTCTGGCATATTTCGAGATAGATTTTCGATGTAGAAACTGTTAAAGGCATCTCGCACCGAAGTTCGCATGAAATTTCGAGTTTCTGTAAAATTTCTACAATCTTGGTGGTTTTGCTTTCTCTGAAATTTGGCATGTTGTTTTTGTTGCTTGTGCAAAAGTGTTCTGTCCTATTTTGTTTACGTAGGAGGATTCGTACTATGTCTCAATGGTTTAAATGCTTGTTTGACACTATAATATTGTGACAATTAAATATTTAAATCAGATTATGGGCACACTCCTTAGAACAATTGTCGTAATATAGTCTTATTGGTTGATTTACCGTGTATATATATATATATATATATATATATATATATATATATATATATATATATATATATATATATAATATATATATATCCATTACCGTCGATAATTTTTCTGTGGATATGAACGACAACTGATCTATGCTTAGGTAGTCAGATTGCAGGGAGTGGAGACTATCTCCTCGGAAGGCATCAAGCGAGTTTTTATCTGCTTTCGGAAATATATATATATTGCGTTTGTTTTTGGTGGGTTTCGATATTATGACCTTGGGGTCACTAATCCCTGTATACGTAGTGATGTTCCCGATTTCGTCAGAATTATTTGCTGCAGAGAGGTCAAGAAAGCGTTCGCAACCATACATACTTCAAGTGAGCTCCTGAACTAATTGTTTAAAATCATTTTCCGAGAACGCATTCAGAATGATTTCGGAAGACGTTTTACCCCTACCACCGACTTTAAACACATGTTCTTGGCAACATATCGAGAGCAGATTGACGTCACCGTAAGTCATAATTGTATGAATGGGGTATCTACTTGAAATGCGGTTGTTAAGTACAGCCTCCACCGATACTAAGTCACGGGAACTGTCCTGCTCCAGTTTTACCACAAGGTGAACTACTGAGAGCAAGAAACACTCCACCGCCACCTGTATATAGTGTATCAAAAATTTTCAAATGCGTGTGAATTCCTAAGGGGCCAAACTGCTGGGGTGAACGCTCCCTAGACTTACACACTGTTTAAAATAACTTACGCTAACTTACGCTAAGGACAACACACACACCCATGCCCGAGGGAGGGCTTGAACCTCCGGCGGGAGGGGCTGTGCAATCCGTAACATGGCGCCTCAAACCGCGAGGCCACTCCGTGCGGCTATAGTCCATCCTTTCTGAACGCGTTTAGGTCCTTTGTACAAAATTTCAGCTTAACTTATTTTTGGCTATAATCAGTTTCTGTACCTACAACTATTTCAGCTTCAGTGCTAGCACTCAGAGTCCTGTGTCTTTTGCGGCACAGCTACGACAATTTACAACTGCAGCAGCAGTTATTACTAGTTCTACCTTCCTGTGTTTGTCCGGATGTAGACTGACACCCTTTATGTAGCTTCCTGTCCTAGTCAGTAGAATCCGGAAACCCAGCATCCTGTGGCGCAAGTCGAGGAATCTGCAGCCTACACGGTCGCAGAACAGTCTGACCCTCTGGTTCACATCCTCTACTCGGCTTTGCGCTAAAGGACCACAATCGGCTCTGTCGACGATGCTACGCATAGTGAGCTCTGCCTTCATCCCGCAAGCAAGACCGGCAAGACTTCACCACTTCAGGTAGCCACCAGAAACCAGAGAGCACCTGTTCCAGTCCAAAGCGACACATATAGTTACTTCTGACATGAGTTACCTCCTGCAGTTGGCTGCACCCTGTGCTCTTCATAGCTCGCTGAAGCAGACTTTCCACATCTGGAATCTCCTCCCGTAACGCACACAATGAGCCCATTGGACTCCTTCACCTCTTTGGCAGCCATATACCAGACCCCATTGCGCACCTAACATTGGAGCTTCCAACTACCTGAAATACCACACTCTGCGACTGCCCAGATCTTGCAGGCTGGGAAGCTTCCTCTGACATAGGACAGGAGACTGAATCTGGCTCAGGATGTTTATCACAAACAGCACCTGAAAACTGTTCGTCCGATGAACCAGGGAGGCTCTCCGATCAGCCCCCGGAAAGTCTTTTACTGCGTGCTACAACTTGGAGCGACCTTTCACTCGACCATGGGTCATGGTTCCACCTCAGTGGACTGATAGGGGGACACGTGGGGCGTGCTGAACGTCCCACTGATCCCCATGTCTAGCCCGCACAGTAACGCACATTGGCAACAGCCTCAAATTGTGTGACAGAAGCCACCACCACCCGGAGCTGTGTGCGAAGGGTCACAACACTGTAAGCATCTAAACACAGCAATCACAATCCCTGCCCATACCAGAGCCTGTGAAACTGTACACTACGTCGTTATTGGAAAATTATGCATAGTAAGCAGTCAGACACTCGAGAAATTAAACAAAAGCTAAGCTGGTATCCACACAGACAACTTAAAATAAGTCGCTCCTGTATGAAACTCGTCAACATAATTCGCAAACGAACAGTGTACTCGCCTCATGTGCAACAGTAACCTACCTCGATGTTATATTTGTTATTCTTTGTATTATTTATCACGCATATGTCGATTAGCTTCATCACAGATTACACATTATGTTGCTGATGCCTCCACTGGGTTAGCGGATTCAAGCGTTTTCGATTAATCGCTGTCTGCTCACAATGCGTTCCGATATACTAACTGTTGTTGCTTGAGCGCGCCGGCATTGGCTAATTCTGCTCACGGGAGACGTTCGTTTTTGGAAGTAATAGATTCAGTATAATTATCCGCGCCATCCACGATTAAAGATTAACTGTGAAACCGTAAGTTTCGTAACGCGCGTGCGGAGTGTTGCTGAAACTGAGGTGTAATTAAAAACTTTCAAATGTTTAGTTGTTTCGATAACACACCGTACAGTTTGAGGTTCGTTAGTCACCTGCCGTTGTCCTCTTCCGAAAAAAAAAAATATCAGCGACAGAACTAAGCAGATCATCAGCTGCTTGGAGGGGGGAGAGAGATCATCTTCGTTTAATATTGTACAGCAACAGGTCGCGTTAAACTCTGATTACTTTACAAGTGAATTAATGTGCTAAATATTTGACGTTAAGTATGTAAAATCTTTATGCTTTAATATGCGAAACCCTAATTGTGTTGATTTTGATTGTTTAGAATCATTCATTCACACACTAATTATCGAAGCTGGTAATCAAAAAAGTGATAACCCTGTACATGTTCGTGCAAGACCTTCTTGGCAATTAATGCATCGTGTCAAGAAACTTATTTTAGGTTTTATCAAGCATTAGCAAGTTATAAAAGCAAAGATATAACACTGCAATTTAACAACATTATTTCTTGCAAGTTCTATGGTATCAGTTTTGTAAATTACACGATGGATATGTTGCAACATACAACTGCACGTAATTGTAATTTAAGTAAGTAAACTAATATAGGTTAAAAATAGCAAAATGTGCGTGTGAAACGTCTTGCAAACGTCCCCATCTGTTGACTCAGTGATCGAGACGTGGCTGCACGGCCCGTTACAGATGATGATGATGATGTTTGGTTTGTGGGGCGCTCAACTGCGTGGTTATCAGCGCCCGTACAAGTATCCAATCTTTTGCTCAGTCCAATTTCGCCACTTTCCTGGATGATGATGAAATGATGAGGACAACACAAACACCCAGTCATCTCGAGGCAGGGGCCCGTTACAGCCATGCTGATAACTGTCATCTCGACTGCTAGTGATATGAGGCCGTTGGGATCCAGCACGGCGTTCCGTGTTACCCTCCTGAACCCACCGATTCCATATTCTGCTAACAGTCACTGGATATCGACCAACGCGAGCAGCAATGTCGCGATACGATAAACTGCAATCGCGATAGGTTACAATTCGACCTTTGTCAAAGTCCGAAACGTGATGGTACGCATTTCTCCTCCTTACATGAGGCATCACAACAACGTTTCACCAGGCAACGCCGGTCAACTGCTGTTTGTGTATGAGAAATCGGTTGGAAACTTTCCTCATGTCAGCACGTTGTAGGTGTCGCCACCGGCGCCAACCTTGTGTGAATGCTCTGAAAAGCTAATCATTTGCATATCACAGCATCTTCTTCCTGTCGGTTAAATTTCGCGTCTGTAGCACGTGATCTTGGTGGTGTAGCAATTTCAATGGCCAGTAGAGTACTTAAAATGAAAGACGTGGCGTACGCGGCTGTTCCTCGGTTTTGCGTCTGAGACGACTCTCATGACTAGCTTAATGCAGGATCGCACAAGAAAGGTGAGTGTTTCCTTATTTAATGGCGTCGCACTAGATACACAAGCTCTGTAACAGCTTCTTCTAAACAATACGGTTCGACTAGCGCCATGTGGTCGTAATAAATTTTTTTCAGGAACATTTCCTTTTTCTTCGAAAATATTCCGTTCGTATGTGGCGTCACTCTAAGCAGTGGTTCGTTTTTTACAAAGATATTGAAACTGGGACATTAACTACGATCACATTTTACGGTTCGTAGCAGATGGTACTCCTGCCACCGCTGTCTTTTATTCCCTCCCCTGTTCCATTAACTAATGGTGGCGCGGGGTGTGAGTGATCGTCGGAACTTGTCCGCCTCATCTTCTATTTATCTGATTTCTCGTCTTGTTAATTTTGCCAAACGACGACGGAATACATAAAATGAGTTCGAGTCCGGGTCCAGCACAGATTTTCATTGGTGTCACTCCATTCTACAGCTGAGGGCTGGCGTTCGCAGTTGCGAATTCATTTCGTGTATTTCATAACGGCTGCAGTCGCCGGAGCGCCTGTTCCTTTGAAAATGCATGCATACGCGTACAAAGGATCTTTGCATCGTAATCAGAATGACACGGGCACTGCAATATCGGACGACAGAATATGTTGCCCGATGCTTCTTGTGAAGTACACTCTCCACATTTTAACAGCACACCTCTCTCCGTGATATCTTAGAATTTTATTTATTTAAAAATTTTTGCGTAACTGTCAACATCACATACATTATAAATCATTAAATTATCATAACTAGTTCCATTTCTCTACGCAATCGCCTTCTAATTGGGGAACATTTTAACCTCCCCCCCTCACTTATCGACCCTAATGACAGTGAAAAATTAAACCGCGTGTACCTAATGGAAATTTGGGAAAAGCAATCGTCACCGAAGTTAATTTGTCGGTAAAGAGGGAGGAAAGGGTTACATCTAAATGAAAAGAAAAATGCAAATGAAACTGGTGGAAATTAATTTTGAAAAGGGGTAAAGTTAATAAAGAAAGTAAATGTGCGGCCGTTACATTAACAATTAACTTGCGGTAATTAGATATTTGAGATTTGGGGGAAATTACGGTCGCCAGTCCTAAGGACAATTACTATAGTAACTGAAAAAGAAAGGTTATTACACATATAATTAGCACTAGAAGCGTGGAACTGAAGGTTGACACGTGTAGTGTGAAAACTGAAAGTTTGTCAGAAGCAATAAATTTCGCTACACTCTGACTTCATTTAGCAAAATAATTAATAAAACAGGAAAATCGAAAGTTAATTTAGTGACTGAAGTTAATAGTGAGCTTTCTTTCTGAAGCACATCGAAATTCAGCAAAATACGGTTAGTCTTGGACTACCTCAACAATCATTTCAAAAGCTACTTGAATCTACACAATTTAGAAATAAGAGATTTAACTTTGAACTTGAATTAAATGATTCTGAACAATAAACTGTAGTAAAATTTAGTACGTACCAAGCTGAGCTGCAGTCGAAGGTAAGCTAAAATACGGTAACAAAACTCGCACTCTTAATTTGTGCTTGTGTAATCTGAATATTGTAGCAAGCTATGAATCCCTTAACTGAACTTTGAAATTAAAGCAGTGAAATAGAATAATGTTACTTTAATGCTGGCATTTGAATTTCAACGACACTAGTTCATTCCGGAAAAGGAAGGGACCCTGCTTGGTGATGCAATTGGGACAATGAGCAACAAAGGTTCATTCTACATTGCTGTAATTTTGTGATTTGAACAGTTTGAAAAGCTGAGGTCTGCCATACAGTTCTAAAACTTTATGTGCGTCCAGTCTTCCTTGTTGGTTGATTGAAGGTTTGAAGCCGTCGATTGAGGAGGTGGCGACAGTCACTCATTGTCGGCCGTCGCTGTTGCAGAAGCTGGATGTTGGCGCGCCTTCTTCTCGACACGGTCACCAGACGAAACGGGTTCTTGATGTGCGCCAGCTAATGCTTCCCGTCCGCGACACCGTGTCAGAAACTACCATAGCAAGTCGAGCGGAATTACATGCTGCCCAACCCCGCAAGCGCGGCAACTCACGGGAGCGTCACACAACACACCTGCTCCACTGCACCACCCCAGCCAGACTCTCTCTGCTCTGCTCGCGCTCCACGCGACAGAGTTAATGCTACCAAAGATCCTAAACACTCTGGTTCTCCACACGACCTATCGACGTATTCGTTCGATAGCATAGTTTTCCCTAGGCAAGACCCAGCGTAAAAATACAAATAATATTTACAAAACAACCAATTATACACCGACATAAATGCATAAATATATATATACAAACAGTAAAACAATTACAATATATAAAGAGACAGAAATGTCATATCTTGAGGTAACAAAACAAGGAAAAAAAATTGTAGTACAATAATGGAAATAGGAGGATATACATTTCCGGCGAAGAACGGAAATTTGCCGAAAGTTAAATCTCACCAACAAAACTCTATAACTCCTAAAAAATTTTAAGTGAAACTACACTCGGACTCCAGCATCCAATACTCGCTTTTAACTACGCTCCACACAGATGACTAATTTTTTTTGTTTTCTGTTGTAACTTGCAAATCTCTCCCTCAACATGCCACCAACCAACCTCAGATACGCCATTACTCTAGCCTTCTACAACACTTCTCTGGATATAGCACTTAAATTACAAAACACATGTGGTGGTTGACGAGCAATGGTAAACATTTTAGGTGTTAGTACAGACTAATTAGAATAAAACATTCTGGATTAGTTGAATAATTACTGCAAAATTTAAAATACATGGAAAATTACCTCAGGATCACATTTGCGAGAAGATAATAAGTTCAATCGTGGCATGAGAGTAACCCGATAGCTTTAATATAACTGTGCAAAGCACATGACCATTACAAATTCCGCACCCAAATTTTAATATAATTTGGGTGCGGAATTTGTAACCTTTCGACCAAGATTTGATTTGCAACATTGGACAGGCACATTCTGAACTGCGTTAAGATCATTCATCATCATTTAAGACTGATATGCCTTTCAGCGTTCAGTCCGGAGCATAGCCCCCCTTATACAGTTCCTCCATGATCCCCTATTCAGTGCTAACATTGGTGCCTCTTCTGATGTTAAACCTATTACTTTAAAATCATTCTTAACCGAATCCAGGTACCTTCTCCTCGGTCTGCCCCGACTCCTCCTACCCTCTACTGCTGAATCCATGAGTCTCTTGGGTAAACTTGCTTCTCCCATGCGTGTAACATGACCCCACCATCTAAGCCTGTTCGCCCTGACTGCTACATCTATAGAGTTCATTCCCAGTTTTTCTTTGATTTCCTCATTGTGGACACCCTCCTGCCATTGTTCCCATCTACTAGTACCTGCAATCATCTTAGCTACTTTCATATCCGTAGCCTCAGCCTTGTTGATAAGGTAACCTGAATCCACCCAGCTTTCGCTCCCATACAACAAAGTTGGTCGAAAGATTGAACGGTGCACAGATAACTTAGTCTTGGTACTGACTTCCTTCTTGCAGAAGAGAGTAGATCGTAGCTGAGCACTCACTACATTAGCTTTGCTACACCTCGCTTCCAGTTCTTTCACTATGTTGCTATCCTGTCATAATATGCATCCTAAGTACTTGAAACCGTCCACCTGTTCTAACTTCGTTCCTCCTATTTGGCACTCAGTCCGTTTACATTTCTTTCCCACTGACATTACTTTCGTTTTGGAGATGCTAATCTTCATACCATAGTCCTTACATTTCTGATCTAGCTCTGAAATATTACTTTGCAAACTTTCAATCGAATCTGCCATCACAACTAAGTCATCCGCATATGCAAGACTGCTTATTTTGTGTTCACATATCTTAATCTCATCCAGCCAGTCTATTGTTTTCAACATATGATCCATAAATAATATGAACAACAGTGGAGACAGGTTGCAGCCTTGTCTTACCCCTGAAACTACTCTGAACCATGAACTCAATTTACCGTCAACTCTAACTGCTGCCTGACTATCCATGTAAAGACCTTTAATTGCTTGCAAAAGTTTGCCTCCTATTCCATAATCTTGTACAACAGACAATAACTTCCTTCTAGGAACCCGGTCATATGCCTTTTCTAGATCTACAAAGCATAGATACAATTCCCTGTTCCACTCATAACACTTCTCCATTATTTGCCATAAGCTAAAGATCTGGTCCTGACAACCTCTAAGAGGCCTAAACCCACTCTGATTTTCATCCAATTGGTCCTCAACTAATACTCGCACTTTCCTTTCAACAATACCTGCTAAGATTTTACCCACAACGCTGATTAAAGAGATACCTCTGTAGTTGTTACTATCTTTTCTGTTTCCATGTTTAAAGGTTGGTGTGATTACTGCTTTTGTCCAGTCTGATGGAACCTGTCCCGACTCCCAGGCCATTTCAATTATCCTGTGTAGCCATTTAAGACGTGACATTCCACTGTATTTGATGAGTTCCGACTTAATTTCATCCACCCCAGCCGCTTTATTGCACTGCAATCTATTGACCATTTTTACCACTTCCTCAAATGTGATCCTATTTCCATCATCATTCCTACCCCATTCTACCTCGAAATCTGAAACATTACTGATCGCATTTTCACCTACATTGAGCAACTCATCAAAATATTCCCACCATCTGCCCAAGGCATCCACAGGATTCACCAGCAGTTTTCCTGACCTGTCCAAAATACTTGTCATTTCCTTCTTTCCTCCCTTTCGAAGACTGCTAATTACACTCCAGAAAGGTTTTCCAGCAGCTTGACCCATAGTCTCCAACCTGTTTCCAAAGTCTTCCCACGATTTCTTCTTGGATGCTGCAATTATCTCTTTGGCTTTGTTTCTTTCTTCAACATAACTTTCTCTGTCTACCTGGGTTCTGGTATGTAGCCATTTTTGATACGCCTTCTTTTTCCTTTTACAGGCTGCCTTGACTGTATCATTCCACCAAGCTGTTTGCTTCATCCTACTTTTACACACTCCTGTTCCAAGACATTCTTTAGCCACTTCTAGTACTGTGTCCCTGTACCTTGTCCATTCCTTTTCCAATGACTGTAATTGACTACATTCAACTAACTGGTACCTTTCTGAGATCGCTGTTATGTACTTGTGCCTGATTTCCTTATCCTGAAGTTTCTCCACTCTTATCCTCCTACATATGGACCTGACCTCCTGCACTTTCGGCCTCACAATCCCAATTTCACTGCAGATTAAATAATGATCAGTGTCATCAAAGAATCCTCTGAATACACGTGTGTCCCTCACAGCCTTCCTGAATTCCTGATCTGTTATTATATAGTCAATGACAGATCTGGTTCCCCTGCCTTCCCAAGTATACCGGTGAATGTTCTTATGTTTAAAAAAGGAGTTTGTGATTACTAAGCCCATACTGGCACAGAAATCCAAGAGTTGTTTCCCGTTCCTGTTGGCCTCCATATCCTCTCCAAATTTACCCATCACCTTACCATACCCTTCTGTTCGATTTCCAATCCTGGCGTTAAAATCACCCATGAGCAGAACACTGTCCTTGTCCTTTACTCTAACAACTACATCACTGAGTGCCTCATAAAAACTATCCATCTTATCTTGATCTGTCCCTTCACAATGCGAATATACTGACACAATCCTAATTTTCTTGCTAGACACTGTCAAATCTATCCACATCAGTCGTTCGTTTACATACCTTATTGCAACTACGCTGGGTTTCATTTCTTTCCTGATGTAAAGCCCTACACCCCATTGTGCTATACCTGCTTTGACTCCTGACAGGTAGACCTTGTATTCTCCCACTTCCTCTTCTTTCTCACCCCTTACCCGAATGTCACTAACAGCTAAAACGTCCAGCCCCATCTCACTTGCAGCCTCTGCCAGCTCTACCATCTTCCCAGAGTAGCCCCCATTGATATTAATAGCTCCCCATCTCATTACCCTTTGTTTGCCAAGTCGTATCTTAGGAGTCCCTGGTTTGTCAGTTAGAGGTGGGACTCCGTAACCTCCAAAGGTCCGAGGCATTTAGCTCTGATTGTTGCCAGCATCATATTTAAAGTACCAGGGAAGCAGTTTGCTAGCCTTATTTGCCCCGAATCCCATTGGGTTTTACTCCTAACGGCTGAGGGACTAACCAGTGGATTTGGTAGTCTTTGCCGTATGAGCACAAAGGTGGCCACGACTCAGAATATGTCCGAGATGCCCAGCCTTATTCCAAAGTAACTGGTATCCCGACTGTCGGGACCACTTACTTGGCCACTCATACGTTGCCCGTGGTTCATGAACTAGGACATGACTACAGGAACCCACACCATGAACCATTAGATCATTTTTTTATGTAAAACAATTTCGATAAATACTTATAAAATGCAGTTAAGCGGGGGTTATTTCAAATTTTTGCATCGCACACTAAGAGACAAACTCACAATGAGTGCGAGAAAAAGAGAATACGCAATTTTAGTCAATAAATCAATCAATTGAAATAGGAGCACATATAAAGATTAATTACGATACTGAGTTTGACATATTACCACGAAAATTACAAAGACATACACTCCTGGAAATTGAAATAAGAACACCGTGAATTCATTGTCCCAGGAAGGGGAAACTTTATTGACACATTCCTGGGGTCAGATACATCACATGATCACACTGACAGAACCACAGGCACATAGACACAGGCAACAGAGCATGCACAATGTCGGCACTAGTACAGTGTATATCCACCTTTCTCAGCAATGCAGGCTGCTATTCTCCCATGGAGACGATCGTAGAGATGCCGGATGTAGTCCTGTGGAACGGCTTGCCATGCCATTTCCACCTGGCGCCTCAGTTGGACCAGCGTTCGTGCTGGACGTGCAGACCGCGTGAGACGACGCTTCATCCAGTCCCAAACATGCTCAATGGGGGACAGATCCGGAGATCTTGCTGGCCAGGGTAGTTGACTTACACCTTCTAGAGCACGTTGGGTGGCACGGGATACATGCGGACGTTCATTGTCCTGTTGGAACAGCAAGTTCCCTTGCCGGTCTAGGAATGGTAGAACGATGGGTTCGATGACGGTTTGGATGTACCGTGCACTATTCAGTGTCCCCTCGACGATCACCAGTGGTGTACGGCCAGTGTAGGAGATCGCTCCCCACACCATGATGCCGGGTGTTGGCCCTGTGTGCCTCGGTCGTATGCAGTCCTGATTGTGGCGCTCACCTGCACGGCGCCAAACACGCATATCACCATCATTGGCACCAAGGCAGAAGCGACTCTCATCGCTGAAGACGACACGTCTCCATTCGTCCCTCCATTCACGCCTGTCGCGACACCACTGGAGGCGGGCTGCACGATGTTGGGGCGTGAGCGGAAGACGGCCTAACGGTGTGCGGGACCGTAGCCCAGCTTCATGGAGACGGTTGCGAATGGTCCTCGCCGATACCTCAGGAGCAACAGTGTCCCTAATTTGCTGGGACGTGGCGGTGAGGTCCCCTACGGCACTGCGTAGGATCCTACGGTCTTGGTGTGCATCCGTGCGTCGCTGCGGTCCGGTCCCAGGTCGACGGGCACGTGCACCTTCCGCCGACCACTGGCGACAACATCGATGTACTGT
This sequence comes from Schistocerca cancellata, assembly GCF_023864275.1. NCBI lineage: Eukaryota > Metazoa > Arthropoda > Insecta > Orthoptera > Acrididae > Schistocerca > Schistocerca cancellata. Next base: position 610,604,561 of record NC_064633.1, on the reverse strand, counting down.
GGAGACCTCACGCCCCACGTGTTGAGCAATTCGGCGGTACGTCCACCCGGCCTCCCGCATGCCCACTATACGCCCTCGCTCAAAGTCCGTCAACTGCACATACGGTTCACGTCCACGCTGTCGCGGCATGCTACCAGTGTTAAAGACTGCGATGGAGCTCCGTATGCCACGGCAAACTGGCTGACACTGACGGCGGCGGTGCACAAATGCTGCGCAGCTAGCGCCATTCGACGGCCAACACCGCGGTTCCTGGTGTGTCCGCTGTGCCGTGCGTGTGATCATTGCTTGTACAGCCCTCTCGCAGTGTCCGGAGCAAGTATGGTGGGTCTGACACACCGGTGTCAATGTGTTATTTTTTCCATTTCCAGGAGTGTAGAATATATATATTAGTACTTGTAATACATTATTTCGCTCTGCAGAAAGTAAAGTACAGGGTTATTACAAATGATTGAAGCGATTTCACAGCTCTACAATAACTTTATTATTTGAGATATTTTCACAATGCTTTGCACACACATACAAAAACTCAAAAAGTTTTTTTAGGCATTCACAAATGTTCGATATGTGCCTCTTTAGTGATTCGGCAGACATCAAGCCGATAATCAAGTTCCTCCCACACTCGGCGCAGCATGTCCCCATCAATGAGTTCGAAAGCATCGTTGATGCGAGCTCGCAGTTCTGGCACGTTTCTTGGTAGAGGAGGTTTAAATACTGAATCTTTCACACAACCCCACAGAAAGAAATCGCATGGGGTTATGTCGGGAGAGCGTGGAGGCCATGACTTGAATTGCTGATCATGATCTCCACCACGACCGATCCATCGGTTTTCCAATCTCCTGTTTAAGAAATGCCGAACATCATGATGGAAGTGCGGTGGAGCTCCATCCTGTTGAAAGATGAAGTCGGCGCTGTCGGTCTCCAGTTGTGGCATGAGCCATTTTTCCAGCATGTCCAGATACACGTGTCCGACGTTTTTTTCGCAGAACAAAAAGTGGCCGTAAACTTTAAACCGTGAGATTGCACAAAACACGTTAACTTTTGGTGAATTGCGAATTTGCTGCACGAATGCGTGAGGATTCTCTACCGCCCAGATTCGCACATTGTGTCTGTTCACTTCAACATTAAGAAAAAATGTTGCTTCATCACTAAAAACAAGTTTCGCACTGAACGCATCCTCTTCCATGAGCTGTTACAACCGCGCCGAAAATTCAAAGCGTTTGACTTTGTCATCGGGTGTCAGGGCTTGTAGCAATTGTAAACGGTAAGGCTTCTGCTTTAGACCTTTCCGTAAGATTTTCCAAACCGTCGGCTGTGGTACGTTTAGCTCCCTGCTTGCTTTATTCGTCGACTTCCGCGGGCTACGCGTGAAACTTGTCCGCACGCGTTCAACCGTTTCTTCGCTCACTGCAGGCCGACCCGTTGATTTCCCCTTACAGAGGCATCCAGAAGCTTTAAACTGCGCATACCATCGCCGAATGGAGTTAGCAGTTGGTGGATCTTTGTTGAACTTCGTTCTGAAGTGTCGTTGCGCTGTTATGACTGACTGATGTGAGTGCATTTCAAGCATGACATACGCTTTCTCGGCTCCTGTCGCCATTTTGTCTCACTGCGCTCTCGAGCGCTCTGGCAGCAGAAACCTGAAGTGCGGCTTCAGCCGAACAAAACTTTATGAGTTTTTCTACGTATCTGTAGTGTGTCGTGACCATATGTCAATGAATGGAGCTACAGTGAATTTATGAAATCACTTCAATCATTTTTAATAGCCCTGTACGAGGGAGATTTCGTAAAGAATGCACATTGTTTTTTTTACTTGCACATTTTTTTCAGTATCTTTTTACAGTCCTTCAGTATAGTCTCCCTGCTTCTCTGTGGCTGAATCCCAACGTCTCGGAAGCTCCTTTATTCCAGCCAGGACACCACTTCTGTTCATCTATTCAAAGTCTCGGGGAACGGTGGTAAAAAGCTCTGACAGAGAAAGATAACGGCGTCACGCATAGGGTTTTTCTGCTTGGGCAACAAGTCTGGTGCACCCATGTCCGGGCTATAGGGAGGACGCGGCAACACTTCCCACCCGCACTCACGCAGTTTTTGAGCTGCGACACTGACGACATGCCGGCGAGCATGGTCGTGGAGAGTGAGTGGTCCATCCTGGAGCAACTAAGGGCTGGTTTTGTGCATTTTTCTGCACAGGTTTTGCATGAAGTAATCATAATACACTGCTGTGACACTTGTTCCACTTTGGACTCTATCCGTCATGACAATTCCTTGGTGACAATAAGCAGGAATCATCATCTGCTTGAGCTCTGATTGAGTGCGTCAAAATTTTTTGGACGTAGAAAATCTGAAGCTCTCCATTCATTGGACAGAGATCTCAACTCCGGTTAAAAGTCCTCTAATCCACTTTTCATCCATAACAAAAGTTCAACACAGGAATCCTTGTCCTTCACGGTCGAATTGTTATTTGAGCAAGGTTGCAATGTCCAGGCGTAGGTGTTTCTCTTTTGCAGTCAAATAATGTGGGACCGGCCACAACTTTCACACTACGTTCATCTCTTGATATTTTTGGCCTTCTGGGTCTTGAATTATGGTCTGTGCTCATACGATCACCACGAAAACGTCTAACCCAACGAGAAACTGTACTACGGTCCACTGTAAACTCACCACACTCAATGAACTGTGGATTTCTGTCAGGCTTTTCCCGCGTAAAGATTCGATCTTGATGCACGACCTCTGGTCTTCAACAGTCACAATACCCAAGAACCCTGCAGTGTCCTTTTCTTCCTCTCGACAATTCTGGGTTACACAGCGAAAAAACAAAACGACGTGCTTCTTCCTCAAGTTCCCAACGACATCTGACGTAATTTCAATTGTTGTTGCATCAAGAAGTCCACGGTAACACCAACATGTCCATTATTTATGAAATGTCCCTCGTACTTTACTTCGTATATACACTCACCTTTCCACGAAATCTGCAGAAAAAATTCTGAGTTTCTTTCCTGAGTCATTCTGTACTAGTAGGAAATAGCAGGCGGCTCTGGAGTTTCGCACAGAGAGAGAGAGAGAGAGAGAGAGAGACAGAGAAAGAGAGAGAGAGAGAGAGAGAAAGAAAGAGAGAGAGAGAGAGAAAGAGAGACGCTGGCGAAAACTTTAATTCACCATAGTTCAGCAATTTCTACCAAATACTTATGAAAATATATACACGCACTTTTCTCTGAGTCAGTATGTCGCTCAAAAATTGTATCGAATCCCTGCAGTAATTCCTAATATTAAAACGGCTACATACAGGCAGGAAAAACTGCGTGGCACTTCAATTTATAATATGTATAGATTACATTATGTGTGCCTTCTCCTTTTGCGTATTCGTGACGTAAAAGTGAGGGTGGTTAATTCGACTTTACACAGAGTAATATTCAGTGGGTGACACCTTCCCACCCCTTCTGAAATAATATCATCAATGAACTTCATGTCTGCAAGAAAGAAGAAAGACGACCTAGACCGTCTGTAGATTATTGTGATTACCCTGTGCGGCTTAACCCCCTAATGCCCATTTAAAATTTAAATACACTCACAAAGAATGACACAAAAGTGCTGAAGTATATTTGTTTTTATTTGAGTAGCAAACTGTTTTGCATAGCAGACAGACTGTACGGCTAGTAACTAATTATTGTCAGCAGACACGGCAAAGTAAGAGCAGGTAAATAACTGAAAAACGATACATAGGCGAACTGATGTCAGATTCAGCTGAAATAATAAAGAAAGGAAATACATATTTCAATTTTTTAAATTCCGACCCATTAAATTAATCACAAGTGTAAACCGCAATTTCTACTCATGTCTTTACACTCTTGGCAAACTGTAGAAGCTTTTTTTTAAAAAAAAATCATAGTCGCCGTTGACTGTATAAAATATTTATTATTACGATTGCAATTTCGGCCTTATGGTTATTTTCAAGTAACACTGCAAAAGTTACCTGTTGTGGTCTTCAGTCCTGAGACTGATTTGATGCAGCTCTCCATGCTACTCTATCCTGTGCAAGCTTTTTCATCTCCCAGTACCTACTGCACCCTACATCCTTCTGAATCTGCTTAGTCTATTCATCTCTTGGTCTCCCTCTACGATTTTTACCCTCCACGCTACCCTCCAATACTAAATTGGTGATCCCTCGATGTCTCAGAACATGTCCTACCAACCGATCCTTTCCTCTAGTCAAGTTGTGCCACAAGCAACTCTTCCCACCAATTCTAATCAATAACTCCTCATTAGTTATGTGATCTACCCATCTAATCTTCAGCATTCTTCTGTAGCAACACATTTAGAGAGCTTCTATTCTCTTCTTCTCTAAGCTATTTATCGTCCACGTTTCACTTCCATACATGGCTACACTCCATACAAGTACATTCAGAAACGACTTCCTGACTTCAATATACAGATTGAATAACATCGGGAAGAGGCTACAACCCTGTCTCACTCCCTTCCCAACCACTGCTTCCCTTTCATGTCCCTCGACTCTTATAACTGCCATCTGCTTTCTGAACAAATTGTAAATAGCCTTTCGCTCTCTGTATTTTACCATTGCCACCTTCAGAATATGAAAGAGAGTATTCCAATCAACATTGTCAAAAGCTTTCTCTAAGTCTACAAATGCTAGAAACGTAGACTTGGCTTTCTTTAATCTTTCTTCTAAGATAAGTCGTAGAGTGAGTATTGCCTCACGTGTTCCAACATTTCTACGGAATCCAAACTGATCTTCCCCGAGGTCGCCTTCTATCAGTTTTTCCATTCGTCTTTAAGGAATTTGCGTTAGTATTTTGCAGCTATGACTTATTAAACTGATAGTTCGGTAATTTTCACATTTGTCAACACCTGTTTTCTTTGGCATCGAGATTATTATATTCTTCTTGAGGTCTGAGGGTATTTCGCCTGTCTCATACATCTTGCTCACCAGATGGTAGAGTTTTGTCAGGACGGGCTCTCCCAAGGCTGTCAATAGATCTAATGGAATATTGTCTACTCTGGGGGCCTTGTTTCGACTCAGGTCTTTCAGTGTTCTGTCATACTCTTCACGTAATATCATATCTCCCATTTCATCTTCATCTACATCCTCTTCCATTTCCATAATATTGTCCTCAAGTACATCGCCCTTGTATAGACCCTCTATATACTCCTTCCACCTTTCTGCTCTCCCTTCTTTGCTTAGAACTGGGTTTCGATCTGAGCTCTTGATATTCATGCAAGTGGTCCTCCTTTCTCCAAAGGTCTCTTTAATTTTCCTGTCGACAGCATCTATCTTACCGCTAGGGAAATAAGCCTCTACATCCTTACATTTGTCCTCTAGCCATCCCTGCTTAGCCATTTTGCACTTCCTGTCGATATCATTTTTGAGACGATTGTATTCCTTTTTGCCTGCTTCATTTACTGCATTTTTATATTTTCTCCTTTCCTCAATTAAATTCGTTATTTCTTCTGTTACCCAAGGGTTTCTACTAGCCCTCGTCTTTTTACCTATTTGATCCTCTGCTGCCTTCACTATTTCATCCCTCAAAGCTACCCATTCTTCTTCTACTGTATTTCTTTCCCCCATTCGTGTCAATTGTTCCCTTATGCTCTCTCTGAAACTCTGTACAACCTCTGGTTCTTTCAGTTTATCCATGTCCTATCTCCTTAAATTCCCATCTTTTTGCAGTTTCTTCAGTTTTAATCTACATTTCATAACCAACAGATTGTGGTCAGAGTCTACATCTACCCCTGGAAATGTCTTACAATTTAAAACCTGGTTCCTAAATGTCTGTCTTACCATTATATAATCTATCTGATACCTTTCAGTATCTCCAGGGTTCTTCCATGTGTACAACCTTCTTTCATGATTCTTAAACCAAGTGTTAGCTATGATTAAGTTATGCTCTGCGCAAAATTCTACCAGGCGGCTTCCTCTTTCATTTCTTAGCCCCAATCCATATTCACCTACTATGTTTCCTTCTGTCCCTTTTCCTACTCTTGAATTCCAGTCACCCATGACTATTAAATTTTCGTCTCCCTTCACTACCTGAATAATTTCTTTAATCTCATTATACATTTCATCAATTTCTTCGTCATCTGCAGAGCTAGGTGGCATATAAACTTGTACTACTGTAGTAGCCGTGGGCTTCGTGTCTATCTCGGCCACAATAATGCGTTCACTATGCTGTTTGTAGTAGCTTACCCGTAATCCTATTTTTTTATTCATTATTAAACCTACTCCTGCATTACCCCTATTTGATTTTGTATTTATAACCCTGTATTCACCTGTCCAAAAGTCTTGTTCCTCCTGCCACCGAACTTCACTAATTCCCACTACAACTAACTTTAACCTATCCATTTCCGTTTTTAAATTTTCTAACCTCCCTGCCCGATTAAGGGATCTGACATTCTATGCTCCGATCCGTAGAACGCCAGTTTTCTTTCTCCTGATAACAACGTCCTCTTGAGTAGTCCCCGCCCGGAGATCCGAATGGGGGACTATTTTACCTCCGGAATATTTTACCCACGAGGACATACATAAAATAAGAGAATGGATACATTGCAAATAGTAGCGGGTATGACATTACCCAGTTACTAATATAATTTTAAAGTATCCATGTATTTTTTAAAAAAATATAAAAACCTCGTTTACACGCTTGTCTATACAAAATGTCAGGCTGGTAAACTCCCATCAGATGTCAAGGTACTGCACCTGTAAGCCATTTTACAATCTATCATTTGTACATAAAACGGACTGGAAATTATGTAAAATCTTTTATTTTTTAAATCAGTTTGATCCTTAAGTAGGTCTTTAGGACGATTTTTAATACAGTTATAAATCCCTATTTCTTCTAGAATATTCATAATTCTACTTTTAGGCATAGTATGCAGTATTTTAAGGGATGAATTTATGTTGTTGACGATATGTTTATTCTCAATTAAGTGTTTGCTAAAGGTAGATGTATTGCTTTCTGCCTGCCTGATGTGTTCTTTAAACCTGTCGTTAAGTGCCCGCCCAGTTTGTCCAATATAACATTTTGTGCATGAGCCACATTCTATTCTGTAAACCCCTGGTCTTGCAGACTGGTTTGTTCTACCTGTTCCACGCCTGAATTTTTTACTTAATATATTGTCTGTGTGAAAGCTGGTCCCTACGTTGGTTTTCTTAAACACCTGTGCAATTTTAACTGATACTGCTGCTAAATATGATAATTTGGCAAACTTATTTTTTATTTTTTACTAGTTTCTTTATTTTTAGTTTATTTTTAGTTTTTAGTTTATTTTCTTTTTTATTAGTCTTTTTATAGCGACTATGATTTCTTTTAAGAAATATTATATGATTTTGAATCCCAACCATGAGAAGTTAATCAACTGTAGAAGCTTGTTTGGCAAAGTGATAAATGTAGTTTTTCAGTCAGAGTGGTTAACGAGGCAGCTGTTGGAATCAAGTATTATGCTGTGCCGTACTGCCGACTTGTGAAGGAATGAAGTCGCTTTCTCTCGATTCACTGCATGCCGTTTTTTAATTCAGGGAGAAAATCCTCCACTTCGTGGTGCCGATAGCAGCGGAATCACCATATCCGACGTTTAGACAGAGTGTGTTTTGTGTTCCGACAAGAGGTCAGCTCTTGATTTAAATTGGCACCTGCCGACTATTTTGAGTGACAACGAGATGAATTCCGTGCACGTTTTTAAACTGGCGCGTGTCAGATACACATTTCGCTAAACCGCATTTTTATTTTCTGACAGGTGGTGTACGGTGAATTTCAAATGGGAACTGCATTCTGATTTGGATAATGTTCCTTCGCTAACATAAAAAAGTGAAACATGCTGACAGAATTTTTGAGAACATTAATGAGCCACAGAGGTAAATTACAAATGCTAATTCACGTGCTTAATTATTTACAATTCCTCCAAAAGCAACAAGAAAAAAGATGTGTATGTATGAATGAAAGAGGTACACACGTGTTGTAATGGGATTTGCCGATTTTCTTCCGCTATTAAGTGTTGAAGGCAGCGCTATAGCTGACAAAAAAATGGTTCAAATGGGTCTGAGAACTATGGGACTTAACATCTGAGGTCATCAGTCCCCTAGCATTTAGAAGTACTTAAACCTAGCTAACCGAAAGACATCAGACATATCCATGCCCGAGGCAGGATTCGAACGTGTGACCGTAGCGGTCGGGTGGGTCCAGACTATAGCGCATAGAACCGCTCGGCACCCGCAGACGACTATAACTGACAGTAGAAAGCCATAAGGGCGTAAGGAGGAGCAGCCATATTAAAATTGTTGATGGATAAATCGTTTCTAGAGGAGTATACATATAGATAATTATACTGGCGGAAAAAAGTCGATACACAAAGGAGTAGCGAGACACAAACGAAACTTGGTATGCGTGTTTCTACATCTGAAAGATGACGTCTATCCAAGTTTCACGCCAGTCCCATGAGATTGACGCCATTAGCACCACTACGGGGATGTAAATCCAATTTGTTTTAAATACACTATGTAACCATCGTGTGCATTGTTTACCTTTGAAATTGGACATGGTGAGTTGATGTTAGTCAAGGTTGCCTTTAAGGCGACAAAGACGCCATTCGCGGAGTTTGAACGACGTCGTGTAATACGGTTCCGAAAACCTGGAGTTCCTTCTGCTATATTGCAGAAAGAGTTGGCAGGTACGTAGCCACTATACATGATAACTGGCAGCGGTAGTTACGAGAACGTGGAGTCGCAAAAGCACTGGACTCCAGACGGTCACCTGGCACTACCGGAGGGAAGACCTTCGTGTTCGGCATATGGCTCTGGCGCATCTTGTCGCAGCTGCAATCTGAGAAGCAGTTGCCATCACAGGGACACCACGAACTGTCCCACCAGGGAGTCCACAACCCTTTTGTGGATACGTGCGTGACGAGCACGGGACCCCGAACTATTGCGGCTCTCTTTCCTTTCCGAGCTGCATACCTTCCTTTGCCACATCCTTCCCCCCCCCCTCCTACCTTTTCTTCCCCTTCTCCCTCTTTGGGAGTATGTTTCGTGCCTACGTCCGAAGAGAGACGCTTGTAAGACATACTTTTTCTTTGCTCTCTATGCGGGAAAGTCTCTGTCCTCCCTTTGTCATTCTCTTTCCCTTGCCTCATCTCCTTACCCTCTTCTCTGCTGCGGCGATTGAGATCTTTCTTCTTTCTTGTTCTTTGTCCCTCCCTTTTTGATTCTATCCTCCCTGTGCGTGTCTGAAAGCCGACCCACGCGTTCCTACAAGTAGCCGGTTACGGGGTAACGCGTAATTCCCCGCCCCAGTAGACAGGTAGAACACGTACGTATCCCCTGGTAAAGGCCAGGCCCAGGGACGTGTGATTATCCGAGCTGATACCTTCCGAACGTGTCGATTGGTTCCTCCGTCCGTTCCTCAGGAAGTTCGACCTGAGGTGTGAACAATCACCTAAGGCGGTAGTGACCTCAGAGAGGGCCCCCACAAGGGAGGAGCGCGCCAACGGAGACGCCAGTAATCATGGGGGATACTTTCACAATGGTTGCCTCTACATCTACAACTTCTGCTCACAAGCGAAAGTTCGATTAGTCCCAGCCACAGGCAATTCTTCCATCAGTGTCACAGTTCGTAGTTGTTTCTTAGTCTGACGAAGGTCAAGACTTCTTCACAGTTAACCCTTTCGTTATTCAGGAAGGTGTCGACGCAGTTGCAGGTCCTGTAAAGTCTTGTTTCCGATTACGAAATGGCACTTTGTTGTTAGAAACAGTCATTGCCCTCCAGGCACAAAAATTGCTGAGCACTCCACTGCTACACACCTTCTCTGTCCAGATGGAAGTGCACCGCACTTTAAATTCACGAGGGTGGTTTGTACAAGCTCACTCATCAGGTTGTCCATTGAGGACATTGAAAACTGTCTTTCTGACCAGGGCTTAACGGCTGTACATAGAATCATGAAAAGGATTGACAAGGACTTGGTACCAACCTGTACTCTCGTCTTGATGTTTGACAGAGTTCAACTTCCATCGAACATTAAAGCGGGATATGAGATAATTTCAGTTCGCCCTTACATCCCAAACCCTAAGCGTTGCTATCGGTGTCAGCAGTATAACCACACCAAACAGTCGTGTTTCAATCAGGATAATGCGTTAGATGTGGCAGGGATGCCCATGAGGGTGATTTTTCACCTCCATCCCCTTGTCCCATGAACTGTATGGACGACCACGCTGCTCCCTCTAGAGATTGCCCTATTTTCAAAGACGAACAAATTATTCACCAAATCCAAGTGAAGGGAAAGGTGTCTACATTTTCTGCTCGTAAGTTATTTGCCAGTCTAAAGCCCACTGTGCCCCCAGCAGGTACGTATAGCACTGTCCTTGCCTCTCCTCATCCTACTGAGGAGGTAGCCATGCACACTTGCGATCCCACCTTTAGTGCCACGGTCGTCAGATCGGCCAGCCCAAAGATCGCCCGTTCAACTTCCCCACTGCACGTGCTCACTCTCTGGCTCACCCATCGTCGGCTCCTGCCAAATCACGAGCCCTAAAATCGGACGCCCGGTCCTCCAAAAAAGAGCCTACTCGCGAAGACTTTTTATATACCCTGACTTCATAACCATCGATTCCTCCCTCATCCCAACGTCCTGTTTCCAAGCCGGCTCATAAGAAGCAAAGTTCCTCTCCTTTTGTGCCACGGCGTGGCTCATCTACAGCGCCACCTGGCGGTAACCGCCATTTGCAGTATTCAGTGTCGCCAAGGGGGCACCACTGGCGGCGGTCAACCAGCCGATTGCTGGTGGCAGGAACTGCCTCCCAGCAACCTATGGATCAGGATCTTCGGCCTCTGGCTGAATGCAGTTCCACGCTGTCGGCCGCCGGCTCTCAACGATCGTTGTGTTGATAGCAACTATGGTTTCGCTTTTCTGTCCACCCTATATCAATTATCCATTGGAATATCCACAGCATTCGAGCCAATCGGGATGAATTGTCGATCCTCTTATGATCCTTCTCCACGGTCGTTTTCTGCGTTCTGGAAGCAATGTTGCGTCTCCACGATCGCTTTATTTCCCATCATTTCCAATCAGTCCGGTTTGATCTCCACTCTGTTGATGGCACTCTGGCACATGGGGGACATGATTCTTCTCCATGATACTGTCTATTATCACCCAATCCCCTTAAACTTCCTTCCAAGCTGTCGCTGTCTGTCTTTCCCTTTCTCGATACACCTTCTCTCTCTGTAACGTATACATTCCATCGTGCACACCGATGGCAAGAGCTGATCTCCTTCAGTTCCTTGCTCAGCTTCTGCCCCCATATTTGCTGGTTGGGGAATTCAATGCCCACCACCCGCTAAGGGGATCTCCACGTCCTTGTCTGTGAAGCTCTCTATTGATTGACCTCTTCCATCAAGCGGATCTCGTTTGCCTCAACACTGGGGAACTTACATTTTTGTCTTCCTCCACGACAAATTTCTCATTTGGATCTTTCGGTCGGTACTGTTCAGCTAGCGCGGTGCTTTGAATGGTTCGCTCTTGCTGATACACATTCGAGTGACCATTTTCCATGTGTCCTTCGATTACATCCACAACTGCCATCTATGCGCCCAACACGCTGGAAGTTTTCCCAAGCCGTTTGGACACTTTTTCCTTTATAGCGACATTCGAGGACCGTCGACGGTCAGGTCACTCATGTTACGGAAGTTATTCTTACAGCCGCGGACCGTTCAATGGCTCACACCACCGATTTGCCCCGGCGCCCCCCCCCCCCCCCCCAGTTCCTTGGTGGAATGACGAGTGCCGTGACGTAATACGCGAGCAGAGATGTGCTCTATCTGCTAGCCGTCACGTCATCCGCGCTAGCAAGGAAGCAAGTTGGGTCTTCTTTACCAGCTCCTTTAACACCTTCACTCCTTCATCAGTAGTATGGAGTCGAATTGGACGGTTATCAGGAACGTCTAGTTTCTCCCCGGTCTCTGGGCTCACTGTCGCGCCTGATACCTTAGTGGACCCAGTCGCAATTTCTAGCTCATTCGGTCAACACATTGCTGAGATGTCGAGCTCTTCAAATTACCCGCCAGCATTTCTCCTGAAGAAACGAGCAGCGGAAGTGCGACCTCTTGCTTTCTCCTCCCAAAATAGCGAAACCAATAATACTATTTTCTCTATACGGGAACTCCAGCACGCACTCTCTCCTTCTCGCCCTTCAGCCCCAGGATCGGATGGTGTCCACGTCCAAATGTTGCGGCATTTATCATACCATAGTCTGCATTACCTCCGTCGCCTTTATAATCGAACTGGGGCCCACAGTACCTTTCCCAGAAGATGGCGGGATGCTATCGTCATTCCAGTTCCGAAACCTGGAAAGGGCAAATATCTTCTCTCTAGCTATGGCCCCATATCTCTCACGAGTAGTGTATGTAAGGTTTTGCAGCGTATGGTGAATTGCCGTTTAGCCTGGTGGCTGGAGTCCCGAAACCTTTTAACACCTGCCCAATGCGGTTTCCGAAAACATCGTTCTGCAGTTGACAATCTTGTTGCCCTCTCCACTTATATCATGAACAATTTTCTCTGGAAACGCCAAACGGTAGCGTTAGTTTTTGATCTGGAGAGAGCATACGATATCTGTTGGGCGACAGGCATCCTCCGCACACTGTTCTCTTGGGACTTTTGAGGTCGACTACCCCTTTTTATTCGTGAATTTATGACAGAGCTCACATTTACGGTGTGAGTGAACACTACTCTTTACCGTACTTTCTCCCAAGTAAAGGGGTGCCCCAGGGCTCCGTGCTAAGTGTTGTACTGTTTGCCATTGGCATAAATCCAATTTGGATTGTCTCCTCCCTGATGTCTCGGTTTCCCTCTTTGTCAACGATTTTCCGATCTACTGTAGCTCTCGACGGACCAGCCTTCTTGAACGTCCTCGTCAAGGACAAGCATCGAAACCGGCTTCCGCTTTTCTCCTGGTAAGACCGTCTGTGTAAATTTTTGTCTTCGTACGGAGTTTCTTCTCCTTCCCTACATCAAGGCCCTGTCGACCTTCCGTTCGCAGACCGCTAAATTCTTGGGCCTTATGTTTGACAGACAACTGTGCTGGTCCTCCCACGATTCATATCATCCGGATCGCTGTCTGCGATCCGTCAACACCCTCCGTGTTCTGAATGGTACCTCCCTGGGAGCGGACCGAGTGGTCCTTCTCCGCTTATATCGCGCCTTAGTGCTCTCGAAATTGGACTATGGCAGCATAGTTTACTCCTATGCACCGCTGTCTATTCTTCGACATCTCGACTCTGTCCACCACCGTGGATTGCGTTTATCGTCTGGAGCTTTTTACACCAGCCCCGTGGAGAGCCTTTATGCTGAGAGTGCTGAACCTCCGCCGTCTTCCGTGCCTGCTCATCTGGCCCATGCCCTTTTTCTCGACGCCTCCTTGGCTTTAGGATATGCAGCTCGCCCTTCCTCTCTACTACCACCGGGAGTCCGCTTCCGTTAACTGCTACGTTCTCTTTCCTTCCACTTTCCTAAGACTTTCTTGACAAATGGGGGTATGGCCCACCTTGGCTTCGCCCCACGACCTGCCTGCTCCATGACCTTCACCAGCTTCCCAAGGATAGTAGCCCTCCTCTCGTTCATCGTCCGGCATTCGCTGCTCTATGCGCACAAGTGGAGGCTGCCACATTTATTTACACTTGTAACCTCCCCCTCACTTATCGACCTTAATGACAGTGAAAAATTAAACCGCGTGTACCTAATGCAAATTTTGGAAAAGCAATCGTCACCGAGGTTAATTTGTCGGTAAAGAGGGAGGAAAGGGTTACATCTAAATGAAAGGAAAAATGCTAATGAAACTGGTGGAAATTAATTTTGAAGTAGGGGTAAAGTTAATAAAGAAAGTAAATGTGCGGCCGTTACGTTAACAATCAACTAGCGCTAATTAGATATTTGAGATTTGGGGGAAATTACGGTCACCAGTTCTAAGGACAATTACTATAGTAACTGAAGAAGAAAGATTATTACACATATAATTAGCACTAGAAGCGTGGAGACTGAAGGTTGACACATGTAGTGTGAAAACTGAAAGTTTGTCAGAAGTAATAAATTTCGCTACACTCTGACCTAATTTAGCAAAAGAATTAATAAAACCGGAAAATCGAAAGTTAATTTAGCGACTGAAGTTAATAGTGAACTTTCTTTCTGAAGCACATCGAAATTCGGTAAAATACGGTTAGTCTTGGACTACCTCAACAATCATTTCAAAAGCTACTTGAATCTATGCAATTTAGAAATAAGAGATTTAACTTTGAACTTGAATTAAATGATTCTGAACAATTAACAATAGTAAAATTTAGTACGTGCCAAGCTGAGCTGCAGTCACAGGTAAGCTAAAATACGGTAACAAAACTCGCACTCTTAATTTGTGCTTGTGTAATCTAAGTATTGTAGCCAGCAATGAATACTTTAACTGAACTTTGAAATTAAAGTAGTGAACTGGAATGATTGTACTTTAATGCTGGCGTCTGAATTTGGACGACACTCGGGTTCATTCCGGAAAAGGAAGGGACCCTGCTTGGTAATGCAATCGGGACAATGAGCAACAAAGGTTCATTCTAAGTAGCTGTAATTTTGTAAAGCAACAATTTTAAAAGTTTGAAAAGCTGAGGTCTGCCATACAGTTCTAAAACTTTACGGGTTTCCAGTCTTCCTTGTTGGTTGATTGAAGATTTGAAGCCGTCGATCGAGGAGGTGGCGACAGTCACTCATTGTCGGCCGTCGCTGTTGCAGAAGCTGGATGTTGGCGCGCCTTCTTCTCGACACGGTCACCAGACGAAACGGGCTCTTGATGTGCGCCAGATAATGCTTCCCGTCCGCGACACCATGTCAGAAACTATCATCGCAAGTCGAGCACAATTACATGTTGCCAAACCCTGAAAGCGCGGCAACTCGCAGGAGCTTCACGCAACACACCTGCTTCACTGCATCACCCCAGCCAGACCCCTCTGCTCTGCCCGCGCTCCACGCGGCAGAGTTAACACTACCAAAGATCCTAAACACTTTGGTTCATCACACGACCTATCGATGTAATGGTTCGATAGCATAGTTTCCCTAGGCCAGACCCAGCGTAAAAATACTAATAATCTTTACACAACAAACCACTTATAAATCGACATAAATGCATATATATACAAATAGTAAAACAATTACAATATACAAAGACACAGAAATGTCATATCTTGAGGTAACAAAACAAGGAAAAAGAATTATAGTACAATAGATGGAAATAGGAGGATATGCATTTCCGGCGTTACAGGCTGAAGGCCCAAAGAATATGAGATTTTCAGAGCAAACAATTTAAATTATAAATCGGCTGAAGGCTCAAAACTGAAGGCTAAACAACATTAATTTAAAAAAAGAGAAACCAAGGCCTTACGTAAAACAGTTCTTAATTAGGCAAAACTCAACCAAAAGGGGAGTGCGTTATCTTAAAACAGTTCCTTAGTTAGGCTGAAGGCCGAAAGAATCAGACACTTAAAGAGCAAACAAGTTACATTCAAATCGGCTGAAGGCCTAACACTTAAAACTCCATAACATTAATTTTTTTAAATACCAAAGGTCTTACGTGAAACAGTTCCTTAAATTAGGTTGAAGACCTAAAAAATCTAACGCCTTAAGGGTAAAACAACCTTAATTTTTTTTTAAAAATCGGCTAGAATCCATACAAGTACAAACAACAAGAACAATTTAAAAAAAAAGGCAGTACACCCAAGGGCGCTCAGATGTTCGAGGGTCGGCCAGGAATTCAAACACTGACGCTTGCTTAGGTGAGAGAGGCAGTCGGGCCAACCATTCACGATCCGACGACCACCAAACCGATAGACAGTCAACAGACCAAGCGGCAGGACAACTTAACTTTGGTGTCCGGGATCGGTGAGCCACAGACCTCGTAGCAGTGGGAACAGCCCCTCACACTCCGACCAAACTACGCGCCGCAGAGATTCCCTCACTGCTCCACGTCA
This sequence comes from Schistocerca cancellata, assembly GCF_023864275.1. Taxonomy (NCBI): domain Eukaryota; kingdom Metazoa; phylum Arthropoda; class Insecta; order Orthoptera; family Acrididae; genus Schistocerca; species Schistocerca cancellata. Next base: position 610,588,566 of record NC_064633.1, on the reverse strand, counting down.
ATTGACCAACTGCCCAGGCCCGGAAACAGTGAAGGACCAAATATACGTCGGCCGATGGGACGACCAATCGAACGACCGACCAACAGTCGTCCCACTCCAATCTCCCTCCGTCGGACAGTTGATGTGTGTCGCCAGCGGTCGGCGAGCACTGGCTGTCGGCGCCTCACCGGCGCTCCGTCCCCCGACCTCACAGCTGCTGCATCCCGACTGCACTGCTGCTGCGTCCCGAACTCACTGCCAGACACACGACGACCCGGAAATACTGTCGGTCGCTCCAGAGGTGGCACGACACTGCACTAACCGATAGGCGCTGCTGCTGCTGCGGCTCACGAGCAGGTAAGGCAGGAAGTTGGTGACACCAGCAAATGAAATGAGATAACGAGGCGGCAGTACCGTAATAGAAGGTGACAAACAATAAATGGCACGAACACGAGCTGTGCTCGGCTCAGTACTTTTCTAAGATTTCCTTCTGTTTTTAGTTTCCCCCCTTTTGGAGTTTCGCACCCATTGCTGCTGATTTCCCATTCGGTTCTTTTACCCTTCCCTAAGCCACAGAACGGGCGCATATGACCGCAGCAGTTTTGCGCCCTAAAACCACAACAAAAAAACCACGAACTGTTAAAAATTGGTCATTCGTGGACAGCTCCGAGCTAGAAGCCCTGCAGTGTGTTTTCCACTGACCAAAAACCACCACCATTTACGACTTCAGCGGTATCAAGCGAGAGCTGATTACAGGATGGAGGTCTGTTCTGATTTCTGATGATGGCCCGGTGCCAAATATGGTCGTGTGTGTTGGTGAGAAGGAAGGCAGCTGACGGCCTGCAACAAACCCGTCTTCGTGCTACACACACTGGAACTACACCTGGAATTATGGTCTCTTGTGCGATTTCATATAATTCTCCTGCTTATCCCACACACCCTGTCTGCGAATTTGTACGTCAAACTGGTTATTCGACCTTGTGTGTGCTGTCATTCATGAACAGCATTACAGGGCGTGTTCTCCATCTGGGTAATGCTCGCCCCTGGACTGCTCGGTCACCAGATCTGTTTCCAATGGAGCAAATACGGGACATCATCGGAGGACAACTCCAGCGTAATCCACAAACAGCATTAACCGTCCCTGTATTGGCACACCAAGTGCAGCAGTCATGGAGCTCTTCCCCACAAACTGACATCCGACATCTGTACAACACAGTGCATGCACGTCTGCATACTTGCAGTCAACGTTCTGGCGGTTAAACTGGTTATTAATTAACCAAACGTTCACATTTCCAGTGGCTTGTCTCGCGCTTACATTAAGCTACGATCTTGCAAAGTTAATCACTTAAATATACTAACCAGTTACCTTATCTGCAATAACTCTAATTATATTCCATTGTTGCAATTTTTCCGTAAGTGTATTTCCTAAAAATGAGTCAATTAGAGTTAACCATGATTCAAATAAGAAGCAAAGTTGTGAGCTGAAGACTAGTAAAAAGACGTATGGTAGGGTAACGTGTACAGCTGACGCACAGAAGCCATCTCATAGCCCATGGTTCGTGGGAGGAGGGGAGTGGAGCCATAGACAGAACCAAAGCTTTTATTAAAAATGGATGACAGAATAGAGGAGGTGGAATGGTGAGGCTGTCTAAAGTGGGTCAAACACAGTAGTTTCGAAACGACCCTAGTTTAATTACTTCTTTGGTGGGTCTAAGTCTGGACTGACAACCTGAGGATTGACAAAGGATTCCTCTTAAAGAAAATCACTTTCATTATGCGTTGGTCTTCACAATGCAGATACACCAGGAGTGCTGTTGTTCAGTGCTATAAAACGTAGACAACTACTTTTAAGACTGCTTATAAATAGCAGGATTATGCAGCAAAATTTGATTGTCCTGTGACCATAGATTACACTCGCTCTCGAACATCCATAAGGATGGTGTTACTCCCAGGCCTCTAGTTAGTAATATGGATGGTATGACATATCCTGTAGCAAGACTCCTAGCAATTCGATTATAAGTTCAGTTGATAAGTGCATAACACGGAATTGCAGAAGCTCAAAAAATGTTCAAATGTGTGTGAAATCTTATGGGACTTAACTGCTAAGGTCATCAGTCCCTAAGCTTACACACTACTTAACCTAAATTATCCTAAGGACAAACACACGCACCCATGCCCGAGGGAGGACTCGAACCTCCGCCGGGATCAGCCGCACAGTCCATGACTGCAATGCCCTAGACGGCTCGGCTAATCCCACGCGACATTGCAGAAGCGCCTAAACAAGTCTGTACTTGCATTTTAAATGGCGTCAAATGTAGGATACATAAGATGTCAGTTATAGGATATATATATAAGATTAAAGTGCTTGCATACCTTGCGTACTTTCATTCTACTATGTTATATGGGATCATATCCTGAAGTAAATCGTCAAACCGAGCACGAGTTCCTAGAGTTCAAAAGTGTGTAATATCGCTCATTTGTGGTCTAAATTCAAGAACATCATGTAGAAACCCTGTTCAACGACCTGGATATTCCAGCCACTGCTTCTCGGAGTATTTATTCCTTAATGACATTCGTTGCAAAAAGTATGTCTCAATTTCCAACCAAGAGCTCATTACATGGTATCAATACTAGGAATAAGGACGATGTACGTAGAGACCTAAACTCACTTACCTTGGTCCAAAATGGGGTCCAACATTCACGAACACATTTTCAATAAATCGCCAGCAACCATTAAAAACTTGGTTTCAGATAAAGCATTGATTAAGAGGAGCTTGAAAGACTTTTTGGTGGCCAACTCGTTCTACCCTGTAGTTCAATATCTTAACAGAGACTGTTAAACGAGCTTAAGTAAAAATGTCTGCTAGATTTCAGTTTTGACAGCAGTTAGCCACAACAGTCAAGATTAGGTATTTTTATACGATAAACTTTTTAAAAGTCCATAATTATATTTCATTCTGACAGTGTATTAATTTTGTAAATATTAGGAGTTCCAGTCAACTGTAAGGTATTCACACATCTTGACAATCTCCTGACAGATGATCAGGGGAGTGAGTATTACATTCAAATGATCGTACATTTTCTATGTTATACTCTCTGAGTTGTTCCGGATCCACAAGATTCATCTCACTTTCGCCTGTATGAAACGGAGATTGAATCTAATCTACACTGTGGAGCCTAATAAGAGAAAGGAATTCGGCGGAGTTCATACATCGATTGGAAGGACAACTCCCTTATTGTGCACCCTTTCAAGAACAAGTGATGGACCTCCGCAACATTCTGTGCCATCACGCACCATTGGTCGGAAAACAGCAGTAGCCAGACTACGAAATTACCGTCCAATGCGTAGTCTGGTATCCTCACTGCTTTTCTTGGTGAAAGTGAAGGAGAATTATAGCATCTTCTGAATGGAATGAAGATTCTAATGAGCACAGAGCATGAATTGAGAGTAAATCGAAAAAAGACGAAAGTAATGAGAAGTACGGAAGCGAAAACGGCGAGGAACTTAACATCAGGACTGGTGGTCAAGAAGTACTCTGCCGTTTGTGAAAAGTGCAGCACCGAGAAGGAATTACCCGAATAGCGCCACAATTGGTGGAAGTGGCAAAGGATGTGCAAGCAATATGTGATACGTTTTGCAGCGAGATAGCGTACACGTAGGCCGAGCAGAGCCCTGTCGTGTCGGTCCGACGTGGTCGGTGTTGAGCCAAGCGTAGTCGGTGCAGGGCTGTCACCTAAGGTGCAAACAATACAGTGAGTGCCACTATGCCTCGTCGACATCAGAGGGAGCCATAACGGCATGTGAGCGAGTTTGAACGGGGCAGAATGGTCGGTCTTCAGGAAACGGGGTTGTCATACCGTGACATTTCCGTTCGCACAGGGCACGCAGCTACGACAGTGGTGCATGTGTGGGAGCAATGGATAGATGAAAGTCGTACGCAGCGATGAGCGGGAACTGGGCCACGGAACATGATCACAGCATGGGATAACCGTTACCTTGTCCGCATGGCCATTACGAACTATACAGCGACATCCACAGTGTTGACTCGTCGCTGGAGCAATGCAACAGGTATTAACTTGTCTGCATAGACGGTTCGTCCCATCCGCTGCAGGTTGGACTGGTTGCACGTATGGCATTACGTCGGCTTCCATTGTCCAGAAACCACAAGCTCCTGCAATGGGCACGCGAACACCGGCACTGTGGTGCTAAGTGGCAACACGTCATCTTTTCGGATGAGTTCCGCTTCAAGGTGTCCTACAATGGTGGCCACATACTTGTTCGGCGGTACAGTGGTGAGCGCAACCTGGAGTCCTGCATTGTAGAGCGGCACAGCGGACAAACACCAGGTGTGATGGTTTGGAGCGCCATTGGTTACAACAGCCGACCTCGCCTCGTACGTATTGCGGGCACTTTGACCGGCCAACGGTACCTAAGAGAGGTTGTGAACCCTGAGGTACTCCCCCTGCCTCAGGCATCCCCACAGGCCACATTTCAACAGGAAAGTTCGTGGCCTTCTTGGAAGAACGACGGGTACCATTGCTTGCCTGGCCTGCACGTTCGCCAGACATGTCGCCCATCGAACATGTCTGAGATATGGCTGGTCGGCACCTGGTGCGCCACGGTCCTCCAGTAACTGATGTCACGGGTTTGTGGGCTCGGATACAAATTGCGTGGAGGGAAATCCCTCAGGAACGTATTCAGAACCTTATTGATTCAACGTCACGGCGTATAGCAGCTCTAAGTGCAACGCATGCTGGCCACACCACATACTGAATAGTAGGGCTCAAAGGACACGTACAGATTTCAAAAGGTAATCATTTGTTACTTGTCATGCACCTAACGTGTGGTATTAAATTAATTGAATTCATGCGTTTCCTTCTTGGTGTTGCAATTTGCACAAACGGTACTGTAGATGAATTTAAGGAATTCTGCTACCATGGCAGCAAAATAATCCATAACGGACGGAGCTAGTAGGACATAAAAGGCGAAAAGGACATTCCTGACCAAGAGAAGTCTACTAGTACCAAACATACGTTTAATTTGAGGAAGATATTTCTGAAAATCTATGCCTGGAGGCTGGCCGGAGTGGCCTGGCGGTTCTAGGTGCTACAGTCTGGAATAGAGCGACCGCTACGGTCGCAGGTTCGAATCCTGCCTCGGGCATGGATGTGTGTGATGTCCTTAGGTTAGTTAGGTTTAATTAGTTCTACGTTCTAGGCGACTGATGACCTCAGAAGTTAAGTCACATAGTGCTCAGAGCCATTTGAACCATTTATGCCTGGAGCTCAGAACTGTACAGTAGTGAAACATGGACTGTGCGAAAGCTGGAATAGAAGATGTGGTGTTACAGAAGAATGTTGAAAATTGGGCGGACTCATAAGGTAAGGACTGAGGAGATTCTCCGCATAATCTGGGCGAAAATTAATTTATGGAAAATACTGCTAACAAGGGACAGGAAGATAGGACATGTTTAAGACATCAATGAGTAACTTCCATGGTACTGGAGGGAGCTGCAGAGGGGACAGAACTGTAGAGGAAGACAGTGTCTGGAATAAATCAAGCAAATAATTGAGGATATAGGTTGCAAGTGCTACTCTGAGATGAAGAGGTTGGCACTAAGGAAGAATTCATGGTGGGCCACGTCAAACCAGTCAGAAGACTGGTGATGAAAAAATGCGTAGTTTACCGTTATTTCCACAAAAGGATCCGCTTCATTCTCATTGGTGCTTCAACCGGGAAGAATGGACTGCTGGTGGACACCGTATCAATGGCGTTGCGTTGTGTCCAGCGATGAATCACATATTGCACTACCTTGGATGAACATCGGTGGAGGCGACCTGACAAGAGGTCCCATACCTCCAGTGTTCTGGAGAGAGACAGAGATGTTACTCCTTGCGTCTGGTTGTGGGGATCCATCCGATATAACATCAAGTCACAGCTGGTAGTGGATCAGGTGTCTCTTATGCGACAACAGTTAGTCTCGGACATTCTCTTTTATAGCGGTTTACCTGTCATTTGACAGTATCGTGGCACCACTTTTCAAGAGCACGGTGCTGGTCCACAACCACGTCCCATGCGATGGTCGGCGGAACGGGAAGGGAAATGCAAATGTCTCTGCTCGCTTCCTCTCGTCGTCTATCTCCGGGATGATCTCCTATCCTTTCTACCGCCAGAGACGTGCGCTTAACTCCTGTTGATGTGCACAAAAAAAAGCTGCTAAGCGACCAATGTAAATGTTAACCAGGGTACAAACTAGGAGGCTGATGTCACGTGACGAATCGAATGCGTGTGTTAAGTTCCTTACAATTCACAAGTTTTTATTCATAACTAAATACAGTTCACTGGTAGTATCTTCCAAACAGTTCCGTGCCGTTTTAATTATTGCTCGAGCCCTCAATAGCGATACTGATCTCACTATAAATTTTAATAAAAGTTGTTGAATGCTGAAGAACATCGACTGATATTTAGAAAATCGATACGTTGGCTAAAACGAGGCCTAATCCCGGTGACCTGAAGTTTATTCGACTCTAGCGCGACTTCCTGTGTGTCGGATGCCACAAGATGTTAAACATTCTTAAAGTCGAGTGGCAGTTTTTGAGAATCAATGAGCTAAACATGGTGAAAATAATTCTGAGTCAAACATGTCCGTATCAGAAACTAAGTTCCGTTGGTATCCCAAAACACTGTTCGGAATGCTTTAAAACAAAGTCCCACAGTAGAGCTTCAGCGGCTAAAGTGGCAGCGCTCGAATGGAAACAGATTCCCACAGTTACGATTTTGCAGTGAAGTCCCTTTTGCTTGGAAAAACAATCACCAAAAGATACAACATGTGATAAACGCAAGTCCCTCTACTGCATCTCTTAAAAAAATAATGTATAACTATTTATTTAGAGGAAACACTCTCCTAGTAAATTTGTTTGTCCTTTGATTTATTGTGATCTGTTACTGATTTTTAGTGAAGTTAGTTTTTACGTTTAGCTTTCAAAAAATACAAAAGAGATATAATAAGCAAAATAACGAATTTCTTATGTTGTTAATTACGTGTTATATCTGTTTTTTTTTTAGCAACAGGCTCCCTACAAATTACTGTAAATGCAATAGCGTAGTATTACTCAGGTCCAGTTCACTGATCTGAAATAATTACTATCACAGAAAATAGACAAGTTTTAATAAAATTATTTCAATGGGTTCCTTCAATTAATCTCACTGAATATTTTTACGTAATTTCTTCCGCTCCGGCTATCAGACATTGTGCTGTGGAAAACTATGTTTAAATGTACCGCGTAATGGCGGCTAATTGTTGACAGTGAGAGAGCACGGTTACCCGCTCCGCAGCAGCTGGAAACATGCTAAATAATTTTTATTAAATGTCATTTTTTCATAAGATAAATGTGGCGTAGGTTCTTGAAATAACACACGGAGATCACTTTATACTAATATATTCTTACTAAGAGACAGTTTACACCATTAAATATTTGCAATTACGTTACGACAGAAACAAATGCTAGCGCAGCACAATAGCTTGCGTACCTTATTCCAGGTAACACCAGAACGAACAGAACGAAACAGACTAGACAGAAGAATGAGCATTGCATTGTGTTTTATACTCTTACAAAGATAATAATACTTCTTTTAATTACTTACACATTATAATCTCATACACTAAAAATAATGTCTTTTCTGCATCTATCGATCTATGTTGTATATTTTTACAGTAAGTGTTATTACCTTTCGCAAGTAAATCGATGTTTGCAGTTCATTTTGAGTCACATACAGTCATTTTTATTTATGTTTCACCTTGATAATGGTGAATATTGCTAAACGGACACTACAACTCCTGTGTTCCACACCGAAAATATCCCAAGTCCGAATTCGTCCTGAAACATTCTATCTTCGCTTGCTCGCAAAACTCCCTCCTGGAACTCCTCCACTTAAATGCTCTCGATCCGAAATTCCCCAAGCTAGGTCGCGTAACTGTTTTCCATTGATCATCACTTCTTTGCATAATTATTTTACATAGAAGAGCAATTTTAATCCAGTTTGCACCATTATATGCGCATTCAGAAAAATATATTAAACAAATTCGTAGTGCAATAGTTTGCCCAGAGTTAATGTTACAACGTTTTGCAATTACCTTTGCAGGGTTCCAAAATAGTTTCTGTCCATTTGTGTCACAAAATAACATTGCAGTTCTTTATAAGGCAACACTTTCCAGACGGATTTGAAGCCCTCTGTCTGATGCACTTATCAGAATTTACGTACATTCAAAAGCTGAACAAATAAGGACAAAACGATGCAAAAATTATTAATAAACAAAGACAACATTTCATATAGATTACAAATATTAGAATCTAATCATTGTGAAATGAAAAAATTGAAGAAATAAGGGCAAAATGATGCAAAAAATAATTAACAAACAAAGAATACATTTCATAATGATTACAAATATTAGAAACTAATCATAGTGAAATGAAAAAGATTAACAAAAATTATTAATAAACAAAGATAACTGTAACGTCGGAAATGCATATCCTCCTATTTCCATTTATTGTACTATAAATTTGTTTTCCTTATTTTTGTTACCTGAATATATAACATTTCTGTGTCTTCGTATATTGTAATCGTTTTACTATTTGTATATATATATTTATGCATTTATGTCGATGTATAATTGGTTTGTTTCGTAAATATTATTTGTATTTGTACGCTGGGTCTTGCCTAGGGAAAACTGCTATCGAACGATTACATCGATAGGTCGTGTGAAGAATCAAAGTGTGTAGGATCTTTGGGAGTGTTAACCCTGCCGCGTGGAGCGCGGGCAGAGTGAGTCTGGCTGGAGTAGCGAGTGGAGCAAGTGTGTTGTGTGACGCTCCCGCGAGTTGCCGCGCTTTCGGGGTTTGGCAGCATGTAATTGCGCTCGACTTGCGATGATAGTTTCTGACATGGTGTCGCGGACGGGAAACATTAACTAGCGCACATCAAGAGCCCGTTTCGTCTGGTGACCGTGTCGAGAAGAAGGCGCGCCAACATCCAGCTTCTGCAACAGCGACGGCCGACAATGTGTGACTGTCGCCACCTCCTCGACCGACGGCTTCAAACCTTCAATCAACTGACAAGGAAGACTGGACGCACGTAAAGTTTTAGAACTGTATGGCAGACCTCAGCTTTTAACATTGTTGCATTTGCATCGCAAAATTACAGCAACTTAGCATGAAGCTTTGTTGCTCATTGTCCCAGTTGCATTACAAAGCAGAGTCCCTTCCTTTTCCGAAATGAACCCGAGTGTCGTTGAAATTCAAACGCCAGCATTAAAGTAATATTATAGCATTTCACTGCTTTAATTTCAAAGTTCAGTTAAAGTATTCATAGCTGGCTACAATATTTAGATTACACAAGCACGAATTAAGAGTGCGAGTTTTGTTACCGTATTTTAACTTACCTGTGAATGCAGCTCAGCTTGGTACGTACTAAATTTTACTGTTGTTGATTGTTCAGAATCATTTAATTCAAGTTCAAAGTTAAATCTCTTGTTTCTAAATTGCGTAGATTCAAGTAGCTTTTGAAATGATTGTTGAGGTAGTCCAAGACTAACCATATTTTACGGAATTTCGATGTGCTTCAGAAAGAAAGCTCACTATTGACTTCAGTCACTAAATTAACTTTCGATTTTCCGGTTTTATTAATTCATTTGCTAAATTAAGTCAGGGTGTAGCGAAATTTATTACTTCTGACAAATTTTCAGTTTTCACACTACATGTGTCAACCTTCAGTTGCCACGCTTCTAGTGCTAATTATATGTGTAATAACCTTTCTTTTTCAGTTACTATAGTAATTGTCCTTAGGACTGGCGACCATGATTTCCCCCAAATCTCAAATACCTAATTACCGCTAGTTAATTGTTAACGTAACAGCTGCACATTTACTTTCTTTATTAACTTTACCCCTTTTCAAAATTAATTTCCAGCAGTTTCATTAGCACTTTTCCTTTCATTTAGATGTAACCCTTTCCTCCCTCTTTACCGACAGGTTAACTTCGGTGACGATTGCTTTTCCAAAATTCCCATTAGGTACACACAGTTTCATTTTTCACTGTCATTAAGGTCGATAAGTGAGGGGGAGGTTACATAACATTTCATAATGATTACATATATTAGAAACTAATCATTGTAAAATGAAAAAGTTGAACAAGTAAGGGCGAAAAATGCAAAAATTATTAATAAATAAAGATAACATTTCATAATGATTACATATATTAGAAACTAATCATTGTAAAATGAAAAAGTTGAACAAATAAGGGCAAAAAATGCAAAAATTATTAATAAATAAAGAAAAAATTTCATAATGATTACAAAAATTGGAAAATAATCATAGTGAAATGAAAAAGTTGAAGATATAAGAGCAAAAAATTATTAATAAACGAAGATAACATTTCATAATGATAACAAATATCACAAACTGATCTTGGTGAAATATGTATAACGACACCCGCTATCATACACCTGCCTTGCTGTTCATGTATATGTCTTGTCTTACTTGTTTTAATTAATTATTAGCAACAAATTAATGAAATCGATGTTGTACCACTGAAATACTAATGCTGCAAATCATGCAAATATGTCAGTTGTAGCGTTTCGACGATACCTTGAAAACGAACTCTCACTCTGTACCTGCATTCGTTCAAAAGTTATGAATTGTGGAGTAAATTGCACGTACTGCAAATTTAAAAGCTTTTGCTATAACATTCCAGTAAATCGTATCAGCGTCTTGGCTTATTAGTCTCAAACTCCCTTTCATTTGCCACATCACAGTTTTTCATAGTAAGTTGGGTTTGCGTGTAATCGAAGTAAACGTGCATAAAGCATTGTCTTAAAGCTGTGTGCTGGAATGCGGTAAACCCTAGGTCCACTAGAAAGACACGCCGCGGCGCGTACGTCATGAAGGCAGGTCTGAGCTCCCTCGCTCGCTCATCTCAGCAGAAAAACTACGTTTCTGCACCTGTTAACTCGTGATTAGGTGTATACGTACATACAAAATTTTATACTGGGACCTGCTATTATGGAGTATTACTGTTATTAGTCCTACAATGAACGGAAGTCCGTAGGCATTTGTTACGGCTGCATTGGGGTACAATAAAATTAAAATCATGTCAAAATGGTTATCAGTTGCATAAGGTAGCATTTCTTGTATGAATTGAGGACTGTTAAGCAGAAGATACTAAATGCTATAAACAAGCCATTCGCGTCCCTCCCGCCGGAGGTTCTATTCCTCCCGTAGGCATGGTTGTGTGAGTGTGTTGTCTTAGCATAAGTTAGTTTAAGTACGAGGTGCATTCAAGTTCTAAGGCCTCCGATTTTTTTTCTCCGGACTGGAAAGAGATAGAAACATGCGCATTGTTTTAAAATGAGGCCGCGTTCATTGTCAATACGTCCCAGAGATGGCGGCACCGTACGGCAGATGGGATTTTACCGCCAGCGGCGAGAATGAGAACTGTTTTAAATACTTAAAATGGCGACGTTTTCCTTACTTGAACAGCATGCAATCATTCGTTTTCTGCATTTGCGTGGTGTGAAACCAATTGAAACTCATCGACAGTTGAAGGAGACATGTGGTGATGGAGTTATGGATGTGTCGGAAGTGCGTTTGTGGGTGTGACAGTTTAATGAAGGCAGAACATCATGTGACAACAAACCGAAACAACCTCGAGCTCGCACAAGCCGGTCTGACAACATGATCGAGAAAGCGGAGAGAATTGTTTTGGGGTATCGCCGAATGACTGTTGAACAGATTGCCTCCGGAGTTGGCATTTCTGTGGGTTCTGTGGACACAATCCTGCATGACGACCGGAAAATGCGAAAAGTGTCATCCAGGTGGGTGCCACAAATGCTGACGGACGACCACATGGCTGCCCGTGTGGCATGTTGCCAAGCAATGTTGCCGCGCAACGACAGCATGAATGGTACTTTCTTTTCGTCGGTTGTGACAACGGATGAGACGTGGATGCCATTTTTCAATCCAGAAACAAAGCGCCAGTCAGCTCAATGGAAGCACACAGATTCACCGCCACCAAAAAAATTTCGGGTAACCGCCAGTGCTGAAAAAATGATGGTGTCCATGTTCTGGGACAGCGAGGGCGTAATCCTTACCCATTGCGTTCCAAAGGGCACTACGGTAACAGGTGCATGCTACGAAAATGTTTTGAAGAACAAATTCCTTCCTGCACTGCAACAAAAACGCCCGGGAAGGGCTGTACGTGTCCTGTTTCACCAAGACAATGCACCCGCACATTGTTGAGTAGTTAATTAGAAATAAAATCGGAGGCCTTAGAACTTGAATGCACCTCGTAGTGTGTAAGTCTAGTGACCGATGACCTCCGCAGTTTGGTCCCTTAGGAATTCACACACACACAAACAAGCCGTTTTACAATATATATATATCTTAAATTAAATTTTGCTGTCATGCTGTTTAGGAGTAGAAGATGCAATTCTCGTTAGTAAGTACACTCCCAGCTGCGAGTTAACAGGTTTATAACGCATTTTGGCTGCCGAGCTGAGCGAGTGAGAGAGCGAGTTCACGCCTACCTTCGTGACGTACGTGCCGCGGTCTATCTTTCACGTAGGCCTCGGGGTATACCCGCGTGACGTCACGTAATCGCCAGCCATTTGAAACTGACAGGTACGGGTGGAGCGATCTGCCGCTGAACACTCACTCGCCGCCGTTTACCAGCCGACTCTCGCACGCTGGCTGGCTGAGCCAGCCTCACCACGTCGCCATGCGTGCGGACTTTAAGCACCAGCCGCGATCAAACTTCTCTCTCCTAATGACAACAAATTACTGAGACGTCACTCCCAGCTGCAGTGCTGCTTCAGTTCGGTGATCCTCAGGTCGACTGCTCGTTCCCCATATACACGATATGCGGTATATTCCCGACATTGCAAGTGGGCCCTTTTTTCTTTTGCCGATGTGCGACATTCTTTGATCTTCCAGGATGAGATTTTCACTCTCCAGCGGAGTGTGCGCTAATATGAAACTTCCTGGCAGATTCCAACTGTGTGCCGGACCGAGACTCGAACTCGTGAACTTTGCCTTTCGCTGGCAAGGCAAAGGTCCCGAGTTCGAGTCTCAGTCCGGCACATAGTTTTAATCTACCGGGAAGTTTCATTCTTTGACCTTATTTCTCGGTTTATAAATAGCCTTTACGCCGTTTTTTCGCAGTATTTCGCCAGTTCTGTCCGTCATAGATTCCCGGCTCTCTGGGTAATGTATGACAGACACATCATCTTGGATTACATTCCATATTTTACCTTTTGATGCGGACTTTTAAAAAAGTGAAGATAACCACATTACTCTCCAGTTCGCTTAGTAAGGGCGGTGATGATTTCGCTGTTGAGCGGCCTATACCTTCCAGCACCACTACCATGCCATTCTGTTATTTTTTTCTCAACAGCATTAACCGGCTTGCAGGTGTCATGTAAGTCGAACGACATCCTCAGCGGTGCATTCTTTCTAGAAAAAGAGATTGGTCTATGCGCTTCTCTACCATAGCCTTTCCTTCTGCCTGACTGTCATACCTAAGATTTCTGTCTAGGACAGGGACACCCACACTGTGCCAAACTTCATCTGTGTGTGGTGTGGGTGTGGCATGTGTACCGCGCACGGGCCACGGTTCGGCCTGTATCGGCTTTGTTCGTAACTTTCCGGACGTACTCGGTACAGCGCTAAGGCGCGACATTTCACTTCGTATTGGCGTGTGGAATTTTTCGGTCGGCACAACTCTCTTCAGTTCCGCAGAATTGTGTTGTCGGAACTGTTTATCATTCGCTATTTTTTCGTGGTATGAAGGACGTTTACATATTCAGTTGACCTTTCCATGATAAGAGACAGCATGGTGATCTATCCTCACACACGTTTAAAAATGAATGAGAATGACAAACGAGGGGGATAAGAGTTCTCAGTATGGTATCATGCAGCCGTATAAGCGACGGATACTCCAAATCTGCAATGAAAAGACGTTAGAGTAACACGAAGGAAAAATTTAAGAATTTACTTGACAATAAAAGAGTTAAAAATTACAACGATCTACAGACGGAATTCATTGTTCAGTACAGCAAGAAGCAATTCCTTCCGAGTTTGCAGGCATGCATTACGTGAAGACATTGGTGGTACGAACATTAAATTGATGAAGTTGAATGCATTTTCCAATGTCAGTTGTAACAGTTTTCCATGGATTTGTACAAAGAGTTTGAAGACTTTACATACTGATGCAAGGTATGTTGTTTATGTCGAGGGGCATTACTGGAACGATTTTTTTCGATTTAAAACTCGCTATTGTTGAATTTATGAAGGAACAAGGAGTGCAGGAACGGCAAATTGAACATCTGATATGGACTGCAAACGTCGCATTATAAGTGGATTTGACTGGACACTGCCCAAAGTCAGACTCTGCAAGGTGGAAATTTAATAAAGATGCTTTTAAAAAGAACATCGCGCTTAGAAAAGGACACATTCTGACAAACAGAGGACAGTTGCCTAAACTCAATGCCATTAAAGAAAATGCGAGATTTGAAGAATTCCATGTGAACTTGAAAGAATTACATGGAAAGATGCGTAAATGTTTTCAGAGGATTGTCAACCTCACATCTGTTTTAGGAGCTGTTTGCGAGACCATTTGGCGTTTCAGTTGAAAGCGCCCCAGTGCATGTGCAGATGTAACTGATTGACCTGCAAGGTAATTCCCATTTTAAAGTCAAATTCTTTTACGTCAAAACAGTCCAGGACGTCTACATTGTGTTCGTCAGTTAGTTTTTCACATCTGCTAAAAGTGGTTCCAAAAGTGCTTCAGTATTTCGATCAAAGTAGTTGTCTGAAAGATCTTTTCTTGATTTCGAAACTAAATAAGTCACTATTGCGTGCCTACTTTAGTGCAAAAGTCTTTGAAATTGTCAGGATCTATGCTTATGCTTACAATTTGTACCAGATGATAATTATATTGTTTTCAGTGCATCAAAAATAATTAAACAATACTGTTTTGGTTGTGACTTACATTGTTCAGAAATATGAAATATAAAACCAAGTAGTACACAGTGTGTTACTGCACTGTCATTTAAATGCGGCTCCTTCGCTGTTTTCCCCTCCCCCACCTCATCACACTCAGACAGCGTGGCGTGGTGGTGGGGGAAATGTGCAGCGAGACTGACCACTGCTGCACTCATTCGTGGGCATGGTCCGCCAGCAATGATCTCGGCCACGTCTGGTCTATGGGGACATGGAAAGACAGTGATGCGTTTCTCATCCATCGGCAGTGTGTATGTGTTGCAGGAAATTCTGCTGCACACATGTAATCAAACCCTTGGACAGCCAGATGTGTTCACACTGATGCTTGATTGTTTGAAAAAGAGTGCTGCAATATGAGTAAAGGTGAGTGGTAGTCATATTGAGCTCCTGCTGTTGTGTCAACAGGCTTATAACCCATATACTATTTCTTTCTGGACAAAGTTTTGAAGGGTTTAGTTTCAAATTTCGACCGATGCTATCTGCTGTAGGAATACAGCATTCCTTTTTCAAACATTGTGTGCAATTGGACCATATGCCTTGGATTAATTTTTGTGTGAGGACGCTCGTTTATTACGACCTAAAAAGAAACAAAGGAATTACATGGGACTACACTTACAGTAACCAAAATCACACATCAACTGAGTCTGAGTTGGTTTGTGGAGTCATTATTCCCAGGTATTAAAAAAATTATTATCATTGTCAGAAGAAAGACTGCGCTTAGAACGATTCCATCAGACCTAGTGTAGTGTCTTCTGACTGGTTTCTGGTTTGATGTGGCCCACCACGAGTTCCTCTCTGTGCTAACGTCTTCAACTCAGAGTAGCAACCTACGTCCTCATTTATTTGCTGGATGTATTCCAATCTCTGTTTCCTCTACAGTTTTTGCCCTCTACAGCTCCATCTAGTACCATAGAAGTAATTCCCTCATATCTCAACAGATATCCTATCATCCTGTCCATTCTCCTTATCAGTGATTTCCACATGCTCCTTTCCCCTCCGATTCTGCACAGAACCTCCTCATTCCCTACGTTATCAGTCCACCTAATTTTCAACATTTGTCTGTAACACTACAACTCAGATGCTTCGATTTTCTTCTGTTCCAGTTTTCCCACAGTCCATGTTTCACTGCCATACAATGCAGTACTCCAGACGTTCATTCTCAGAAATTTCTTCCTCAAATTAAGGCCGATATTTGATATTAGTAAACTTCTCTTGGCCAGGAATGCCCTTTTTGCAATTGCTAGACTGCTTTTGATGTCCTCCTTGCTCCGTCCGTCATTGGTTATTTTACTGCCTAAGAAGCATAATTCCTTACCTTCTTCTACTTCGTGACCATCAGTCCTGATGTTCAGTTTATCGGTGTTCTCATTTCTACTACTTCTCATTCCTGTCGACTTTCTTCGATTTATTCTCAATCCATACTCTGTACTCATAAGACTATTCTGCAGATCATGTAATTCTTCTTCACTTTCACTCAAGATAGCGATGTCATCAGCGAATCGTATCATTGATATCCTTTCACCTTGAATTTTAATTCCACTCCTGAACCTTTCTTTTATTTCCATCATTGCTTCCTCGATGTACAGATTGAACAGTAGGGGCGAAATGCTACATCTTGCCTTACACCCTTTTTAATACGAGCACTTCGTTTTTGGTCGTCCACGCTTATTATTCCCTCTTGGTTGTTGTACATATTGTATATGACCCGTTTCTCCCTATAGCTTACCCCTAATGTTTTCTGAATTTCGAACGTCTTGCACCATTTTACATTGTCGAACCCTTTTTCCAGGTCGGCAGATCTTATGTACGTGTCTAGATTTTTCTTTAGTCTAGCTTCCATTATTAATCGAAACGTCAGAATTGCCTCTCTCGTGTCTTTACCTGTCCCAAGGCCCAACTGATCGTCATCTAGCGCATCCTCAATTTTCTTTTCCATTCTTCTGTATATTATTCTTGTCAACAACTTGGGTGCATGAGCTGTTAAGTTCATTTTCTATAATTCTCGCACTTGTCAGCTCTTGCTGCCTTCGGAGTTGTGTGGATGATGCTTTTTCCGAAACTTAAAAGGAATGTCGCTAGACTCACGTATTCTATACACCAACGTGGATAGTCGTATTGTTGCCACTTCCCCCAATGATTTTAGAAATTCTGATGGAATGTTATCCATCCGTAAGTCCTCCAAAGCTCTTTTAAATTCCGATTCTAATACTGGATCCCCTGTCTCTTCTAAATCGACTCCTGTTTCTTCTTCTATCACATCAGACAAATCTTCACCCTCATAGAGGCTTTCAATGTTTTCTTTCCACCTATCTGCTCTCTCCTCTGCATTTAACAGTGGAATTCCCGTTGCACTCTTAATGTTACCACCCTTGCTTCTAATGTCACCGAAGGTTGTTTTGACTGTCCTGTATTCTGAGTCTGTCCTTCCGACAATCATTTCTTTTTCGATGTCTTCACATATTTGCTGCAGCCATTTCCTATTAGCATCCCTGCAATTCCTATTTCCTTCCTCAGCGCTTTGTATTTCTCTATTCCTGAATTTCCTGGAACATTTTTGTACTTCCTCCTTTCATAGATCAATTGAAGTATTCCTTCTGTTACCCATGGTTTCTTCGGAGTTACCTTATTTGTACCGATGTTTTCCTCACCGACTTCTGTGATGGCCTCTTTTAGAGATGTCCATTCCTATTCAGCTGTACTGCCTACTGAGCTATTCCTTATTGCTGTATCTATAGCCTTAGAGAACTTCAACCGTATCTTGTCATTCCTTAGTAATTCCATATCCCATTTCTTTGCGTATTGATTGTTCCTCACTAATGTCTTAAACTTCAGCTTACTCTTTATCGCTACTATATTGTGATCTGAGTCTATGTCTGCTCCTACAATCCAGTATCTGATTTCCGAATCTCTGTCTGACCATGATGTAATCTAACTGAAATCTTCCCGTATCACCCGGCCTTTTGCAAGTGTACCTGCGCTCCTTGTGATTCTTGAACAGAGTATTCGCTATCACTAGCTGAAACCCGTTACAGAACTCAATTAGTCTTTCTCCTCTCTCATTCCATCTCCCAAGCCCACATTCTCCTGTGACCTTTTCTTCTACTTCTTCCACTACAACTGCATTCCAGGTTCCCATGACTATTAGATTTTCGTCCCCCTTTACATACTGCATAACCTATTCAATATCCTCATACACTTTCTCTGGTTCTTCATCTTCAGCTGGCGACGTCGGCATGTACATCTGAACTATTGTTGTCGGTGTTGGTTTGCTGTCGATTCTGATAAGAACAGTCCTGTCACTGAACTGTTCAGAGTAACACACTGTCTGCGCTATCTTACTATTATACCATTTTCTGCTGCTGTTGATGTTACCCTGTACTAATCTGACCGGAAATCCTTTTCTTTTTTCCACTTCACTTCACTGACCACTACTATATCTAGATTGAGCCTTTGCATTTCCCCTTTAAGTTTTTCTACACTCCTGGAAATGGAAAAAAGAACACATTGACACCGGTGTGTCAGACCCACCATACTTGCTCCGGACACTGCGAGAGGGCTGTACAAGCAATGATCACACGCACGGCACAGCGGACACACCAGGAACCGCGGTGTTGGCCGTCGAATGGCGCTAGCTGCGCAGCATTTGTGCACCGCCGCCGTCAGTGTCAGCCAGTTTGCCGTGGCATACGGAGCTCCATCGCAGTCTTTAACACTGGTAGCATGCCGCGACAGCGTGGACGTGAACCGTATGTGCAGTTGACGGACTTTGAGCGAGGGCGTATAGTGGGCATGCGGGAGGCCGGGTGGACGTACCGCCGAATTGCTCAACACGTGGGGCGTGAGGTCTCCACAGTACATCGATGTTGTCGCCAGTGGTCGGCGGAAGGTGCACGTGCCCGTCGACCTGGGACCGGACCGCAGCGACGCACGGATGCACGCCAAGACCGTAGGATCCTACGCAGTGCCGTAGGGGACCGCACCGCCACTTCCCAGCAAATTAGGGACACTGTTGCTCCTGGGGTATCGGCGAGGACCATTCGCAACCGTCTCCATGAAGCTGGGCTACGGTCCCGCACACCGTTAGACCGTCTTCCGCTCACGCCCCAACACCGTGCAGCCCGCCTCCAGTGGTGTCGCGACAGGCATGAATGGAGGGACGAATGGAGACGTGTCGTCTTCAGCGATGAGAGTCGCTTCTGCCTTGGTGCCAATGATGGTCGTATGCGTGTTTGGCGCCGTGCAGGTGAGCGCCACAATCAGGACTGCATACGACCGAGGCACACAGGGCCAACACCCGGCATCATGGTGTGGGGAGCGATCTCCTACACTGGCCGTACACCACTGGTGATCGTCGAGGGGACACTGAATAGTGCACGGTACATCCAAACCGTCATCGAACCCATCGTTCTACCATTCCTAGACCGGCAAGGGAACTTGCTGTTCCAACAGGACAATGCACGTCCGCATGTATCCCGTGCCACCCAACGTGCTCTAGAAGGTGTAAGTCAACTACCCTGGCCAGCAAGATCTCCGGATCTGTCCCCCATTGAGCATGTTTGGGACTGGATGAAGCGGTCTGCACGTCCAGCACGAACGCTGGTCCAACTGAGGCGCCAGGTGGAAATGGCATGGCAAGCCGTTCCACAGGACTACATCCAGCATCTCTACGATCGTCTCCATGGGAGAATAGCAGCCTGCATTGCTGCGAAAGGTGGATATACACTGTACTAGTGCCGACATTGTGCATGCTCTGTTGCCTGTGTCTATGTTCCTGTGGTTCTGTCAGTGTGATCATGTGATGTATCTGACCCCAGGAATGTGTCAATAAAGTTTCCCCTTCCTGGGACAATGAATTCACGGTGTTCTTATTTCAATTTCCAGGAGTGTAGTTTGTCTGCCACGTTCAAGCTTCTGACATTCCGCACTCCGACTCGTAGAGCGTTATGGTTTCGTTGATTATTCAGTCTTTTTCTCATGGTAACCTACTCCTTGGCAGTCCCCTGTCGGAGATCTAAATGGGGGATTATTCCGGAATCTTTTGCCAATGAAGAGATCATCATGACACTTCTTCAGTTACAGGCCACATGTCCTGTGGATACACGTTGCGTGTCTTTAATGCAGTGGTTTCCATTGCCTTTAGCATCCTCATGCCGTTAATCATTGCTGATTCTTCTTCCTTTAGGGGCAGTTTCCCACCCCCAGGGCAAGAGAGTGCCCTGAACCTCTGTCCGCTCCTCCGCCCTCTTTGACAAGGCCGTTGGCAGAATGAGGCTGACTTCTTATGCCGGAAGTCTTCGGCAGCCAATACTGATTGTTAATCAAAACTTAAGCAGCGGTAGGATTCGAACCCGGGACCGAAAACGTTTTTGATTATGAATCTAAAACGCTACCCCTAGACGCTTCTCAAAGCGATTTTGTAAATTCATAAGCAGAGAGCTTTTCACATATTTTTCTGTGAATAAAACAAGCCTGGAAACTGAAACTCTTATACCCTGTTTGCAACGCTTTGATAAAGTTGCAAAGGACGTTTTAGCATCGGACACTCGTCAGTTGTTTTATTCAAATGTTAGCAAATACTGCTGTCGCACTGTTCATTTACTGGGTACCACACAAAGTGAGTGAGCAACTGTTGTCTATTAGCAAATATTAACTGAACTCTATGAACGCGAATACCCGAACACTTGATGAATACCAAACGAGTCTATTATATCTCTCATTGTCAGGCTAAAGTGCGTAAAGCTGGTCGCTTTGGCAAACAGATTTGCGCCATTGTTTGTAGGAGAGTATACATCACAATACGATGCAGCCTTCCTGCACTACTGTTAAACCTGTTCATCGTAGAAGCAATGACGGAAATTAAAAAAAGAAATAAAAAATCGGTCAGGTGCGAGGCGGACTCGCACTCTTCCCCGCAAATTATGTATACAGAGATGGATGTCAGAGTGAAGATGGCGGATGATACGAGAGTGCTGTAGAAATACTGAGATAGTCAACAATTTTAAAAAATGGTTCAAATGGCTCTGAGCACTATGGGACTTAACATCTATGGTCATCAGTCCCCTAGAACTTAGAACTACTTAAACCTAACTAACCTAAGGACAACACACAACACCCAGTCATCACGAGGCAGAGAAAAGCCCTGACCCCGCCGGGAATCGAACCCGGGAACCCGGGCGCGGGAAGCGAGAACGCTACCGCACGACCACGAGCTGCGGACTCAACAATTTTAGGCAGAGTACCAAGGTTATAAGGTAGAAGTGACTATTAGACAAGAGAATTAAAGAAACAGTTTTATTTTTACTAAGTAGTGAGCAGAGTGAACTAATGTGATTAAATCAGTGATATGGCTGTATGATAACGGGTGGTGCCACGAACTACGAACTGAAAATAAGTGACGACTTAAAAGAAAGGTGCAGAAACGGAAGTTCAACGTCAAACAGCCAAGGTCGCTACTGTGCAGCACTTACTGTGATGATCGGTTGCAGCAAACAACGTAGCCATCATCATATCTGTACAGCACAGCTCAACATGTTCAAGAACACTAAGATGAAATCTCAAGGTGGGTAATACAGTTTTACATAAACATGGGCTATACCGTGGAATGTCTTACCTTCTGCTGTACATTTCACTGAATTTTGGTTAACTGCATATTATATGGTAAACATCATAGACGTTATCATCAATATATCGCTTAATACGCAAGTAGTGTATTGAAGGTACAGTGTTTCCTGTTTCTTTCTTTCTTTTTTTCTAAAGTGATTTTCAATTTTATGTAATATTACTGTAAAGTTATTGTAACAAAACGAATGTAACGTACTCTGATTTGGATTATTTATTGTATGTCTGGTGTGTAACATTCTTGGATCTTTGGTTTGTCTTTATACTTTATATATGTTCAGTTGCAAATCTCAGTCTTCATTCTGCTAATGTACGAACATGAGATTGTATAACAGCTCGATATGTAAATTGCTTTATGTAATAGTTATATTGTTCTCGCGCTCATGAAACATCGTTCTATCGCGTGAAACGATATTATATACATTTGATCAATAATCAGTTAAGGTGTGATGAATTTTACGGCGTAGTCCACGTTGATGTAAAATTGAATTACACACCTTTACATTTGATCCCAGGGTGTTTGAATATGTTGATCTTTGCTTTACAGATTTGATGATGGTTTGCTGAAACAAGTCACCACAGTAAAAGCTGTATAGTAGCGATCTTGGGTGTCTGATGTTGTAGTTCTGTTTCTACATTAATGTACAGGGTATCCGAAGAGTCTTTCCCTGATTACATAAATTGATAACTCAGGCTAGAAGTAAGATACAAATATAAAACTGATGTCTAATTGTTTACAATCTATCAAGGTTTTTTTCACACATCAGTAAACTTCCACATGAGCACCCTTGGTAGAACGTAGCCCATGTAGGCGATATTCAATTTCCGTCCACACATTAGCCAACATCACTGGATCGATTCAACGACTGTGGTTATTCGTTGCCGCAGGGTTCCAAGATCTGGTACATGTGTTCGGTAGACCTCGTCCTTGACATAACCCCATAAAAAGAAGTCTAATGGAGTTACGTCAGGAGAGCTTAGAGGCCAAACGGTTGGCCCATCACGACCAATCCTTCGCCCAGGGAAGGTCATATCGAGATAGTCACGGACGTCCAAACCCCAATGAGGCAGTGCACCGTCTTGCTGAAACAAGACATTAGGATACTGAAGTAGCTGAGGGACAACATACAGTTGCAACGTCTCCAGATACACTGCAGATGTGATGGTAGCCTCAGCGAAGAAGAATGGCCCGATAATTCGATCGTGCAGTAGCACGCACCACACATTCACCTTTGGACTGCCTCTGGTGCACTCCATGACCTCGCCAGGGGGTTGTGAACCACAAACGCGCACATTATGGCGATTCACTACTCCGCTGACAAAAAAGGTCGCTTCGTCTGCGAAGGCAATTCGTCTGAGATAACCATCATCGTCCTCAATACGTGGTAGCATTTCGACCGCAAAGTCATATCGACGTGTACTGTCATTGGGCAACAAGGCCTGAACGATTCGCACTTTGTATGCACGAAACAATAAACGTTTGTGTAAAATGTCACGGAGAGAGGTTTTTGGCATCTGTAATTCACGTGGGGCCCTGTGCACCGATTTCTTCGGGCTTCTGAGAAAAGACTGCCTTACAGCTTCCACCCTGTCTGCTGAGGTTCTTGGAAGGTCAGCAACCGATCCTGTGTTCTTGAACTTCTCATACCAGGCTTTAATGCTCTTGACATCGGGTGGATTCCTTCCAAGTGTTGTCTGGAAGTGTCTCTGCACTGTGGTTGGTGATCGTGTCTCATGGTACCACAGGACACACTGTGCCTTCTCCTGATTGGTTAACATGGGTTCTTGGGCACTGCACCTCATCCACTACTTACGTACTGCGAACCTGAAACAGAAAAAAACTTTGATAGTTGTAAACAATTTGACACAATTTTCATATTTGTATCTTACTTCTAGCCTGAATTATCAATTTATGTAGTCAGGGAAAGACTTTTCGGACACCCTGTAGATCGCCCCCGAACTTAATAATCTCAAGAATACTTCAAGAGAAGGAACTTTAGGCGCTTAATGACATATATACGAAATAATTTCGTGAAGAGATCGACGCACTCAAGCTGAGTTCACCATCATCTCGCAGGTAGTACAGGGAAAGCTAGAAGCATGTAGAAGATTCTCTCGATAACTTGGCATGACACCGAAGTAACTTCGTAGGAAAAGATATACAAATTCGTCATCCAAATAAACATTTAATAATTATCACTTCCAAGTTCTTTAACAGTTTAATAAGTTGATAGAATCCAGTGCAGTCGCTGTCGTAGTACGGAAAAGGAGCGATTTACATGACGTGCAAAAGGACGTGACGTAACCATTGGCTTTCGTGGCAAGGGTGGAAACATTTCCGGAACGGCTTGGTTTGTAAAATGTTGGTGTCCCGCGTTGTTAAAGTATACTGTGCACGGCAAAATGGCGCCGAGGGAACTGTGGAGCACCACGGGTGATAGATGACAGCTTTGGACGGCGACTGTGAATGGGCGAATAGCAGCCCCCTGCCCAGACGACCAGGAGGCTGCCAGCAGCGTCTCCTCAACGACTGGTCTGCGAACGTTGCTGGTCCGCAGCTCGTGGTCGTGCGGTAGCGTTCTCGCTTCCCGCGCCCGGGTTCCCAGGTTCGATTCCCGGCGGGGTCGGGGATTTTCTCTGCCTCGTGATGACTGGGTGTTGTGTGCTGTCCTTAGGTTAGTTAGGTTTAAGTAGTTCTAAGTTCTAGGGGACTGATGACCATCGATGTTGAGTCCCATAGTGCTCAGAGCCATTTGAACCATTTGAACGTTGCTGCGTATGGATCTCCATGGCAGGCGCATGGCTCATGTACCCACGCTGGCTGATCTTCATCGGCGACGACGTATGGAATTTGTACGCTGTTGCTGCAACTGAGTGACGACAAGCGGCGTTTTCTAACGAATCAGGTTTTATGACCCATCGGACAGATGGCTGTTGGCGCTTACGGCGTGAAACTTCTGAAACAGGACACCCTGCAACGAGAAGGGAGTGTTATGGCCTGGGGAATGTTTTCTTGGTAATTCCTGGGTGATCCCGTTATGCTGGAAGGCACAGTGGGTCACCACAAGTGGGGACCATGAACACCCCTTTGTCCTCTGCTTGATGGCATCTAGCAACAGGGCTCTGCAACATGTCAAGGAGCTCGCAGTGTACGTGCATGCTTCTAAGAGCACCAGATTGAGTTCACCATTCACCACTGGGCACCACGCACCTCGATTTAAATCCAATTAAGAATCTGTTGAACGACATGGTTCCGTCTCTTCGCTCTATGGATTGTCAACCGAGAAACGTAGGGCAGATGGCCACGATACTGGAGTCTGTCTGGCTCCACATTCCTATTGGTATCTTCCAGAACCTCACTGCACGTCTCACACTGCAAAAGGTGGTTATTCATGGTTATTCTGACTTTTGACAGGTGGTCACATTAATGTAACTGGACAGTCTAGAAGTGTCCGATCAAGGGATATTGTAGCCATCTAAATGTCGTATCCCATAAACCATTTTGTTTGCCATTGTAGCCGCATTCCTTCGTCGAAGTAGGCTTTTATCTCCAGACAGATCACTATATAATTTTGTTTGGACGTAAGTGTGTAGATCTATAATTTGTCTGCGTCTTAATGAGCAATGTATCTGTATTCAGATATCTGAATATGAACGGATATTTGTTTCATATTTCAGTACTGATAGTTCAGTCTTTCCCTAAGGTGTGTGAGAAAGTTGCAGCCTTACTATTGAGATAAGCTGAATCTTGCTGCTAAACTCTGTGAACTAGTTTTAAATATATTATAGGTGCTTATATCGAAATTACTATTTTTGTTGTTATTTGTTCATCAATTGGTCTTAGTTTGTAATTGCACTGACCATCTAGACATGCTATTCAGCGTTCCGAATAACTGAACAGTTAACCAACACTGCATTTAAAGAGTAATTACGGTTATTAAGCAGTCAATTTACGGCTACCGATGACCTCATAAAATATATTCCTCTCCATTGAGCCGTTTGGTACAGCAACCGTATGAAGGATACTTGAGTTACGAGTGTTGTCCAGAAAGTAATGTACCACTTTTTTTTCTCAGCCGAAAAGATTGCTATGAATCAGAAACTTTACGTATGTATTCTATGAAGTATGTGTGCTAAGATCCGATGATGGCGGCTTTAGTTTCGCCGAAACCGGTAATCACAGAATAAAAAGAATTCCTGCGTTCTGCGCTACCAGTTTATTGTTTTACTATATGAAGTGTCCTGAATGAGCGCGCCATGTTTCCGTCAATTCCGACAAACAGCGTGGCTGCAGGACAGTTTTGAAGTGGCATCTGTAGGTGATGTACTTTACAGGCAACTTGCGTTCATTCAGTTTCACACAGCAGAGAAATAAACTGTGAGGAATGTTCGCAAACGCTTGTGCGAAGTATATGGAATGTCTGCTGTCGGCAGAAGTACAGTTAAACGCTGGGCACGAAGGGTGAGGTCATCTGGTGGCGGTTCGGCGGAACTCCCATGATTTGCAGCGGCCGGGGAGACCATCCACGGCTGTCGCGCCTGACACACCTGACATAGCCCCCTCGGACTTTCGCTTGGTTGGGCGATTATAGGTGGTGGGTACACGTGGTCTAGGGGTAGCGTCTTTGAATCATAATCAAAACGTCCCGGGTTCGATCCCCGCCACTACCGAGATTTTGATAGATAATCAGCCTTGGCGGCCGAAGACTTCCGGCATAAGAAGTCAGCCTCATTCCGCCAACGGCCTTGTCAAAGAGGGCGGAGGAGCGGATAGAGGTTCAGGGCACTCTCTTGTCCTAGGGGTGGGAAATTTCCCCTAAAGGCGGAAGAATCAGCAATGATCAATTACATGAGGATGCAGAAGGCAATCGAAACCACTGCATTAAAGATACGTAACGTGTATCCACAGGACATGTGGCCTGTAATTGAAGAAGTGTCATGATGATCTCTCCATTTGCAAAAGATTCCGGAATAGTCCCCCATTCGGATCTCCGGGAGGGGACTGCCAAGGGGGAGGTTACCATGAGAAAAAGATTGAATAATCAACGAAAGGATAACGTTCTACGAGTCGGGGCGTGGAATGTCAGAAGCTTGAACGTGATAGGGAAACTAGAAAATCTGAAAAGGGAAATGCAAAGGCTCAATCTAGATATAGTAGGGGTCAGTGAAGTGAAGTGGAAGGAAGACAAGGATTTCTGGTCAGATGAGTATCGGGTAATATCAACAGCAGCAGAAAATGGTATAACAGGTGTAGGATTCGTTATGAATAGGAAGGCAGGGCAGACGGTGTGTTACTGTGAACAGTTGAGTGACCGGGTTGTTCTAATCAAAATCGACAGCAGACCAACACCGAAAACGATAGTTCAGGTATACATGCCGACGTCGCAAGCTGAAGATGAACAGATAGAGAAAGTGTATGAGGATATTGAAAGAGTAATGCAGTATGTAAAGGGGACGAAAATCTAATAGTCATGGGCGACTGGAATGCAGTTGTAGGGGAAGGAGTAGAAGAAAAGGTTACGGGAGAATATGGGCTTGGGACAAGGAATGAAAGAGGAGAAAGACTAATTGAGTTCTGTAACAAGTTTCAGCTAGTAATAGCGAATACCCTGTTCAAGAATCACAAGAGGAGGAGGTATACTTGGAAAAGGCCGGGAGATACGGGAACATTTCAATTAGATTACATCATGGTCAGATAGATATTCCGAAATCAGATACTGGATTGTAAGGCGTACCCAGGAGCAGATATAGACTCAGATCACAATATAGTAGTGATGAAGATTAGGCTGAAGTGCAAGACATTAGTCAGGAAGAATCAATACGCAAAGAAGTGGGATACGGAAGTATTAAGGAATGACGAGATACGTTTGAAGTTCTCTAACGCTATAGATACAGCAATAAGGAATAGCGCAGTAGGCAGTACAGTTGAAGAGGAATGGACATCTCTAAAAAGGGCCATCACAGAAGTTGGGAAGGAAAACATAGGTACAAAGAAGGTAGCTGCGAAGAAACCATGGGTAACAGAAGAAATACTTCAGTTGATTGATGAAAGGAGGAAGTACAAACATGTTCCGGGAAAATCAGGAATACAGAAATACAAGTCGCTGAGGAATGAAATAAATAGGAAGTGCAGGGAAGCTAAGACGAAATGGCTGCAGGAAAAATGTGATGACATCTAAAAAGATATGATTGTCGGAAGGACAGCATACAGGAAAGTCAAAACAACCTTTGGTGACATTAAAAGCAACGGTGGTAACATTAAGAGTGCAACGGGAATTCCACTGTTAAATGCAGAGGAGAGAGCAGATAGGTAGAAAGAATACATTGAAAGCCTCTATGAGGGTGAAGATTTGTCTGATGTGATAGAAGAAGAAACAGGAGTCGATTTAGAAGAGATAGGGGATCCAGTATTAGAATCGGAATTTAAAAGAGCTTTGGAGGACTTACGGTCAAATAAGGCAGAAGGGATAGATAACATTCCATCAGAATTTCTAAAATCATTGGGGCAACAGAACGACTATTCACGTTGCTGTGTAGAATATATGAGTCTGGCGATATACCATCTGACTTTCGGAAAAGCATCGTCCACACATTTCCGAAGACGGCAAGAGCTGACAAGTGCGAGAATTATCGCACAATAAGCTTAACAGCTCATGCATCGAAGCTGCTTACAAGAATAATATACAGAAGAATGGAAAAGAAAATTGAGAATGCGCTAGGTGACGATCAGTTTGGCTTTAGGAAAAGTAAAGGGACGAGAGAGGCAATTCTGAAGTTACGGCTACTAATGGAAGCAAGGCTAAAGAAAAATCAAGACACTTTCATAGGATTTGTAGACCCGGAAAAAGCGTTCGACAATATAAAATGGTGCAAGCCGTTCGAGATTCTGAAAAAAGTAGGGGTAAGCTATAGGGAGGGACGGGTCATATACAATATGTACAACAACCAAGAGGGAATAATAAGCGTGGACGATCAAGAACGAAGTGCTCGTATTAAGAAGGGTGTAAGACAAGGCTGTTGCCTTTCGCCCCTACTCTTCAATCTGTACATCGACGAAGCAATGATGGAAATAAAAGAAAGGTTCAGGAGTGGAATTAAAATACAAGGTGAAAGGATATCAATGATACGATTCGCTGATGACATTGCTATCCTGAGTGAAAGTGAAGAAGAATTAAATGATCTACTGAACGGAATGAAGAGTCTAATGAGTACACAGTATGGTTTGAGAGTAAATCGGAGAAAGACGAAGTTAATGAGAAGTAGTAGAAATGAGACCAGCGAGAAAGTTAACATCGGGATTGATGGTCACGAAGTCATTGTAGTTAAATATTCTGCTACCTAGGCAGTAAAATAACCAATGACGGACGCAGCAAGGAGGACATCAAAAGCAGACTCGCTATGGCAAAAAAGGCATTTCTGGGCAAGAGAAGTCTACTAATATCAAATACCGGCCTTAATTTGAGGAAGAAATTTCTGAGGATGTACGTCTGGAGTACAGCATTGTATGGTAGTGAAACATGGACTGTGGGAAAACCGGAACAGAAGAGAATCGAAGCATTTGAGACGTGGTGCTATAGACGAATGTTGAAAATTAGGTGGACTGATAAGGTAAGGAATGAGGAGGTTCCACGCAGAATCGGAGAGGAAAGGAATATGTGGAAAACACTGATAAGGAGAAGGGACAGGATGATAGGACATCTGCTAAGACACGAGGGAATGATTTCCATGGTACTAGAGGGAGCTGTAGAGGGCAAAAACTGTAGAGGAAGACAGATATTGGAATACGTCAAGCAAATAATTGAGGACGTAGGTTGCAAATGGTACTCTGAGAAGAAGAGGTTAGCACAGGAAAGGAATTCGTGGTGGGCCGCATCAAACCAGTTAGTAGAATGATGACCAAAAAAAAAAGGATGCCACTCGTGGAAGACATTTTGAGACAATGAGGAGGTGCTTCACACAGTGAAGCACTAGCTCCTCCCCCAGGCCAAAGATTGGTTCTGACAGGGCATACACGTCCTTGTTTGAGGGAAGGCCATGGAACGGGAAGGAGATTACGTTGGATAATGGGGAGTGCAGATAAAACACCAGTCCTTCGTGTGTGCTATTCGCATTTTGTTCAATAAAGAACTATTGAAGAAAAAACGCGTGGTGCATTACTTTCCGGGCAACCCTCGCAAAAACAGTCTTGGTTCCAATTTAGTCTTCTATTATCAATGCATTTCGCCTTCACGGGCCATTTTTAGATTATATTAAAATTTTCCTTTTACAGCATTTTAAAAACCATACAACAACTCTACTAGATTTAAACTTGTTTAATGCGTGCCTTAGTGTAGCGCAGAGCCGTTTCATGCTTTTTAAGATGTAAAACCGGAACGGAAGAGAATCGAAGTATTTGAGATGTGCTGCTACAGACAAGTGTCGAAAATTAGGTGGACTGATACGGAACGGATTGAGAAGGTTCTGCGCAGAATCGGAGAGGAAAGGAGTATGTTTAAACCATTGACAAGGAGAAGGGACAGGACATCTGTTAAGACGTCAGGGGATGACTTTCATGATACTAGAGGGAAGTGTAGATGTTAAAAACTGTAGAGGAAGACAGACATTGCAATACATCCAACAAATGACGAGGACGAAGGTTGCAAGTGCTACTCTGAGATGAAATGGTTGGCACAGGAGGGGAATTCGTGGTGGGCCGCATCAAACCAGTTAGAAGAGTGACGACACCAAAATAAAAAAAAGTAAAAAAACAAAAAAATTTATATGTAGTAAACGGAAAATTGGTGCTCCACGAAGGCAAAATGTGCTTTTAACTCAAAGATTTGATAACACTTGCATCACTTCCGAATGTGAGGTATTCAGTTATGAATTATTCGAATGACAGAATTGTCTTTGATTGCATTCGCAGGACAATCCCTTTAGGCTGTCGAGTCCAGCTGACCACCGTCTGCTGGGACGTGATATAATGTTGATACAAGTAGCATTTCCTCTGAAAGGGTATAAAATCAAATGTGTTGTGAATCATCCATGTCTGGAGGGAATAAAAGAACTGAAGTCTTAGGGAAGCGTACAAGCTATGAACATGGAGAAACAGAGATATGATGGTCTGTTTTTTTGGGTCACTAATACGGATCAAGTTTCGATTACGTATTAAGACAGCGGTATTTGGGACACACGCTCTTGGACGAGTGATGAGAATCTTAGAGGTTTATAAACGCTTTATGTATATTGGTTGGACCTCGTGTCACGTTAATTGCGAATTGTGACTGTCAGGAAATAAGTGACAAGGAGTAGTGTAAATGGTCACTTATTCAGTTCCAATTTCGGCTGCTAAATAATGAAAAAATCTCAAGTGCCCTTGGCGAGAAGACTAGTAACGGGCATCCATAGGGTCTCTCAAGCAGACAGCAAAACAACTTCCGAACGTTGTATAATTGTCCCGAATTCGAAAATTCTTGCGTGTGCTATTAATAATTCCGCTCGCTAACAGACTCCGCTGTTGCTGACGGGTGGCGCATCAACTGGTCTAAATATACATCTAAAACTACATGGATACTCTGCAAACCGCACTTAAGTGCCTGGCAGAGGGTTCATCAAACCACTTTCACAATAATTCTCTATTATTCCAATCTCGAACAGTGTGCGGAAAAAAACCAACACCTGCATATTTCTGTGCGAGCTCT
Source organism: Schistocerca cancellata (assembly GCF_023864275.1). Lineage (NCBI taxonomy): Eukaryota > Metazoa > Arthropoda > Insecta > Orthoptera > Acrididae > Schistocerca > Schistocerca cancellata. The sequence goes on along the minus strand of NC_064633.1, from coordinate 610,557,237 downwards.
GGTATCCCTTATTTTATTATGATGATCGTTTCTCCCTATGCAGATCGGCGTCAACAAATTATTTTCGCATTCGAAGGTGAAAATTGATGTTTGAAATTTCGTGAGAAGATTCCACTGCTACGAGAAATGCCTTTGTTTTAATGCTATCCCTCCCAAATCCTGTATCATGCCAGTGACACTCTCACCCCTATTTCGTGATAGTACAAAATGTGCTGCTCTTCGTTGACCTTTCTTGATGTACTCCTATAATTCTGGGTGGAAGGATCTCTGACCACGCAGCAGTTCTCTAAAAGAGGATGGACAAGAATAATGTAGGAAGTCTCTTTAGTAGATCTGTTGCATTTTGTGAATGTTCTGCTGATAAACGATTTGTCTAAGGGTCTGAGGTAACGGGCGAGCTGTGGCGCCCTGAAAATATTCTAAGTTTGGAGTTGGCGTGGCTGTGCGTGGCCAGGGGTAGCCCCAGCGCGTGGTCCAGGCTGACCGCATGGCTGGAAATTCCATGTTGACGCCGTGACGAGGAATGGGCTCTGTGTCGATGGAGATTTGTATGCCTGTAGTGAAAAACATGACGGACCTCTTGAATCCATAATGGCAGACATTTCACAGTTCATGTAGAAATAAATAATAGCCAGAGGAATCATGATACCTTAAAAAGAAACATGTATAGTACAATTATTTGTATGAAGATTCTGATGGTGTAATCAGATTTTCGATATATTCTTTAGTTTAAAGTTTAGTATCTGACTGTAAACTATAAAAATAACACCCAGCAACGAATTTCCAAAATCTAAACGGGTCATCCGATTTTGTCAAACAATGTGTCTTTAGAAAGCTATTAGTGTAAACGTAAATTGGTATGAACTACAGGCATGTAACTTGAATAGTACATGAGTTATTGGATGTCAAAGTGGCCGATTACTATTAACCGCGTCAGGCCAAAAGTACTCCACAGCTACACGAAAAAACGGTAGCAGCATTCTTATCAATATATTTATTCGTCTATGTCTGTTTATATCTGATATATACTATTCATGAAGAAATTGGTTAAATATTTACTGTGGTTTAGAAATCACAGAGACATTAGGCTACTGGCCTACCTTCTGTTTCTATTCCTTTGATATATGTTTATTTGATTTGTGTATTATTTAATAATGTGTGTTACAGCGTGTTTATGCTCCTACCATAGGAATATTTATTTAATTTCAAGTTATTTAAATGTAAATCCAGTATTCTGTATGTGTTTCAATATGTTTGTCAGTGTGTGTTGGCTTGAATAAATGGCGGCGGCGGTCTAGCCAATCACAGCGCTCGTTAGTGTGGAGACTGGATGGAAGTGGGGGAGGACTGCTAGGCAGGACAAGGGGTGCTGGACGCGAAGGCGCGACAGACGGTCGCAGGAAACACTTGGAGAGTGTTGAGTTGTTTGCCCATGGTCGTGGGAGATAGAAATATTTCGTAGTTCCAACCTGTGCACTTGTGAGATTGCTGTGGCTTCTGCAGTGCAGACGTAGTATGCATTTAGAAGTGAATATCTCGCGACCTATGTTGTTGTTCATAACTAATTACGTGAAGTAGGAATCCATTGTTTCCCTGTTAACTCATATTTTATTTAGTTGCAGGATCATCGTACCAATAAGTGTTTTGCAGTAATAAACGGCATTCTTAAAGCTACTTTTGTTATCGTACTCATCACTTAAAGTCGTTAAAAATAGTACCGGTAGATTTTATTCACTTGCAATCTTTCATTTATAACTTTCTACGTTACATTAAAAATTCGCAATTGCCGAGTCATACGAACCTTCGACCACTCGATTCATGTATATGTGCATATTGTATACTGTAGTCTCAGAAGTATTTGGCTTGTAATGCGGCAACTACGTATCCCAGCCCCTAGACAATGAAACCAGCCAAAACCTTTAATATTTCAACTCTGAGTCAGAGGGTACGTAGTTCAGGGCCACCACACCACAACAGTTTATTTGAAAGCCCATAAGAGCAACAGCTCGAAAGCCAATCTGAACTGTGTGGAAGCAAGACAGTGCGTGTAGTGCCAGTATAATTATCGGACTTTTGAAGGACTAGTGAAAAGTAGCGAGCAAAGAGAACACTAACCAAACTGATCCCACAGAGCCAACTAATCTACACACATAAAAAATTGTAACACCCCACCCGTCACTTATCTGGTTTTGGCGTTTGTTCACCCCAGCTAACTGACTAACAGATCAACAGAGAGTGCAAAACTGCCGCAATATCGGATAACGCAAAGAAAGTAATAAGGCCCTGTGACTCCTGATTGAACTGCAGTGGCAGTATTGACATTAATTGATTCAGAATTGATCACTTTTAATTAAAAAGGGGTGCACATTGATGTTATATGCAACTATTGAACACCAGATGGAAATGTTGAACATAAAATTAATTAAGGAATTGACTTGGAATTTAAACTACTTGATTGAAAACAGATGCAGTCGATTATCACAAATTTATTTTAACTCACGACCTTCAATCATCACATTACATGACTCTCCTACCAGGCAGTGGCAATAAATTGCGTTTGCATGGAGTAAAGCTCGATAACTCAAAAGTAATTCCTATCGATTGACCCACGCATAATGCAAAGTGTTAGAAGAATTCTACAGTACACGACCCATGAAACCCTCGTGGAAACTTTGCCAATGTGATCCAACAAATTAATCAGTGGCCGGAGCAGGTGCAATATCATCGAATACAGCGCGGCGGAGTGGCGTCATTGTGTGGACGGTGGCCGACCTCGTGGTGCTGCAAGGCTGCACTCATCTATTCACTCCTAGTTATCTTGCTCAGTACATAGCTGAACCAAAACTTTCTATCTCCAAGCTCAACCGTTCCATTTGCTAAGTCCTAAACTGCAGAGATGCTCACTCTCTCTCAGGCAAGCTGAGTAAAGAACGCCATGTCTGCACTCTAGGCAAGCTGGGAATGGAAGACCTCTACTGAGACTTCTGCCAGTCCGCTCTTCGCCTCGGTTTGCTCTCCAGCAAAATCACTTACGCCAATTGCAGCACATGTCACGTTAATTATGCGTCACTTCCCAGTGCTGACCAATGCCTGCTCTAGGAAGTGAACAAATTCCCACAAAATTTCCCTTTCTCTCAACTTCTTCTATTTAGCTCCCCCCAGGCCACCCATCAAAGTTAGTGTCTGCACAAACACCAAGTTTTCCGGAATTCTGACTCCCAGGAGAGTACTTCAAATTCCTTGGTCCTACGTTCCCATCGGAGGCCGGCATATTTCATGCTGTCGCTCTTCACCTGATTCACTTCAGGCTCTGCAGACCATGAATTCAGCGTGAAGTTGCTATAGTCACAAACACGCATATTTTGACCTCTGTTGACCGCTCCACCATAGCTTGCGCAGCTTTGTCACATGTTTCACAGAAAACGGGACGACGGACATTTATCAGCAGGCATACAAGTTCTCCGTCTGTTTCCCGGTACACCAGCATGGAGTCGGGGTCAACCACCCACTCACTGTCACTCATCTTAAGGCAGCTGGAGGCCGCGCACCGTTACCGCTTTCTCAGAGCTTGAGCCGCCCTAAGCTGCCTATTGTTGCTTCCCTTAGCCGCTCCCCCACCGCCCACGGTCAAATACCTCCCTGGAGTATACTTGTGTCCAGTAAAGCGACTCGTTTCCACAAAGTTTTCATGTCGTGTGAATTACTTTAAAACCATCACCTTACAATAATTATTCCACTATGTCCATACTATACCCACTACAAGATGCATTGTGCCTTGTCACTCATTTTGTTCAGCCCCACTGTTCGCTCAATGTGAGTTAGGTGATCTTTACTGACTTCATGTAAAGGGCATAGTTCTTGCCATCTTATAAAATGTTTTGCATCACCCCGGTTTCCAGAACTCCTGAAGACAGACGTTGACTGTGGATATTGTACCACAGACACAGTCCCTTTGAATCTTCTGAGATGTCTCTAAACCCGCTCAAAGATGTAAACAACCATCCATGAGCACTGCACATTAGACGGAGGGGTCCGACAGCTGATCAGTTCCAGTCATTCCATCAGGAAGGAGGTACACGGCTCATGTTTTCTGTAGTTCAGCCATGCCTAGACGGTCAATAACGCGGTTCAATCGCGTCCACATTGTTACTTTGTGCCAGGAAGGTCTCTCAACAAGGGAAATGTCCAGGCGCCTCGGAGTGAACAAAAGCGATGATGTTCTGACGTGGAGACATGGAGGACATACAGACAGACAGGAACTGTCGATGACATGCGTCGCTCAGGTCGCTCAAGGGCTACTACTGCAGTGGATGACCGCTACCTACGGATTATGGCTCGAAGGAGCTCTAACAGCAACGCCACCATGTTGAATAATGCTTTTCGTGCAGCCACAGGTCGTCTTGTTATGATTCAAACTGTGCGCAATAGGCTGCATGATGCGCAACTTCACTCCTGACCCACATGGCGAGGTCTGTCTTTGCAACCACGACACCTTGCAGCACGGTACTGATGGGCCCAAAACATGCCGAATGGACGGCTCAGGATTGGCACCACGTTCTGTTCAGCGATGATTGTCGCGTTTACCTTCAACCAGACAATAGTCGGAAACGTGTTTGGAGACAACCCGGTTGGGCTGAACGCTTTAGGCATACTGTCTGGCGAGTGCACCAAGGTGGAGGTTTCCTCCTGTTATGGGGTGGCATTACGTGTGATCGACGTACGCCTCTGGTGGTCAAGAAATGCGCTACAACGGCTGTACGATACGTAAATGCCATCCTCCGACCAATAGTGCAACCATATCGGCAGCATATTGGCGAGGCATTCGTCTTCATGGACGACAATTCGCGCCCCCATCGTGCACATCTTGTGAATGACTTCCTTCAGGATAACAACATCACTCGACTAGAGTGGCCAGCATGTTCTCCAGACATGAATCTTATAGAACATGCCTGGGATTAATTGAAATGGGCTGTTTATGGACGACGTGACTCACCAGCCGCTCTGAGCCGAATCGCCGTTGAGGAGTGGGTCAATCTGGACCAACAGTGCCTTGTTGAACTTGTGGATAGTATACCACGAGGATCAATGCAAGAAGAAGTGTTATTGGGTATTAGAGGTACCGGTGTGTACAGCTGTCTGGACCACCACCTGTGTAGGTCTAACTGTATGGCGGAAGAATATGCAATGTGTGGTTTTCATGAGGAATAAAAAGGGCGGAAAAGATGTTTATTTTGATTTCTATTTCAATTTTCTGTACAGGTTCCGGAACTTCCGGAACCGAGATGATGCAAAACTTTTTTTGATGTGTGTATAATTCAGCCAATTCGAGAGCTGAGGTCGAGACAGGGTCGAGTTTCTGTCTCGGAAATTACACTACCTAATACAGTCTATTCTTTCACCGGAAGCTTTTAAAATTATTGGTTGTTAATTGCGGCTTTTTTGGAATGTATCATATTCTTCGCCATCCAAGGGTGGAGTGGCGAGCAAGAAGATCTTCCAAAGTAAACGAATATAAATCAGCAGCACCGTCACAGCAGTAGAAAACCCTTGCCTAAAACTCCACCAACTCTTGCATCAGATCACTCTACTACTACTAAGAAGATTAATATGATTGACAGTGCATCTGTACACTTTTTCAACTGAACAATTTACTATCAAAGGTTAATACCTTGCATGCCAGATAATCTCTGTGTTTCACAATCTTACTTGTGAGACAGAAATTACAGACAATTGTACATTAACAAAATATTTTGGATATTTTAACTTTTGCACATCGATGGAAAATGGTTCAAATGCTCTGAGCACTATGGGACTTAACATCTGAGGTCATCAGTCCCCTGGAATTTAGAACTACTTAAACCTAACTAACCTAAGGACATCACACACATCCATGCCCGAGGCAGGCTTCGAACCTGCGACCGTAGCGGTCGCGCGGTTCCAGACTGTAGCGCCTAGAACCGCTCTGCCATCCTGGCCGGCGCACATCGATGGATATAGACTGAACTTTTGCTCCTATGTTGTACTGTATGAAATTAAATTCATCACGCTCAGTTGTATTTAAATGTTAACTTTTGCTGAGTTGCCACTAATAACAATGCTTTACTTCAGTAATCAATTTGGTTACATAATTTCCATTATTGTTAATTCAAATTCTAATTATTTTGAAAAGAGCCGATTAAAACTCGAATTTTGTAACTTACTTCTGCGAATAAATGTGTTTTGACGTTGAAAGACTCTTCCCTAGTTTTTGCCAGTTTTCCATAGAACCACACCCGAATGGGAAGACATTTCACTAATAATAATCTGACACTAAAAGCAGGTAATGCATCTTATGGTTAGCCGGTAAACAAGAGAGTAAACAAGAGAGTGAAATTCAAGTGGGAGTAGGATATTAACATGTGCATGAATGAAACAGCAAAAGGTCTCTCTAACAGCCTACGCCCCCCCCCCCCGCCCCCCCTCCCCCCACCTGTTCGACAAAACCCGCTATCCGCTATGCCACACATCCACCTTTGTTGTGCACATCAGGAATGTACCTTCACCTGCTGGCTGCTCTAGCACCTGAAGGCTTGGCAAATCCTTCGACACTCATTGGGTGCGGTTTGCCTGTCTTCAGGCACCAGAGTAACAGCCAGCCTGAAATGGTGTCAGAGTTTCTGAATGATACATTTGTAACGTTATCAACAAAGTTACATTAGTATCATCGAGAGTGTTACCAAACTAGAGTGTCTTACAAGAACCCTTTGTAGTTTTAGTCAAATGCATGTTAATTTTACTCTCTTGCATGATCACGCCACAGGAGATCGGAAAACGGGAAGCTTGAAAAAGCCTGAGTATCCTTTTGTACTTCGGATCACGTACGACGAATGGCTCTGAACGGCCCTCTAGTGGTTTCAACCTGTACACGAGAGCGAAAACTTCAATAGTACTGCATTCCAAAGTGGCGCGATTATGTTCAATGTGCATGCAGCCCCACATTGTCCTTAGAGAAGGCTTGAAATATCCGAGGGTGTCAGCAGTGTCAAAATTTGTGTAGAATGTCATTCTGCTGCTCATCACATTTCGAGCTATCATTTTCTCCCTCTAAATGTATGCGAATCAACGCCCCAGAGGAAGCGATGACTTCACTGACGGTCCTTAAGGCCCCGCCTGTGGCCTTTCAGCGTCGAATCCGAGGGGCCGTGACTCTAAAATGTTTTCCTCTGCCATCCGTAAGAAAACAGCGTGATTTCTACGCTGGATGTCGCGGTTCCGACCTATTCCGCTGAGGCACTAAAAGAAGGGGTTAAATGTGGGTGAAACGGGCTCTGACAACATTATCATAGTGTGATTCGTCCACTGTGCCGTTGGGTAAAATTGTCGTGAAATTTGATGCCAATGTGACATGGTTAACCCACCTTACAATTCACATAAACTTACGCGCTGTGGCCTTTTTTCCGCATGTATCGACCCCCTGCTGTCTGAAGCGTCACCGGTGCAAGGGTGACGTCACAGGGCGCCACTCTTTTGGACCATTGCAGAGGATGGTTGTAGGCGCTTTTGAGCCAAATTTAAAGCTTATGTGTCGCAGTGGGAGGCCATTACAAGGATTCGACGAAGTGATCCTCTAATTCTGTTGTGCAGTGTGGTAAGACACCAATCGCATACGTAAATAAAGTGACTGATATCGGCTACCGCCCGATAGGTATGCAACACACCTAACATCCAGGTAACACGAGTATGATCTTAACTGACCACTCCTGCTAGGAAAATTACTGCAGTCCACACTTACTTGAGAAAGTCTGTGGTGGCTTATAGTGATTTTACAAATTCTAGTCGTGGCACAACACCAAAGCAGCGGCTGTGACAGGGAACGCGCGGCCACGGAGTCAACTCTCCAGCAATGCCATGAATATGGATGTCACCCATCATTTAGGCTATAGATTTTTACGACGTTTCATAATTTGTTTTACCCTCGATGATCTACAAGGTTTTAACGAAGTTTTTAATGAAGTGTGTTTAACAATAGTATTCTCAACAAACAAACAAAAATCATTACTAATTTAATGTAAGCATACATTTATCATTCAAATGTGGTAGAGTACCAGACACCAACCGTAGGCAGTCGCATTGCAGGCTACATGAATAGCGTGGATTCGGCAAAACGACAGTCATATCATGTGATTTTAAATGTAAATTTTTCTGACGCATTGGGCATGTTACATCCTGACTGGGGCAATCAAGTCCATTGTCGTACATTTGACGTTTGATGGTATTTTCCAATAACAACGTTGTGTTTTGTAGAGTATTCGTTGATTTTAATTTTATCCCCAGATCTGAGGAAGGTTTATGTTGAGCTGAAACTGGTCGCTTAAAAAATTAAAGCAGTCATGATCGACAGCAAAAACTTGTGAGTAAAGCACTTGGCAGAGTGTAATTCATTGGTAAGATACCAAACCGCTCCAACCTACAAAGTGAATGGCTTACAATATAATCTCAAAACCATTCAAGAATGTTGGTCCAGTTAGTGATAGTCGTGCCAAATAGGACTGATAAGGAGAGTGAACGTGCGGGATGAAAGACTATGGGCTCGCCTGACCCATGGGTGGTGCCACTCAGATGCTGAAAAAACTCGACTGGTAGAAATTTAAAGGTACACGCAAACCATTCCGTGAAGATCTACTTGCAAAGTTTCAGGTACCAGGTTTCACTGTGGTTTTTAGGAATATGCTACAACACGTTGCGTCTCACACTACGTAAATGGAACATGAAGAATCCCTAACAGATCGAGAAAAAATGCACCTTCTGGCAAGAACTTCAAAGTTGTTGATGCAAACTTTCTGGCAACATAATGGTACGATGACCGTTCGCGACTGTAGCATCGAAGAGGAAATGTAACAGTGGTACGCAAAGCAAGATCAGGTGGCCTTCGCAGAACAGATGTAGATGCATGTGACGCTTTTCCGGTTCTTAGAACGGCATTATACCGGAGAAGAGTATTAGCTGTTTCAGCGTAAGGGTAAATCTCCATGCCGAGAAGCAGGTGAGGGAAACCATTCCGGATTTCTCGTAAGCAGAACTAGCACAAACGTGCGCAGCACGCCGATTCGCTGTCTCCATCAGCGCTGATAATAACGCTCAGATGAAGAGCGATTGTCTCCTTATGCAGAATTACCTGTCTTTGTAGTCGTACAGCACACTGTTCTGAGGTTACAGCTCTTACTTAAGACAAAGATGGCTCGCAGTATTGGGCTACTATCTAAGACAGCTTCTCGTTTAAAGCAGTTTACTGCGTCGAATATCGAGGGTCACTGCACAACTGCCGTTACAGTGTGACACAGTTGGCGATATATCTCACTGTGCACAGTGAATCAACTCACTCTTACCCAAAAGCAAGTAAACATGATACGTATGTCAGAGATAGTACAACACATTTTTATGTACTTACTAATACCAAGTGGTTATAATTAAAGTGCAGCTACTCACAGCTGTCCATTGTAGACTGTAACTAACGTATGGCAGCGAAAATTGATACACTACTGGCCATTAAAATTGCTACACCACGAAGATGACGTGCTACAGACGCGAAATTTAACCGACAGGAAGAAGATGCTGTCATATGCAAATGATTAGCTTTTCAGAGCATTCACACAAGGTTGGCGCCGGTGGCGACTCCTACAACGTGCTGACATGAGAAAAGTTTCCAGCCGATTCTCACACACAAACAGCAGTTGACCGGCGTTGCCTGGTGAAACCTTGTTGTGATGCCTCGTCTAAGGAGGAGAAATGCGTACCATCACGTTTCTGACTTTGATAAAGGTCGGATTGTAATCTATCGCAATTGCGGTTTATCGTATCGCGACATTGCTGCTCGCGTTGGTCGAGATCCAATAACTGTTAGCAGGATATGAAATCGGTAGGTTCAGGAGAGTAATACGGAACGCCGTGCTGGATCCCAACGGCCTCGTATCACTAGCAGTCGAGATGACAGGCTATAACACTCCTATCTGCTACTACTGTACCATAACCTCTATGCTAAAAGCAGGTTGTAACATAAAACAATTTTGTAAAAGCAACTATGGCACAAAGCAACAGAGCAGTGTTACCCTCTGAGAGGAATTTTGTTAGTTTGACCGTGTTGTTCCTAACGGAGGCGGCTTATCGGAAATGAAAGTCAGAATTACGTAAATATTTGTATAGTACCAAACAAAATTTTGCCTAGCTATACTGTCTATAAAATAAGGGAAACGGTCGCCAGCCTAATTAGGCAAGAGAAAGATTAATGTTCTCGTTTATAAAAGTAGGTATAAGTAACTATAATGGACAAACAACCTAGACTTAGCCACACGCGAGTGCAATGAACTCTGACACACATATGTTTTAAGATTGAAGCTAACAGTTAGAGCAGCAGGAACTATTTTCAAAATTATAACAGATACCGAAACACAATATTACTTTCAGGGTTTACACAAAGTGAATGATCTTTATAACATTATTATTACTGTGCACTTCTAATACACAAGAGAGACAAACACTTGGCAAACACGAGAATGTAACGTTTCACAACTGCAGCTTTCTCACTTTTACTACAACGAAACACAATGTTGACAAAATTGCAAGAAACTGACTCTCCTTTTTAGAATTTACTACAGGCAACAATGTGTTCATTTACTTCATAAGCCTCAGTCAATCTTTTAAGTTTGAAGTTGGTAACAGCACTTTAAATAGCAGTTTCAATAGGAAAATTATTATTGGACAAATAACATTTGCTTTAACTCACACTGTTACCACATTATCTTTAACTATCTTTTTAATAAGTTCAAGAGGCATTATAAAAAAAACTGAGTTTCAATGTACTTTCAGTAAGGACACTCGGTAATCACTTTACTTCAAACGGAGAGGACCCTGAGAGGTGTTATGATGAGGAGTAAAATCAAGGTAGGTAAATCATTTCCGATATGAATTACCTTATATTTCAGCACACTAACAAATCCATTAGGCTGATCCTTCACTGTACATCAATGCAGTATTGCGATACAATGATTGCGCAATGTGGTGGCGACTGCTTGTTGGTAGGTGGGATTGCAGGTAGAATTGCTGGACTCTGTCATTTCTTGGTGGCGATGATAAATACAAATTCCAGAATAGTTCCAGCTATTTATCCACCCATCCGAGGCATTGGAAAGAAGCAGGAAAAGCCTGGCTCGTCTCCGACTCGTGCTCGTCTCCGACTCGTGCTCGTCTCCGACTGACTATCAGTTCCACCTTTTCCACCTATGCCAACCACAATTTGCGCACGCTACACAGTTCCGTTCCTGAGGGGAACCACTACACCTTTTACATACAAACTCATTAAGAACCCTAAGTGAAGGTCAGCAGTTTACATAACAGAAAACAAATGCATTAAATAAAACAGAACATTTTCACATATTGACACTTCTACAAAAAATTATTCACACAAAATTACAATTATATACAATAAGTTTTGTTCCCTCCAAATGGGACAAAGAACTTTAAATTACAGATACACTACTTTGCATATAATCAAATAACGACATCAAAGGTTTGACAAAGAAAAGAATACACAATTTCATGTTATCGATTCAAACACATTTATAGACGATCAACAATGTAACATTAAATAAATCAAAAGCAAAATAAATCCATACAGCATAAGAGCTGTGGTGTTACAAGGCATGTTATGCGCATGGCTGTAACGGATCGTGCAGCCACGTCTCGATCCCTGAGTCAACAGATGGGGACATTTGCAAGACAACAACCATCTGCACGTACAGTTCGACGACGTTTGCAGCAGCATGTACTATCAGCTCGGAGACCATGGCTGCGGTTACCCTTGACGCTGCATCACAGACAGGAGCGCCTGCGATGGTGTACTCAACGAGGAACCTGGATGCACGAATGGCTAAACGTCATTTTTTCGGATGAATCCAAGTTCTGTTTACAGCATCATGATGGTCGCATCCGTGTTTGGCGACATCGCGGGCAACGCACATTGGAACCGTGTATTCGGTATCGCCATGCTGGCGTATCACCCAGCGGGGTGGTTTGGGTTGCCATTGGTTGCACGTCTCGGTCACCTCTTGTTCGCATTGACGGCACTTTGAACAGTGGACGTTACATTCCAGATGCGTTACGACCGGTGGCTCTACTCTTCATTCGATCCCTGCGAAACCCTACATTTCAACACGATATTGCACGACCGCATGTTGCAGGTCTTGTACGGGCCTTTCTGGATACAGAAAATGTTCGACTGTTGTCCTGGCCAGCACATTCTCCAGACCTCTCACCAATTGAAATCGTCTGGTCAATGGTGGCCGAGCAACTGGCTCGTCACGATATGCAAGTCACTATTCTTGATTGATGAACTGTGGTCTCGTGTTGAAGCTGTACCTGTACACGTCATCCAAGCTCTGTTTGACTCAAGGCCCAGGCGTATGAAAGGCCGTTATAACGGCCAGAGGTGGTTGTTCTGGGTACTGATTTCTCAGGATCTATGCGCTCAAATTGCGTGGAAATATAATCACATGTCAGTTCTACTATGATATATTCGTCCAAAGAATACCCGTTTATCATCTGCATTTCTTCTTGGTGTAGCACTTTTATTGGCCAGTAGTGTAGATATTCTAATGTTTTAATGCAAACCAGATTTACGCAGCAAACAAAAACAAAAGGTAGGCCGATATTGGTCACCAGGTGGAAACCTGGCGCTATACAGCGCCTCACTGACGCCTCCGGTGATCATACTGAACAAATTGTGTGAGCGGTAGTTAAATATAACACAACAGTATGCCCTTCTCACTTCTTTGACTTTTTCTCCCCGTGGCCTGTTCTTAGTACGTTACATATGGAAACATTTCTGTATGCTAGCTGCCATACGATAATTACAGCCCACAGTGGACATCTGTGAGTAGCTACACCTGTAATTCATGATACTGTTCATGACTGTCCAGATATGAAGCGTTACCTCCTCGAGATCAGGGATTTAGTTGTAAGTGGGCTGTTTAGGTTTTCTTATTGACAGCGTTACGTAGCGCTCTGTATGAAAATCACTGGCTGTGCTGTGTGCAGTCTGTGGCTAGTTTGCATTGTTGTCTGCCATTGTAGTGTTGGGCAGCGGCACCTGGATGTGAACAGCGCGTAGCGTTGCGCAGTTGGAGGTGAGCCGCCACCAGTGGTGGATGTGGGGAGAGAAATGGCGCAGATTTGAAATTTGTAAGACCTTGATTGCATGAACTGCTATATATATTATGACTATTAAGGTAAATACATTGTTTGTTCTCTATCAAAATCTTTCATTTGCTAACTATGCCTATCAGTAGTTAGTGCCTTCCGTAGTTTGAATCTTTTATTTAGCTGGCAGTAGTGGCGCTCGCTGTATTGCAGTAGTTCGAGTAACCAAGATTTTTGTGAGGTAAGCGATTTGTGAAACGCATAGGTAAATGTTAGTCAGGGCCATTCTTTCGTAGGGATTTCTGAAAGTCAGATTGCGTTGCGCTAAAAATATTGTGTGTCAGTTTAAGCACAGTCATGTATAATTGTTCTAAGGGGACGTTACATACGTCGACCCTTAGCCGAGGATACCTCACTGGAATCTTCTGATCTCTTCTTGTAGTTTGTGTAATTAGTGTAGATTTTGTTTATTGCTAGCGCGTAATTGTAGAGAAAATCTGCTTTGTAGTTGCAGTCTTCCACTGTTGTACATTAAAACAGTTGTGGCATGCATGCAGATTTGCACCAAGTATTTCGCAGCTGCGCTTGCAATTAACTAGATATTATTTTCAGTGCTATGCTAATGTGTTTTCTTATTTTGCTCTTCAAATTGTGCTTTTCTGTGTTATCGTGTGAAATATTGTGACAATAATGGCGTGTCAAAAACGTAATACTGGGCTCCAAAGTAAACTAAGAAATGACACTGAAGACGAAAGCAGTGTGTTAGCGCCACCGTGTAATGAATTAACTGATGTTCAACGTACTAATTTGGTAATTCTGCATAGGGAAATGGAACGGGCGGCAAATAATGGCGTAGACAGTGAAACAATTAGTGAACAGGGAAGCATTATCGATCGATCGGTCGGCAACAGCTCGCCTCAAGAATCCGAAATGACAGGACACAATTTCGCAAATACTGTAGATTCATGTTTTGGGTCCTCGCCGTTTTCTCAAATAAGTCAAGACACATTTTCTGCTTGTCAAAATGCGAATATTGCCGGTTCAAATGCACTGCCGAATAGCACTGAGGAACAAGTTTCAGACACCAGTGCACTGTTATTACAGTTAATGCAACAAATGGGACAAAGGCTACAAAAGTTAGACACAACGCTTGAACAAAGTCAGAAACAAATGGAACAAAATCTCCAGAAGTTAGACACGATGGAACAGAATCAGAGACAAACACAGCAAAAGCTTAAAAAGCTAGACACAGTGGAACAAAATCTTAAAAAGTTAGACACAATGGAACAAAATCTTCAAAAGTTAGACACCACGATTGAACAAACATGTGAAGATTTAACTACTGAGTTACATAACATCGAATGGAAATGTCAAAAAGTCTGTAATGACGTAAAAACACAAATTTGTGAGCATTTCCAACCTATTTTTTCGCGTCATGAAAATGCATTACAGAATCACGAAGCAGCCATAAAAGAACTGCAAACTATTGTTCATGAAAATCACGACACCTCGCAAGCTAAAATTGACTCAGTTGCATCTACCGATTTGGTTACGCAACTTGCAAAAACTCAAGAAAACTTAAAGGACACAGTAGATACGATTTCAACACAAAGGTGTAACGCCGGAAATGCATATCCTCCTATTTCCATCTATTGTACTATTTTTTTTCCTTGCTTTGTTACCTCAAGATATGACATTTCTGTCTCTTTGTATATTGTAATTGTTTTACTATTTGTATATTTATGCATTTATGTCGATGTATAATTGGTTTGTTTCGTAAATATTATTTGTATTTTTACGCTGGGTCTTGCCTAGGGAAAACTGCTATCGAACGATTACGTCGATAGGTCGTGTGAAGAATCAAAGTGTGTAGGATCTTTGGTAGTGTGAACTCTGCCGCGTGGAGCGCGGGCTGAGGGAAGGAGTGTGGCGGGAGTAGCGAGTGGAGCAGGTGTGTTGTGTGACGCTCCCGCGAGTTGCCGCGCTTTCGGGGTTTGGCAGCATGTAATTGCGCTCGACTTGCGATGATAGTTTCTGACATGGTATCGCGGACGGGAAACATTAACTAGCGCACATCAAGAGCCCGTTTCGTCTGGTGACCGTGTCGAGAAGAAGGCGCGCCAACATCCAGCTTCTGCAACAGCGACGGCCGACAATGAGTGACTGTCGCCACCTCCTCGATCGACGGCTTCAAACCTTCAATCTACCATCGAGGAAGACTGGAAGCAAGTAAAGTTTTAGAACTGTATGGCAGACCTCAGCTTTTCAAACTGTACCACTTTCGTAACTATAATAACAGCAACTTAGCATGAACCTTTGTTGCTCATTGTCCCAATTGCATTACCAAGCAGGGTCCCTTCCTTTTCCGAAATGAACCCGAGTGTCGTTGAAATTTAAACGCCAGCACTAAAGTAATATAGCTAATTCTATTTCACTGCTTTAATTTCAAAGTTCAGTTAGCTGGCTACAATATTCAGAATACACAAGCACAAATTAAGAGTGCGAGTTTTGTTATCGTATTTTAGCTTACCTGTGACTGCAGCTCAGCTTGGTACGTACTAAATTTTACTATTGTTAATTGTTCAGAATCATTTAATTCAAGTTCAAAGTTAAATCTCTTATTTCCAAATTGCGTAGATTCAAGTAGTTTTTTGAAATGATTGTTGAGGTAGTCCAAGACTAACCGTATTTTACTGAATTTCGATGTGCTTCAGAAAGAAAACTCACTATTAACTTCAGTCACTAAATTAACTTTCGATTTTCCGGTTTTATTAATTCTTTGCTAAATTAAGTCAGGGTGTAGCGAAATTTATTACTTCTGACAAACTTTCTGTTTTCACACTACACGTGTCAACCTTCAGTTGCCACGCTTCTAGTGCTAATTATATGTGTGATAACCTTTCTTTTTCAGTTACTATAGTAATTGTTCTTAGGACTGGCGACCGTGATTTCCCCCAAATCTCAAATACCTAATTACCGCTAGTTAATTGTTAACGTAATGGCTGCACATTTACTTTCTTTATTAACTTTACCCCTTTTCAAAATTAATTTCCACCAGTTTCATTAGCACATTTCCTTTCATTTAGATGTAACCCTTTCCTCCCTCTTTACCGACAGCTTAACTTCGGTGACGATTGCTTTTCCAAAACTCCCATTAGGTACACGCGGTTTCATCTTTCACTGTCATTAAGGTCGGTAAGTGAGGGGGAGGTTACACGTGGCGACCGTGACAGGACAATCTTCAGATTTGAGGTTGTTCTGGACACGAATTTTGCATTGTGCAAATCTCGTAACAAAGTATTGGTTACGTACAGGCCGTTACGTCAGCGAGAATAAGTAGTGGGAGTAATCCTAATTATATTTGAGATTTGGCATTTATATTGAAAATTATTAAAATGAGTGAAGGCAACAATTGCCAAAATTTGGTAGACTTGCATACGGAACAATCGGTCGAACAGTGGGAAACGCGCACCGCGGTACCCATTGTTCAGGGGCAGGCGGCTAGCATGAAAGACGCGACCGCTGAAACGCAACAAAGAGCAGAAATGGAATTCCACACTTTAGAAAATGTTTCGGAATCGGAAGTGAAAATGAAATGTGAATCCCTTGATGACGAATACGGGGGGACAATTAAAGAGGAAGCCGCTACGGAAGTAAAACCGGTAGTTTCCGGGAATTTAACTGATTTATTGAATGTTTTGATTAACGAAATCAAGAGTCAATCGGCAGAAATTAAAGCTCTGTCTGCCAAGCTAGAAGATCAGGCTGCCAAGCAAGAAGCTCAGGCTGCCAAGCAAGAAGCTCAGGCTGTCAAGCAAGAGGCTCGGGCTGCCAAGCAAGAAGCTCAGGCTGCCAAGCAAGAAGCTCAGTCTGAAAAAATTGAACGGATGCTAGACAATCAGAACAAAGCTATTAACGTTGTTAACAACAATGTTGGAGTTGTTAATACAAAAGTTGATAAAATCAAAGAAGAAATTGTTGTAATTAATACCGAAATCGGTAATCTTAAACAGGAAATGATAGGTGTTCAGGCGGAAATTGCGAGCATAAATACTCGTTTTGATTCCGAAATTAGCAGAATCGAGAAAAGTGTAGGAGAAGCAGTTGCTCCGATCATCGAGAATAAGGTGACGGAACAAATTCAATTAGTGAAAAAAGAGGATCAACAGAAGGTGGAAACTTTAAAGGCTTTAGTGTCCGAAGTAGACACTAAAGTGAGGGAGCAGGCTAATACCTGCGAAGAGAAAAAGAGGGAAGTGGAAACGCTTGCGACAACCACTTGCCAAGTAATTACGAGAGTGTCGGAATTAGAAAAGAAACTTGACGAAAAACAGAGCTATGTGCCAATCTGTGCACATAGTTCGGAATTGTTGACGAAAGAGGAGCGGTTCGACCCCTTGAAAAAAGGCGGTATACACGCGACGGATTTCATTAAAAATTGTGAAAGAGTTTTACCCAGATCATGGACTAATGAGAGAAAAATTAATGCGGTAATTGATGTGCTGGCTGGTGATGCCAAGCGTTGGGGCTTAAACCTCAACATTACGAACCTGACTTTTGACGAGTTTAAAAATTTGTTTCTGGCTGAATACTGGTCAGAGCAAAAACAGCAAAGTGTCTGGCGCGAATTTGTCGTATCGAGGCCTTTCGATGCGAATTCGCGCGGTTCGATGAAGGAGTTTTGTGAGGGCTGGATCCGCAAGTTGGAATATTTGCGTGATCGCCGCACGGAATCCGAAATAGTCTGGGAACTCTACAAGAAGCTTCCAGATGATACAAAACGCTACGTAGGAAGCAATTATAGGACAGTCAAGGATTTCCTGGAAAGAGTTGAGGACGAGGACAATTGGCGCAATAATCGCGACAGTGGTAGGGGCCGTGGTAACAACAACGAGTACCACAGCAACCACAACAATGATAACTATGGGAATAATGCATACCGCAATCTTGGCAGCAATAACAATAGTGGTTGGGGCCGTAATGAGAATCGGTACAATGCAAATAATAACAGGAATGACGGAAACCAGTATCACACTAGCGTGATACGGGCTTCGCAGAATAGTAATAACGCCAGAGGGTGTGATCAGCCGCCTCAGCAGCATCCGGGGAGCGTATCTGCTGGGACGAGACAGGGAAACCATTAGCCGCGCCGGTGAGGGGCCGACCGGGCGTGGAGAAATTTTGCAGGCCCAATAACAAGAGAAAACCCAGGTGTCGTCGTTATGAAAATTCCGTATGGAATAATCAACGGCGGGAGAGTGTGCCAGTGTTAAGAGAAAAGAGTGCGCCCACAAGTAGTAGATCAGCTGTATACACGGCAGTAGAAAATACATTCACTGTCAGTGAGAACAATTTAAGTAGTGTTCCGGAAATCGATTATAAAGTGGCAGCTGTAACACCCACAGCGGAACTGGAGATTGAGTTTAAGAATGATTCGCAAGTGTTGACAGGAGATCAGATGTCGGATAAAACGTCCGTCATCGAGCGAGGGGATGCAGAGAGGGATGAGGTCTGGTTAAGGCAGTTCGGTCGCTTATACGACGAACTAAGAGATTATAGGGGTCTGTATGGGAGAAGCGTTTATGGGGAGCGCGTGCAGGATTTTCCGCGTCTCGTCCCGCAGGAAGATAGTGTTTGTGAAATTATAGAAAGTTCTGGCCCTAACCGGCAGACTTTACTAGAAATAGTTGATGTTAAGGGGGAGCACGAGCAATATTCGTCGTGTTTCGTCCCGCAGGAGTTAGATGTTGAAGTAGTAACGGAAAGTTCTGGCCCTAACCGGCAGACTTTACCAAAAGTTTCAGTGGTAGAAGTAACCGACCCATCCGACGCAAACCTCCAGTTTAAACATTGCGAGAGTATTAAGGAGAAAGATTGCGAAAATTTTAGTGATAGCCGGACACGATTGGTAGAAAAGCACATAGATTACAACGTGTATGAGGTTAGAGCTGACATTATACGGTCAGACGATAGCAGTGTGGGTTGCGCAGATCTAGCGGAAGTAATTGCAGAAACTACTGGACACATTCCTCCAGGTAGATTGGCGGATGAGATTAATCTGACCAAAGTGGAATCAACGAAGGTGACGATTAATGAATTGATAGCAAAGCAACACTCAATAGTTGACGAGTTACAGGAAAAGGTTTCGGTATTGGAGGCGAAGCTACAGACTAAGCCTCAGGACAAACGTGTTGAAATTAAAACTGTATGTGAACAGAGGCTGGAAAAGCAGCCAGATAAGCCGGATTTAGGATCAAAGCCGGATGGTTTTTTCTGGAATGACCTGGATATAGACGAGGATTTACTGTGGGAAAATAAAGAGACAGCCGAGGACAAGAGTAGACAGATAGTAGTGTCTGTTAATATGCACGACCTACGACTAAACGTGTTGATTGACACCGGTGCAGAATTGAGTGCTGTATCTGGGAAAATATTTGAGTTACTGAAAGACAGACCTGGCATCGTAGTTATGCCAGTAACAGGAGTGAAAATTATCGGTGCTACTGGGAAGGCCAGTAAACCGGTCACAAAACAGATTTTTGTCCACTTCGAGATATGTGGGGCACGATTTGAACAAGAGTTTGTCGTCGTGCCAGACTTGACTACGGAAGTAATTATCGGGTTAGATTGGCTATTAAAGTACCGTGCAGTGATCAATTGCGAAAGCAAAACTTTGACATGTACGTCGCAAGATAAAACAATAGTAGTTAGTTTTGACGAGGCAGGAGACGGTGTGCATAGGCAATACCAGCCTATACACATTGTTAACTGGCCGGATGCTATTGACGTAGGTATGAATTTGAATTACTGTAATGTGAGGAATCTCGGAATTGACAATAGTGTAGAAAGTGAATTGGAAAGTATTGTAGACGGTGTGTCAAACGTAACACACGAACAAAGACGAGGTCTGTATGAAGTAATAATGAGGAATAAGAGTGTGTTTTCAGACAAACCGGGACTTGTGGAAGGATATAAATGCAAGTTGCATGTAATTCCGCACGAACCATTCTTCGTGAGACCGTATGCTATACCGCTGTCCAAAAAGGAAGCAGTGCAACGGGAGATAGATAAGATGATCAAATGGGGAGTGATTGAAAGAAGTACGAGTCCATACAATAACGGTTTGGTCATTGTACCAAAACGGGATGGTAGTGTGCGTATTGTGATTGACGCACGCACGTTGAATAGGGTCGTTCAACGCGAAACAGACAGACCAGAGAGTATGGAGGAGATTTTGCAACGTTTTCATGACGTTAAGTTCATGACTAGCCTCGATCTGACGGCTAGTTACTGGCAAATAGAACTCGAAGAAGAATCTAGGCCATACACCGCCTTCTTGTTTGCGGGCAGGTGTTATCAGTATAGAGTACTGCCGTTTGGACTTAATATATCTGTGTCCGTATTCATCAGGGCCCTAGATAAAGTGCTAGGACCGGCTTTGAGTTCAAGATTAACTGTATATGTTGACGACCTATTGTTGGCCAATGCCACTTGGCATGACCATTGTGACCTGTTAGATGAAGTTTTTAGAGCATTGCGCCGTGGCGGAATGACTCTAAAGCTAAAGAAATGCGAATTTGTGAAGCAGGAACTGAAATTTTTAGGGCATGTAATTACCACTGCTGGTATTACGAAGGACCCAGAGAAACTAGAGGCAATAAGGAATTGTCCTCCACCCAAGTCTAGGAAACAGTTAAAAAGTTTTCTAGGGTTAACAGGATTTTACCGCAAATTTGTAAAAGGACAAGTGTTTAATGATGAAAATTTGAATAACCTCTTACGAAAAAACGTTCCGTTTGTGTGGACTGACGGGTGTCAGGCCGCTTTCGAGAGATTAAAAGACGAGTTGTTGAGATCTAACATACTATTTCATCCTGATTTATCGCTACACTTCCATCTGGGAACGGATTCGTCGAATTACGGGGTGGGGGTAGAACTGTTCCAAGAAGTTGGTGAAGGAGAGGACAAGGAACACCGGACGATAGCGTTCGCGAGTCGAACTTTATCAAAAAGTGAGCGAAACTACACGATTTCTGAGAAAGAATGTCTCGCTATCGTGTGGGGATTCAAGAAGTTCAAAGGTTACCTATGGGACCGTAAGGTGATTATTCATACGGACCATAAGGCACTCACTTATCTGAAGGATTGTAAACTACTTCACGAAAGACTGACTAGGTGGTCGCTGTATTTACAGCAATTTAACTATGACATCTGTTACGTAAAAGGGACCGACAATTGCGTAGCGGATGCGCTGTCGCGGTTGCCCGAGTCTAATCAAGCTGTATTGAAAGATGAGTCAGATGGAGTGGTCAAATTATACTATTTTAAAGAAGTTGAGGGACGTAAATTAGTAGTGGACATCTGTAAGAATCTACGTCGTCATCAGAACGAGGACGGTTGTTTAAATATGGTGAAAACCCGATATGACGAAAGGAGTCCAGAAGGAGAGAAATTAAGAAAGTATTACAAGATATACGATCATATCTTGTACATACGTAAGGGTGAAGATAGTAATATTTGGCGGGTATGCTGGCCCACCAAATACGTCACGGAAATAATAGACTACTACCATTTGGCGTATGGTCACTGTGGACCTAAGAAATGTACGGAAAAGCTGAGTGAAGTAGTGCATTTTAACAACATGTTAAAACGCGTTACTGACAGAGTGAAAACTTGCGATTTATGTCAGAAGGTGAAGGTTACCAACTGTACGAGTCGTGGTCCTATGCAAAGTATAAGGCCTAACGACACCTTTGAATTACTGTGCGTGGACTTGTACGGACCTTTGCCCAAGTCATCAGGAAACTTTGCCTATATTTTAGTAGTGCTAGAAGCTTTTTCCAAGTTCATCAAACTATACCCGATTAGGAAAGCTACGGCCAAAGCGGTCTATAGCAAGCTTGTGAACGATTATTTTGTTCATATTGGTAAGCCCAAGGCGATTCTATCAGACAATGGGGCACAATTTACTTCTAAGTTGTGGAATGAAGGTATGGAAAGTAATGGGGTCAAAGTGATCCATATTTCAGCTTACTGTCCGGCTGGAAATCCCGCTGAGAGGTATATGCGCGAGCTAGGCCGACTTTGCCGTACCTATTGCCATCACAATCATAGGGCATGGGGCAAATACGTAGCAGTATTTGAGAGAATTATGAACACCTTGAGACATGAATCGACGGGATTTTCTCCAGAGGAAATCTTGTTGGATGACAGAAGTAAAAGTTTAGTGGAAGAGATAATCAAATTCCCTCCACGGATTGACATTAGTATTGGTGTGAAAAAAGATCGTTTGCGAGAAGTAATGAAGCTAAAAGCCGATGCTCGCATACGTCGTCATGACGCTAAAGCGCGTTTTGCTAAGTTTGCAATCGGAGACTTAGTACTTGTAAAAGCTCATGAGAAATCGAGCGAGATAGACCATGAAATCTCTAAATTTAAGTTTGTTTATAATGGACCATATAAAGTCATTGGTATACCTCACACAAATGCTTATTGCTTAGAGTATCCAAGCTCTGGAAAACGATTAGGTATACGGAATATTGTAGACTTGAAATTGTACCAACCTAGGATCGATTAATACCACACAATGGGTAATTTGTACAGTATGTAAATATAGAGTGTAAGATTTAAGGCTGTGCCATGTTACGATGCTTTTGCCTGACCTAGAGGTCAATAAAGAAGTTGTATTTAATAAGTTATTAATTTTGACTAAATGATTTAAGAGTAACTGATTAGTAATCATCTGAAAAATCCAAGCTGCTAGTTTAAGTTTTCAGCTGAGTCACAGTAGATTAAGGAATGTAAATATGATTTTGTAACTTGCTGTAATATTTCATGAATGTGTGTTTTTATTAGTCACTGCCGATGTACTTAGACGCTGTTTTAAGTTTCAGGCTGGTACATGCGTGTGATGATGGACAGTGTTGAGTTATCCACTGTGATAGTGTTTATGGACTCCTTGAGATTACTCGGGAGTGAGTTTTTCCGAAAGAATTCAGTGAAACGGACGTTCTGGAAACGCCGTTACAAGGGGGAGTGAGATCAAGCGTGCCGCACCGGCGGGCGCAACAATAATGGAAAGACCGAGCCGCTGTCGGCTCTTGTGTCGCTGTCGGCTCTTGTTCCGCTGTCGGCATTCTTTGTACTCGCGAGTATGGAATGTGGAGTTGCTTTTCTTCCCGGATAGCTGATGTGAAAGGATTCTGCTGTCAATATTTATGTTTTATTTTATCTGCTGTATATTATTTTCTTGTTTAGCGTTAATTGGACATGACGAGAATATTAATTATGAAAAGGTTACATAAAATTGTGTATTCTATGTAATTAATTATTAGTTTGCGTATTTTGATATACCTGTTTTTTATGACCATGTACTCTGATCAATTTTGCAAATAGTATTCCATTTTTTATAGTGTTACGAATTTTAATGATTTTGGAATAGCTAAACCATTTTCTATGTTTTCTATGAATTTTGATATGTTGTCAACCTGTTTTATTTTGTGCAAGACAACAGAGTGGAATAAGATTAGGAGTGTCTCCACTCAATTATTATTGTCTAAAAATTGGTTTATGATTAATTAGACGAATGCTAAATTTTTTTGATGTTTTGAGCATATGCATTTCCGCTGTTTCTTTTTTGGGACATTTTCTGAGTCTGTTTACGTTACACGAACATCCTCAGACAATGTGGGGCACGTGTAACGCCGGAAATGCATATCCTCCTATTTCCATCTATTGTACTATTTTTTTTCCTTGCTTTGTTACCTCAAGATATGACATTTCTGTCTCTTTGTATATTGTAATTGTTTTACTATTTGTATATTTATGCATTTATGTCGATGTATAATTGGTTTGTTTCGTAAATATTATTTGTATTTTTACGCTGGGTCTTGCCTAGGGAAAACTGCTATCGAACGATTACGTCGATAGGTCGTGTGAAGAATCAAAGTGTGTAGGATCTTTGGTAGTGTGAACTCTGCCGCGTGGAGCGCGGGCTGAGGGAAGGAGTGTGGCGGGAGTAGCGAGTGGAGCAGGTGTGTTGTGTGACGCTCCCGCGAGTTGCCGCGCTTTCGGGGTTTGGCAGCATGTAATTGCGCTCGACTTGCGATGATAGTTTCTGACATGGTATCGCGGACGGGAAACATTAACTAGCGCACATCAAGAGCCCGTTTCGTCTGGTGACCGTGTCGAGAAGAAGGCGCGCCAACATCCAGCTTCTGCAACAGCGACGGCCGACAATGAGTGACTGTCGCCACCTCCTCGATCGACGGCTTCAAACCTTCAATCTACCATCGAGGAAGACTGGAAGCAAGTAAAGTTTTAGAACTGTATGGCAGACCTCAGCTTTTCAAACTGTACCACTTTCGTAACTATAATAACAGCAACTTAGCATGAACCTTTGTTGCTCATTGTCCCAATTGCATTACCAAGCAGGGTCCCTTCCTTTTCCGAAATGAACCCGAGTGTCGTTGAAATTTAAACGCCAGCACTAAAGTAATATAGCTAATTCTATTTCACTGCTTTAATTTCAAAGTTCAGTTAGCTGGCTACAATATTCAGAATACACAAGCACAAATTAAGAGTGCGAGTTTTGTTATCGTATTTTAGCTTACCTGTGACTGCAGCTCAGCTTGGTACGTACTAAATTTTACTATTGTTAATTGTTCAGAATCATTTAATTCAAGTTCAAAGTTAAATCTCTTATTTCCAAATTGCGTAGATTCAAGTAGTTTTTTGAAATGATTGTTGAGGTAGTCCAAGACTAACCGTATTTTACTGAATTTCGATGTGCTTCAGAAAGAAAACTCACTATTAACTTCAGTCACTAAATTAACTTTCGATTTTCCGGTTTTATTAATTCTTTGCTAAATTAAGTCAGGGTGTAGCGAAATTTATTACTTCTGACAAACTTTCTGTTTTCACACTACACGTGTCAACCTTCAGTTGCCACGCTTCTAGTGCTAATTATATGTGTGATAACCTTTCTTTTTCAGTTACTATAGTAATTGTTCTTAGGACTGGCGACCGTGATTTCCCCCAAATCTCAAATACCTAATTACCGCTAGTTAATTGTTAACGTAATGGCTGCACATTTACTTTCTTTATTAACTTTACCCCTTTTCAAAATTAATTTCCACCAGTTTCATTAGCACATTTCCTTTCATTTAGATGTAACCCTTTCCTCCCTCTTTACCGACAGCTTAACTTCGGTGACGATTGCTTTTCCAAAACTCCCATTAGGTACACGCGGTTTCATCTTTCACTGTCATTAAGGTCGGTAAGTGAGGGGGAGGTTACAAAGGGACACTCTGAAACTTGGTTCAGAAAAACATACTGAGGAAATAAGTACACTATCGGAGAAAGTACCAGAACTTTCGGATCAGTTCACTAACTTATCTGCAAAGGTAGATGATGATCTGAATGAGACAAAACTGGTAGTCTTTAATGACACAGAAGAGTATGAACAAATTAAGAAATTCAAACAAAATCAGAATCAAATTAATACGCAGTACAAAAGAGAAATCCGGGAAGTACAAGATCAGTTGGCACAAGTAATACAAAAATTTCATATTTCAGAGGACACTCGCACTCCAACACGGGAAGAGGGACTTAGCAATACGGAAAAGTCACAAAATAATAACACATAGCATTTTGGAAATTATGAAAGAAAGTGGCAAGGTGCACCGAATTTTGAGATGGAACAGCCGACACGACGTAACAATGACCGATATGCTACTCGCCGACACAATGATTTTGACTATAAGCTGTTCATTACAACACATAAATTCAAAACGTTTAAGAATTCTGCCAACGACATTCATCCACAAGCGTGGCTCCATCAATTCTCTCATTGTTTTCCTCCCAACTGGTCATTGAAGCACAGGTCAGAATTTATGTGTGGCTACTTAGAGAATGAACCAGCTGTAAGAATGCGATCGGTCATTCACGATTGTCACAGTGAAGGAGATTTTTATCATGCCTTCCTCTCAGCATATTGGTCTCAAGCTACACAAGACCGAGTAAAACATAGCATCATAATGATGAAACATTTCGAACAATCTGAATTTTCCAGTCTTGTAAAATATTTTGAAGACATGTTGCACAAGAATCAGTACCTGTCAAACCCATACAGCCCCTCAGAACTCATCCGCATTTGCTTAATCAAACTGCCTGAACATTTACGACATATTATTTTAGCAGGACGTTGCAAAAACGACATTGAAGCTATTCAGGGGCTGTTACAAGAACTAGAAATTGACACTGACATTCGCGTAACGCGAAAACAGGAACACAACAACTACAGGTCACATCCGTCACAATTCCGCGACGAAAGAAATAATAACTGGACACGACAAGGCTATTCTCACAACACAAATCGTGACCAAAACAGACACCATCCGTATGACAACCGCTGGCAGAGTAGTAATAATTACAGGGAAAGATCACCTCTCCGCAGTAGTGACTATCACAGAAACAATCAGAGAAACAGACAATATGGGAACCAAAATAATTATTATCAAGGGAGACAGAATAACTTTAGACGCAACGGCCCAGCGCATAGTTTCGATTCAGGAAGAAATTCTCCACCATGTGACCGACAAGAAAGAAACTATGGAACCTACCGACATGACGACAGACGATATGATCGTAACGACAGAGCTGAATTTCATCAGAACTGGCGGGATTTAAACAGGGCTGGGCCCTCTCGGCAAGGCGAATTTGTAGAAGTCAGGCCTCCTAATCCCAGTAACGACGCGCGCCAACAAAGAGACAGACAATGACTCATGCCACAGGCAGCCACTTGCGCCCACTGGCTCAGGGAAAAATAACATTGACGCTAACCTGGAGCAAAATTCCAGTATTCTTTATGGACGAATACCGCATGATAATTGCATTCAAGTTGAAATTCTGCGTACCGAGAAGAGCAAAGGGTTACACCACATTTCACATGTAAAACCGTTTATTGAGAGATAAACTGTTTTTTAATTTAGTATTTGCTATAAAATTATTCACTTCACGTTACTAGTACTCTTTGTCACACTTACAAACTGTTAACATGCAACTATGTTTTAAAGCTAACTAACTATCCAGTCAAGAACATAGGTAACTTAGACAAGTAATTGCGAATGCATTGTTATTGCGAACAGACGACACAGTGTTGTTATTTATACATTCTTCCTTGTTAGTTGCACGATTACGTAACGAATATATGGCTTACATACTTAGAACATATACTGCTAATGAGATTTTAATGCAACATTTTGGTTTACTTGAAAATACATTCTGGATTTAAAGTACTTTCTGTGAAATACCAGATGACACAGTGGTTAGTTTATGTGACAGCTACACGATTTTATCACGATGCTACTAATGAGTGACAATTTACAATGTTGCTTTTGCGGTGTATCTGTTTTACATCTGCACAGTTTTTCTGAATTCTTCTGTAAAGTAAAACATGTTTTAGTAGTAACTTTTGTGCTATAGCTACAAGGAGACAGCCTTTTCCGTAGGACAACAATACGTTACAGCACAGTACTTTCCTCATCACGGCAATAAGCATAATAACTAAGATATCTATACGCAAAGCATTTCACTTTTGTGTATCATGAGGTAAGTACATTGACTTCTGCAGAACTTAGCTTTCGGAGGACGATACCTACGACACTTCCACAGAGATTATCCTACAACAAGACGCACAGTTTAGCGCTACAGTACACGTATTTGAGTGATTAATTTTGTACTTAAATCATTTGTTTTTAAAGATATTTGAAGTACAATGATACAAAGGTTTTCCGTGATACATTTCATTCCGTTGCTGTAATCTGTAACACCTGAGGGTATAATTACATTAATCCTCAGGGGGGTACACGCCTACTTTGTGTACCATGTGTTTGGCAAGCACAAGGAGCCCTAGCTAATATGGTATTTGCTTATACAACTTTACACATCGGTACCATATTTCTCTAACACATAAATTACACAGCTATCTGATCATTTAACTAAGAGACAAACATTTTTTTTACTACATCAGTGACAGATGTTTACGTAATTACACAGTTGGATAACTTCACACTTATGAAACTGTATTTAGTCTGTACTTTGTGAACTGTTCATATTTTTTCAGACCCATTGTGATATTATGAGAGCTTTGAATGATATATTTGGTATGGGATCACAATTTTTAAAGTACGTTTGAGGCAGATGACACTTTTGACATGAGCAGAAAATTTTTTTTAGGTTTTGAAATTATTGGAGGAAGCTACAACGATTTTGAGAGTTGACTGAGGTGTTATGATATTATTACGTTGACTATGTGTATTATGCTGTTGCAGTATGTTTATGATCAATAAGCTGATGCTATATGAGTTATTTGATTATGCTACATATTTATAATAATGAAATATTGAAGAGTGTCGATGAATATGTATATGTGTAATAAGGTAAGGAGTAATGAATAGTGGTTAGAGACTCTGACTTGTGAAAAAGGATGTTGGAAACCAAGAATCGTACTTTAAGAGTTATGAAATGTGTGTAAATGCGTGAATGTATCACAATGCCGGCGAAAATTTTTTAGACACTGTTATATTCACAAGATGTTGTTTCTACACATTTGCAACGCAAATTCTCGACCCGTGAAATTTTGTATATGAGACTGCCACTGTAGTGCATACTGGTGTTGTAAATATTTCAGTAAGAAAGGTAAGTGACCTTGACGTAATACGTTTTGGCCGCCCAGCTGAGGGATAGTCGTTTGACAAAAGAAAGCCATTAGGAGGAGAAAAAAAAGAGGCCATTATCCTCGCTATTGACATTCCCTTGTAGAAAGCATCACAAATACGACATGTTCATTACTTGGAAAGATACTTACATCTGCACACCTCAGTATGACAAGCGTCATTCTATGAGAATTGAGAGAATTTCTACTAACTTATGAAATGCCTCATGACTATTGAATGATATTTTTATGCTTTGTACATAGTTGCTTATTTCATTTGATATCGGTTTTCCAGCTGTGTTGCACCATTGGCTTTATAAAATAAAATTAAATGCATTTGCTAATGTGAACACTTTCTGTCAACAGATCTGTCAAATAATAATTTAATGATCCACATTCTTCGATAAAGGAGCACTTGGAAGAGAAAGAACAATAAGAAGGGACTAACAACAGTAACTGCACGCATAATTTTCTTTTCAACTACTTGGTAATTTTTTTCGTAGAATAACTTGTTGTGGTGCACCACTTTAATTACATAGACATTAAGATGTGAATATACATTTCCCTTGTCTGCATTATTGTCTTTAGTGTAATGTTTTTTTCTGCTTGAGCTATGTCATGTTTAGATATAAGTTATTTCATTTGCTGCTGCTGTTTGCCAGGCATAGTGATACTGAATTTGACTATGTGTTACTCTTCTAAGCCAGTTTACTACTGATTTACTTTTCTTGTTTGCTGCACATTGCCTTATATTAGTTGTAGTATTGCAATTGCTTTGCTAATTTCTATAATGCTGCTTGCTTCGCAAATCTGCATTTTTTCCCAATGCTGTTTGCGTTAATTGTTTTGTGCTGCTGCATTGCCTCGTCCCTTAGTTTAGCATCTGAGCTCAGTAGATTTAAGTTAGTTTAAGAGGGGTAGACTATATAAGAAACTGACTATGGAGAATAGGTAAACAATGCATTGCGAAGTTATATGAAAAAGATTTGGGCCAAAATGAGTATTGTACAATCAGAAATAATTATTTTGAAAGAAATATGAGTAGAATACAGGAAGGAGGTATAGATAGGACTTTTTGGGAATAATGATGAATGAAGGGAGATCTCCAAGAAGCAAAGAAAGTTTTGTTTGCAAAATACTGCAATAAAACAAAACCTGTCCTTTCCTTGTGTTATCCCACTATGTGTTTATGTACCCTTGTTTATTTGTCTTTTTCTTGTCTTTATGTGTTTAGCTGATGAGAGCTATGTTGTAGAATTTTTCTGATAATATGTTATTTTCTTTGTAAAGATGCTTAGACATTGTTTATTCTGTTTTGTTTTAATGCTCATGTGTAAAGTTGATGTTTCGAAAGTTATTCTGATCTTTTATGTATGTACTCATGTCATAATTCCTGTAACACTGATGTATATGTTATTTCGATTCTTTTGTAAAGCCTGTACTACAATTGTTATCTGTATTGTTATGTTTTTAATGATGTATTTTGTACCTTTGTAATTGTATTCTCATGTTATAATATTGTAATTGATACCAGTTCATCAAATTAAGTAACTTGTAAGCATTCATTTCACTGCACACATTTCTGTTGGTCATAGTAATGCACAATATGTGAGAAGTTGGGACTGTTAGTGTTTGCACCTGTGTTACTAATTCAGCAAGGGACTGGATAACAGCATTGCTGGTTCTAAGGACAATTCCAAAAACTTCGTGAGTGTACAAGTGGTGGTTTATGGACTTGCTATATTGTCTGCAAGACTTCTAAGGACAATTCCAAAAACTTTGTGCGTGCACAAGTGGTGGTTATGCACTTGCTATATTATCCGCAAGACTCTTCAATGGTGATTGTGCACCTGCACAGTCACAACAGATGGCTGCTGGCCATCTCTACAAGGACTACAGTGGGTCTACGGTCTACACCTTTGCTGACTCACCAATACCACAATCTCTACCAGGACTACAGTGGGTCTGCACCTCTGGTGGACCACCAATAACATACTCTCTACCAGGACTACAGTGGGTCTGCTCTGTGATGACCTACCTACCAGTATACTTCAAAACTTCGAATGACTTTGCTGTGGGTTTGCTCTGTTATGGCCCATTACCTGTCAGCATGTCAAGAGTCAGCACTGTCTTTCCGTTGGAAGGACAACATTACTTCTTCAAGACTGCATGGAAATCCACTACTTCCGTGTGCATTGTCTTTTACTGCTCAGACTTTGAGAAAAGAAACGGCAGTTTCACTGTGAAATCAGGACTGTCTTTATGGACTGTGAGAATATTTTAGCTTTTGACCAACATTGTATCACTAAGTGTGTGCATTTGATATCTTTGTTATTGTAACTATGATAATTTTTTTCAAAACTGTATTGGCCACTGCCCAAAACAATTTGGAAAAATTTTTTTTGGGGAGCATGGGGGCTATGTAAATAGGCTGTTTATGTTTTCTTATTGGCAACGTTACGTAGCGCTCTGTATGAAAATCACTGGCTGTGCTGTTGCAGTCTGTGGCTAGTTTGCATTGTTGTCTGACATTGTAGTGTTGGGCAGCGGCACCTGGATGTGAACAGCGCGTAGCGTTGCACAGTTGGAGGTGAGCTGCCACCAGTGGTGGATGTGGGGAGAGAAATGGCGCAGATTTGAAATTTGTAAGACCTTGATTGCATGAACTGCTATATATATTATGACTATTCAGGTAAATACATTGTTTGTTCTCTATCAAAATCTTTCATTTGCTGACTATGCCTATCAGTAGTTAGTGCCTTCCGTAGTTTGAATCTTTTATTTAGCTGGCAGTAGTGGCGCTCGCTGTATTGCAGTAGTTCGAGTAACCAAGATTTTTGTGAGGTAAGCGATTTGTGAAACGCATAGGTAAATGTTACTCAGGGCCATTCTTTTGTAGGGATTTCTGAAAGTCAGATTGCGTTGCGCTAAAAATATTGTGTGTCAGTTTAAGCACAGTCACGTATAATTGCTCTAAGGGGACGTTACATAGTCACTATTTTTATTTTCTATATTTATTTGGTATCGCATCTTTTGTTTGCAAACTAAAGCAAAACCAAACAGAACATCAATTACTGAAATGATATAAATGAGAACAATAATTACATTATTCGTCTACCAAATAAAATTTTGGCGAAAAAAACTGATTATTCTACAATAATATCAAATCAATCCGATTAAAATGAAAACTATCATTGATTCGGGTCTCACCCGCAGTATGTTCTTTTTTCTTTAAGAAAAAAAAACCCTAGTCACATGTCTCTTCTACTGTAATCTCTTTGCGTTCCATATTATGACACGTGGTACCATTGACCAAAATAAGAAAAAACATCCAGTAAATAGGGTCTCTAAAGTGTATGCCATAAGAGGTATGAGCACTTATTCAGTAGATGAGATGAGTTTTACAATAGCGAAGATGAACAAGTGCTCATAGCTCTTATAGTATGCACTTTACAGCCAATGTCATCGGACCTTTTTTCTTTGTTTTCGTCCTGACTACCACCTCTGGAATCACCCTGTATACCTCAGTGGTTGCCTTGCACATTATGTGCACTAACATGCTTGGTATCAGCTTGCAAACTGCGTCCGCAGGGGCTCTCTGTTCCCCTTGGCTATTCGAGCTCATCAAGTCAAACAGTCACAGACTTTTCAGCAACTGCAACTCTTCGCGCCCTGCAGTCTTGTTCAAACAAGGTACCATCCACATCCCAACGTGCCACGACCACAGTATCTTATCATCAGTAACTTTCTTCCCGGAAATAGCTCTGACTTTCCTATACCCAGCTCAAGCAATCATATACTCTCCGAAATTCGTTCTGATGTGCTATACGTTATTTCCAAATGGTTCAAATGGCTCTAAGGACTAGGGGACTTAACATCTGAGGTCATCAGTCCCATAGACTTAGAACTACTTAAAGCTGACTAACCTAAGGAGATCACACACATGCATGCCCGAGGGAGGATTCGAACCTGCGACCGTAGCAGCAGCGCGGTTCCGGAATGAAGCGCCTAAAACTACTCGGCCACAGCGGCCGGCACCTTGTTTCCACTTAGCAATAATTTCGTTTCTCACCACATCAAGCTGCAGGCATTGTGCAGAATCTCAAGAGCGGGGAGAAACGCTCGGCGACAATTATTCAGAGTAAACGGGTTTCCAATCGCCATCCGTCTATCGAGTTCAGGTATTCGAAAGTTTTCCTAAATGACGAACGGTGAATTCCGGGATGGTTCCTTTGCTAAGGCAGTGACAGGTTTCTCTCCTACCCTTGTCACCTTGAAGCACGCAGTCTGTATCTAATCACCTCCACGGCTGTGAGAAGCTAAACCTTAATCTTTGCTGCTTCACTTTTCGCATCTTGCTTTTGGTTTATTGACTTATGTTATGAACTCTAATTAAGCATAAAATATTTCATCTTGCTCGATTTTATAGCATTCTCCACCACCAGGAATAAATCTGCTCTAGTACTCTGTGTAATATGTCCAAGGATAAACATCATACACTAACAGCAGCAATCTAATAAAATCAGCGGAGAAATGCTCCAAGCTGAGCACAAAAAAGCAAATATGCTCCTCTTTATGGAGAGAAATTTTTGCAAAACTATTTGCGCTCTTTTCAACACGCAACTCACGTGGCACTCCCACAGGCTGCCCTTACTGCAGCTCGCTCATAAGCACCAGTCCATCGCTGTAAGTCTCTCGTGCCCATCCACTCCCAGTTTCCCATTCTCAGACACTCATTCAGTGCAACTCATTGTCATTTTCTATTTGCGGCTTCCCTACTGTCCCTGTCTCCAGTCTAACAGACACAGCCGCCTTCTTATGACCTACTGCTACTGTCTGCGTCTTGTTCTCTCTTACTCATCATCATCATCATATCATCATTTAAGACTGATTATGCCTTTCAGCGTTCAGTCTGGAGCATAGCCCCCCTTATACAGTTCCTCCATGATCCCCTATTCAGTGCTAACATTGGTGCCTCTTCTGATGTTAAACCTATTACTTCAAAATCATTCTTAACCGAATCCAGGCACCTTCTCCTCGGTCTGCCCCGACTCCTCCTACCCTCTACTGCTGAATCCATGAGTCTCTTGGGTAACCTTGCTTCTCCCATGCGTGTAACATGACCCCACCATCTAAGCCTGTTCGCCCTGACTGCTACATCTATAGAGTTCATTCCCAGTTTTTCTTTGATTTCCTCATTGTGGACACCCTCCTGCCATTGTTCCCATCTACTAGTACCTGCAATCATCCTAGCTACTTTCATATCCGTAACCTCAACCTTGTTGATAAGGTAACCTGTATCTACCCAGCTTTCGCTCCCATACAACAAAGTTGGTCGAAAGATTGAACGGTGCACAGATAACTTAGTCTCGGTACTGTCTTCCTTCTTGCAGAAGAGAGTAGATCGTAGCTGAGCGCTCACTGCATTAGCTTTGCTACACCTCGCTTCCAGTTCTTTCAGTATGTTGCCATCCTGTGAGAATATGCATCCTAAGTACTTGAAAGCGTCCACTTGTTCTAACTTTGTTCCTCCTATTTGGCACTCAATCCGTTTATATTTCTTTCCCACTGACATTACTTTCGTTTTGGAGATGCTAATCTTCATACCATAGTCCTTACATTTCTGATCTATCTCTGAAATATTACTTTGCAAACTTTCAATCGAATCTGCCGTCACAACTATGTCATCCGCATATGCAAGACTGCTTATTTTGTGTTCACATATCTTAATCTCTTACTGCTACTAACTAATTTGCTACTTCCCACTGCTGCTGTCAATTCTCACTGTCACTGTCAGTCGCTGCCATTGTCTCAGTCTCACCCACTTTCACTTTTTCCTTCTTTTCGTGTACCACCTTCACTCTTTTCCTAACGCTGTACTCTCACTGTCTGCCGGCCAATGTGACCGAGCGGTTCTAGGCGCTTCAGTCTGGAACCGCGCGACTCTACGATCGCAGGTTCGAATCCTGCCGCGGGCATGGATGTGTGTGATGTCCTTAGGTTAGTTTGGTTTAAGTAGTACTATAGTCTGGTTTGAAGCAGTTGTCACTTGACGTTTGCGCTGCGAAGTTGCGGCGTTGTTCCGTCCAGCACTGGCTGGAGGCAGCCGCCTCAGCGCATCGCTACCCTCGGCGATAGAAAATCGTTTTAAAGCCTGTATCTTCGACAAAAAGCAAGTAAAAAATCAAACCCACCTATGATGTATATCTCTACAATGTCTCTCAATCTTTCAAATATCTATTCTTAATTTTAATTAGGACAAGAGTTACGTTAATTTGTTTGTAACCATTTAAATTCTCGATTTCGCAAACAGCTTCTAACTTATCACGTCATTACTGAAAAGCTATTGATGTCACAGCAAAATATTTTTTTCCCATTCATTACCAAAATAATGCACTCGGCAAAGAATCCTTAAAAGTTTTCGTAGTGCTTTACGTTTTCTGTATATAAATTTCTGAAAACAGTGTTTTTAAGCATCCCTATCAGTACTGAACTGGAAACAAGTATGACGTTTAAAATGTCTATCTCTTATAAATATTACGTAAATATTTTGAAATTTACGCACAGTATCGGTCTCAGTGGTATCTACAAGCATATCAAATATCTTTTCTTAATTTTAATTAGGGCCGTTGTTACATTAACTATTGAAGTGTGTGAAATTTTCGCGTCCGGAAAAGTTTTCTTCTTTAGATTGCAAAACTCGAAAATTATTACACATTGAATAACATCTTGCTGTACATACAAAATGAAATAGAATTAAAATTCAGTCTAACTAACCGTAAGGAGATGACGAGAGTTGGCCAAACAGTATTTCTTAGTCTCACAACAAGAATAAGAATTAATCGAAATAAGTTCACAAACACAATATTTAATGGCAGTAAGTACACTAAACACTAATCAGACAATGCGCAAAACACCGCTTAATTCCGAGTCAGAGTCAGTGGAACTATCCGTGTCGCTGCTCGTATAGACAGATGTAATCAGGTCTTCGACACTTTGTTGTGAGATACCTTCATTGTTCCATGCGTCCTCTATCACTCCTTTCACGTGATGCACTACCTTCTACCTTCTACCAGTCTTCCGATGTCACAATTTCAACTGCCTCTTTCAAAAGGCGTTCCACTTCGGTTATTGGGAATTTCTTATTTTCTGCAGCAATATACCTCTTAACCTGAGCCCAAATCAGCTCTATTGCGTTGAAATGGCAATGGTAAGGACGCAATCTGAGCACTTCATCCCCGTATTTTTTTGCTACTTTGTAAGTAGGCTGTTTAGGTTCTTATGTTGGCAACGTTACGTAGCGCTCTGTATGAAAATCACTGGCTGTGCTGTGTGCAGTCTGTGGCTAGTTTGCATTGTTGTCTGCCATTGTAGTGTTGGGCAGCGGCAGCTGGATGTGAACAGCGCGTAGCGTTGCGCAGTTGGAGGTGAGCCGCCAGCAGTGGTGGATGTGGGGAGAGAAATGGCGGAGTTTTGATATTTGTAAGAATGGATGTTATGAACTGCTATATATATTATGACTATTAAGGTTAATACAATGTTTGTTCTCTATCAAAATCTTTCATTTGCTAACTATGCCTACTAGTAGTTAGTGCCTTTCGTAGTTTGAATCTGTTATTTAGCTGGCAGTAGTGGCGCTCGCTGTATTGCAGTAGTTCGAGTAACGGAGATTTTTGGTGAGGTAAGTGATTTGTGAAAGGTATAGATTAATGTTAGTCAAAGCCATTCTTTTGTGGGGATTTTTGAAAGTCAGATTGCGTTGCGCTAAAAAAAATATTGTGTGTCAGTTTAAGCACAGTCGTGTATAATTGTTCTAAGGGGACGTTTCAACTTCATCCACAATGTAAATCGGGTTCTTTGGCTTGTGTTGCGATACAAGTTCTAATAATTCTGCCCTTGTCAAATTACTGTCGAACTGTGCCTTATGTTTCTGTAACCAGCTAACAATGTCGTTTTTCTTCGTTGCCTTTGTGGGTGCTTCATCTTGTATTACTGAGTGATAAGGAGCGTTATCCATAACAATGATAGAGTTTTTTGTTAAGTTCTGGAGCACACAGTCTTCAAACCATTTCACAAAAGTATTGTGATTCATCTCTTCGTGGTAGTCGGAGATCTTATTTCAACTGAATAGCAGCAGACAATTTGGAACGAAACCTTTTGAATTTTCGGCATGTGCTACCACACTACCGCTGATGGTACCGTCTGTCCAGCCTTTTTTAAAACTGTGTCCTGCATTCACCCACGTTTCGTCAAGCCAAACGATACCATCAGAATTTGTCCCCACTAATTCTCTGCGAAAGCGGCATCGCCAGGCTGCAATATCTTGGCGTTCCATTAGTAACTTTCTGCCAGAGATGGATTTATAGCGGAATCCTAACATTTTCCCGACTCGTAACAAAGACGATTTACTACCCTGAAACAGGTCAGCCGCTGTGAGGGTAGCATGTTTTTTGAGTGCTGGATACTCTTTCCTCTAATAAAATGCGTATATTTGACGACGAATGGCATCTTCCTGAAAAGAGTTTTGTGATCCTCTTCTCTAGTCGACTCTTTTTCCCAGGTGTCTCCAATTTAGATGATTCACTTGAGCTTTCTTTCGTGAATTTCTCCTTGCAGATTCTTATTACTGATCGTTCGCTAACTTGCAGAGCAGCTGCAGTTCGCTCCACCACCTTATCCAAAGGAACGAGAGGCCCTCCTGCATTCCCCCCTCTCTCAAAATACTCCCTTAAGGAGTATAACGACGCCATGTCCGCCACTTTTTGCAGGTTTCCGAGGAGTGTGCAGCCTCGGCCTCCCTGTCTTGCGACTGCTTTCATCAGACATCGTAAACACGCGAAGCTTCAAGTCACTCAAATCTCTCACACGCACGTCTACAACGGCTCGCTGAGGACTGCCTGGCACAATTCCTTAGTCAGCTCAGCAGAGCGAAGTGGCAACGCAGTGGCAGCTGACAGCGCCGGCTGCCATTGCTTTATTGGTGGCGGAAACCCTGCAGCCCGTTGCCTTTCAAGTGACAACTGCTTTAAATCTATACGTTTTAAAGGACTGCTGCCCTCAGATGTTAAGTCCTATAGCGCTCAGAGCCATTTGAACCATCTCACTGTCTACTGTGTTCCACTGTCTCAGTGTCCCTCTCTTTCCTTCACTCTGTCATTTTCCTCTTCGCTCTTTCTGTGCCATAAACATTGTCTACTATCTTCCAGTATTTATTACTTGTATCTCTCTTTCCCGCTGTTAGTATCCCCTTCTCTCTCAGCATGAAAAGCGCGAATGTGCTTTTGCTTGCCAATATTTTTAAGAACTTTATCAAAGGTGTTGAGGGTGGTGGAATGAGGCAGTTGGTACTCTAATTTCTAGTCTTTGTCGTTTAATAATCATGAGCATATTCGCCTTTTTTATGCTCCGATAGAAGCATTATTGCACCGGTTTGCTTCTTTTCCGTGCCACATCAGGACATATCACTCAAATGAAAAGGACCTTATGGTTCGTCAAAATTTTGATAGTTTACGTACGTGAATTGAAATAACGCAAAAGTAATTTTACACCTCAGAGCGGATTTGACAAAAATTTTACGTCTGCTTCATTACTGCAACGTGGAGTTCCTAGAACCCTTCTGATGGTAAAGGAGACACTTTATATTTTTCAATGCTATGTCACTCTATGAAACACGTTTTCGTGCCACACCCCATTTTAAGAGCATAGGTTAACTGCACATGTAGGGAACCTTTGATCCTCTCTACCTCGGAAACGGATACAGAGATCTACATAATTTTCAATATTGTTGGAGTCCGAAGCGTTAGAAATATACTGTAGAAACTTCAGCTGTTTGCTGTGCGTAACAATCTTTTAATCCTCGGTTGCATTTTGGTCTGCTTGTGACGGCGAAAATATAGTAAAAAACCATTTTTGGGGGATTTTCGGGGAACCGCCCATGAGCTAATGGTGCCTCTATGCCCCAGTCATTTGCCGTAGACCACATCAAATGCATAGATAACCATCCGATTTGTCCCATTTGCTTAAGCAGGAGGAAGAGTGTAATATTCATACTTCGATCCTGTACTGTAGAATAATGACACTTAGACGATTCTTCTGTTGGGTATACAAATGGTCTCCAGCCCAAGGGCTAACAAAATCGTATCATCCTACCTTTTCATCACCAATAGTACCCGAGGTGCGAGCCAGGAAAATCCCGTTTTCATGGTAAGATGCTGTCGTTTGCATGCTGATAACGTGTTCACTGTCGACAGTATGTAACTATTGCGATGCGCTTATTCAGTGGTGTCGAAACACTCGCATTATGTCCGTTGTGTCCGTTATGACACTGACGTAAAATCACTGTGATGGACACTTACAGCCTTTAGGTAGAACCAGCTGCTGCACACCTCGTGATTACTGCTGGATGTCAGCCCAAATCCATAGCCGGAAATGCAGTTTTGACATGATGTCAAACTCCTCAGGGAACACGTCCTTTGTCAGGTCTTTTTCCTAAATATCTCTATTCTACCAACTCTTTTGGGGAACATATTAACATAGTGATAAGCGTAACAGATGCTAAGGCATCTTACTTTGAATCATATATATGAATGTGGTATCTGTTCTTTGGGAGGCGTGCCGGAGATACGTCCCTGCAGTTGCACTGTCCTCGGTTGTTCAGATGGATAGAGCGTCTGCTATCGAAGCGGGAGAACCCGGATTCGAGTCCCAGTGGGGGCACAGATTTTCGACTGTCCCCATTGACGTATACAAACGCCTGTATGCAGCTAAGCGTAGTGATATTGCTGTAATTACTTTGAATCACTTAGCGATACGTATCAATACGTTAAGATAGGTGTTTTCGCTTTTTTCAGTTTCTGGTTTCCTTTAAATTCACTAAAGGCGCCGACGCCTCGAAATGTATGGCGTTATTCCTGTAATGCGTCCCGCTGCTGCACACTGCAGAGGACTAGCAGGCGATGGCTGGTGCGTAGGTCGCCGATCGCCCCCGTAATTTCGCGGCTGCCGTTCTCTGTCAGTTACTAGCTGTACAATATGCCGCAAAACATCGGGGGTTGTATAGAGGGTTCCGGCAGACAATAAACTGCCGACAGAGGCCCGTGTCCGACACTGTCAGACGCCACGGCAACAGAGCATCGCATTCACAGGAGACAAGGCCTCGCTATGCAGCTGGTTGCCCCATCTTCTCCACTGGCTATCGTGGCAATCCGTCGCCATCACAGAATATCATAAACCATAGGTCTCGAGCAGCCCGCGGTCGGTTCGCATAAAGAGTCACATCTGCTAACGGAGGGGAGGTATAGCGGTGGGCGCCGGCGTCTGTAACTTCGACCACCTGTAGCA
The DNA here is from genome assembly GCF_023864275.1 of Schistocerca cancellata. NCBI lineage: Eukaryota > Metazoa > Arthropoda > Insecta > Orthoptera > Acrididae > Schistocerca > Schistocerca cancellata. The sequence continues at coordinate 610,517,012 of NC_064633.1, read as the reverse complement.
TCGTTGGAAGACGTTTGCACACACGGGCTCCTATCCTCATTTTCTTCCTCAGGACAGCTTCTCCAGGCCCTCGAAATTTGTCCATGTAAGACTAGAAACACCCTGAATATTCAAATAAATTTAATTTGAAATGTCCCCTTAGAACAATTTTAGAATTACTGTGCTGATAAACCTCTTACATTATTTGCTTTTCAAACAGCTGAGCAAAACTGAACGTACTGAAACATTCACTAAAGTGACACACAATATTTTTAGCGCAACGCAATCTGACTTTGAAACCTCCCTACAAAAGAATGGCCCTGACTAACATTAACATTTCACAAATCACTTACCTCACAAAAATCTTAGTTACTCAAGCTATAGCAATACAGCGAGCGCCACTACTGCCAGCTAAATAACAGATTCAAACTACGGAAGGCACTAACTACTAGTAGGCATAGTTAGCAAATGAAAGATTTTAATAGAGAACAAACAATGTATTTACCTTAATAGTCATCAAAAGTCACAATATATACAGCAGTTCATGACATCCATTTTTACAAATTTCAAAACTCCGCCATCTCTCTCCCCACATCCACCACTGCTGGCGGCTCACCTCCAACTGCGCAACGCTACGCGCTGTTAACATCCAGCTGCCCAACGCTACAATGGCAGACAACAATGCAAACTAGCCACAGACTGCACACAGCACAACCAGTGATTTTCATACAGAGCGCTACGTAACGTTGCCAATAAGAAAAACATAAACAGCCTACTTACAAATTTACAGAAACTACTAGACCAGCCTATTGCCATGTAGGGCCTCCGCGAGCACGCGGAAGTGCCACAACACGACGTGGCATGGACTCAACAATTGTCTGAGGAAGTGCTCTACGGAATTGACACCATGAACCCTGCGGGGCTGCCCATAAACCCGTAAGAGTACGAAGGGGTGGAGATCTCTTCTGAACAGCACGACGGAAGGCATCCCAGATATGTTATATAATGTTCATGTCTGGGGTTAGGTAGCCTGAGGAAGAGTTTAAACTCAGAAGAGTGTTCCTGCAGCAATTCTGGACGTGAGAGGTGTCTCATTGTCCTGCTGGAATTGCCCAAATCCGTCGGAATGCACAGTGGACATGAATCCTTGCAGGTGATCAGACAGGATGCCTACGTACCTGTCGCCTGTCAGAGTCGATCTGGACTTATAAGGGTCCCATATCAGTCTACCTGCACACGCCCCACTCCATTATAGACCCTCCACCAGATTTAACAGTTCTCCCATGCTAACATGTAGGGTCTACGGATTCATGAGGTTGTCTCCATACCTCTTCACGTTCATCCGCTCGATACAATTTGAAATGAGGGTCGTCCGACCAGGCAACATGTTTCTAGCCAATGTCGGTGTTGATAGGCCCAGGCGAGGCGCAAAGCTTTATGTCCCGCAGTCATCAAGGATACACGAGTGGCCCTCCGGCTCCGAAAGCCCATATCGATGATGTTTCCTCGAATGGTTCGCACGCTAAGACTTGTTGATGACCCAGCATTGAAAGCTGGAGTAATTTGCGGAAGGGTTACACGTCTGTCTCGTTGGACTATTCTCTTCAGCCGTCGTTCGTCCCGTTCTTGCAGAATTTTTTCCGGTCGCAGTGATGTCGGAGATTTGATGTTTTACCGGATTCCTGATGTTCAAAGGTACACTTGTAAAATGATCGTACGGGAAAATCTCCATTTCAACGCTAACTCGAGACGCTGTGTCCCACTGCTCGTGCGCCGACTACAACACCACGTTCAGACTCACTTAAATCTTGATAACCTGCCATTGTAGCAGCAGTAAGTGATCTACCATCTGTGCCAGACACTTGTGCTCCGCAGCGCCGTATTCTGCCTGTTTATGTACCTCCGTATTTGAATACGCGTGCCTGTACCAGTTTCTTTGACATTTCAGGGTAATAACGGCTCGAAATATTCAAATACCATTAAATGGTAACAATTTTAATAACAGTGATTCTCTATTAAACCATTAAACCTTTTAACATTGGGCCGGCCGCGGTGGCCGTGCGGTTCTAGGCGCTGCAGTCCGGAACCGTGGGACTGCTACGATCGCAGGTTCGAATCCTGCCTCGGGCATGGATGTGTGTGATGTCCTTAGGTTAGTTAGGTTTAAGTAGTTCTAAGTTCTAGGGGACTGATAACTTAAGATGTTAAGTCCCATAGTGCTCAGAGCCATTTTTTTAACATTGCTTAAAAGACAAAGTGTAACACACTCGTAGGTAACCAGTGGGAAAAACACCAAGTTTAACGCTGATACTAAAGCATCTTCGCATTTAGTCTTGCAAGAACACCCCCTCAGTTGATAGTAAACAGACATACACTAAATTTAGCTCTTTTGATAACACACTATTTCATTCTAGGAGGCGCCGGCCGCGGTGGCCGTGCGGTTCTAGGCGCTCCGGTCCGGAGCCGCGCTGTTGCTACGGTCGCAGGTTCGAATCCTGCCTCGGGCATGGGTGTATGTGACGTCCTTAGGTTAGTTATGTTTAAGTAGTTCTAAGTTCTAGGGGACTGATGACCACAGCAGTTGAGCCCCATAGTGCTCAGAGCCATTCTAGGAGGCAACTGCGTATCAGATCAACTAATGACTCATCCATCGCCGGAAGCCACATTTAAAGAAACGAAAACACCGTGAAGGAACTAAGCGGCTTTGTAACAACTTCGCGCCGAGTGAGTTAGCACACTGGACTCGCATTCCGGAGGCCGACGGTTCAAACCCGCGTCCGGCCATCCATATTCACGCTTTCCTTGATTTCCCTAAGTCGCTTCAGGCAAATGCCGGGATAGTTTCTTTGAGAAGGCACGACCGACTTCCTTGCCCATCCTTCCCTAATACGATGGCACCGACGACCTCGTCGTCTGCTCCCTTCCCCCAAATTAGCCAACCAACCGACAGAGAACTTCGCCCAAAAATCGATCGGTCGCAGTTTAGCGTACGTCATACTACTGTGCTGGCCCGCAGCAGTGACGAGAGAACCGCACCAAACAGCCTTTACCGGTAATAGAAACAACCGTGTAGCCCTGCAGTCTGACAGAGAAACTCGTCTCCGCCGCGCGGAGTGGCCGCGTGGTTTGAGGAGTCCTGTGACGGATCCCTCCCGCGGGAGGTTCGAGACCTCCCTCGGGCATGGCCGTGTGTGTTGTTCTTAACATAAGTTAGTTTAAGTAGTGTGTAAGTCTAGCAACCGATGCCCTATGCAGTTCGGTCCCTCAGGAATCCACACACATTTCAACATTTGAAACTCGTCTCCACCGGTACTCGCAAGCTATTTCTCCATTTTCACACAGAGCTGTCAATAACACCAGCATGTTGCCTTCACTGCCATTCTCACCTTATCGAAATGTGACAACTGCAGTACTGCCAACTCTAAAAAATATTTTATGGCAAATCTATTTATACAATGTCAAGAATGTGATAAAGTTTAAGGAAAATTCTGGTTAAAAATGCTAAAATGTTCCCCAACCAAAATGTAGCTATACTCAACCTAGTATCATCTGTACCATTTGAAACTCCTAGCACACGAAAACTATACCATTACCATCTCTATCACAGGAATGTCTAACAAGTACAACATCTCTGATAAATGTATCTACGACTTCTACCCTCTACCAATCACAGCCTACCACCGACATATCTACCATATGGTAAACTTACCAGAATTAAACTTTAACAGTATAATTCTGTTCAAAATGTCTCTGAGCAATATGAGACTCAACATCTATGGTCATCAGTCCCCTAGAGCTTAGAACTACTTAAGCCTAACTAACCTAAGGACATCACACAACACCCAATCATCACGATATAATTCTGTATTCCGAAACATCTTCACCAAGAAAAGCGTATCTTGAGGTAACTTAACCATTCCCTAACACTATCGCAACACATCTCTCCCAGGAAAACTAAGCTTTATTATCATGGCTCTAAGTATTATTCTATGGAAAAAGCAAAATAATTATTAATTAGCCTGCGTCGGTAGGACGGATGTGATATTTAAGTTGTATCTGGAAAATAATCTGAAATGAAACATAAATATGCATTTTAGCTAAAAATAATAATAAAGTGTGAACGTTTAACGCTCTATAGCAAGTGAATAATTCAAAAATTCCAGAATGAGAATTTCACTCTGCAGCGGAGTGTGCGCTGATATGAAGCTTCCTGACAGACTAAAACTGTGTGCCCGACCGACACTCAAACCGAGTTCGAGTCTCGGTCCGGCAGACAGTTGTAATTCAAAAATTAATTAAGTATAAAACAAACTCCAGTGTCAACAACTAATCCTCGATTAAAATGTGGTGCCAAAGCGTTCTTGATTATATTTGTGCAATTTCATATCACTGAATGTTTTCTTACACACTTGCGATAAACAGTCAATCGTCAAAATAGAAAAGAATGTAGCTAGTGCTTTGTCATCCTTTTGCATGTCCATGTCTTTTTTTTATTTTCGGCAACTCCATCTTTGTTCGATCTTTTAGTGGTTACAAAGCTTGTAAGAGGTCCGAGCAGATGTAATTTCGATGTATTGCTCATGCGATATGCAAGGTATAAGAGAATCGCTGACCAGAGAGCAGTGTTGACTGAGTAGGAATTGTGTAGCTGTAGCAGTACGTTGTTGCTAGCGAGCAGTCCAGTCTGGTCTGGTGTGGTCTGGTCTGGTGTATCGTGTTGGCTGGGCCGGTCGCGGTGCAGCGATGCCGGAGCCTGAGTATTACTGTATAAGGTAAAAAGCAGCCTCGCGCATTATCTGGTAATGTATCTGAACTCCCATGTAAATGTTTTAAAAATGTCCTAATACTAATCTTTGTGATATAAAGTAATTTTTAACAAGCATTCATTTCAATTTAAAGAATTTACTGATTTCTCCAATCCATGTTCATTACGATTGTTGCAAAAGAAAAATCAGTTGCTCCCTTTCATAAATGACAAATCTATCGACCAGCATTGCACAGAGCTGTGCCGGAAAAATTTATTGTAAGAGCAGATATATTCGCCGTTTTTATTGAGGTAAGAATTTTTTGCTTTTTTATTCAGAATGATCTTACAGGGCCGTGACGCAGCACTGCTGTCGTCCAAAATTTACCAGGTTACTGAATTTATTTTTTATTACGAGGTTTAGGAATTTTTCTGTTTCGAGCTTACATTAAATGAGAAAAGAATTTTGTGGGTACATTAAATGAGAAACAAATTTTGTGTGGAGGTTAAATGTGAAAGAATGAATTTTGTGGGGAGGTTACACTAAAATTAGAATCACTATTCATAATATTTATTTTATTATTTTTTGTGGAGAGGTTACACTTAATTAGAATCATATTATTTATTATTAATATTATTATTTTGTGGGGAGGTTACAACCTTTGACTTATTTCCAAGACTGAAGATGCTGTTTTCAAGAGAGATTTTAGCTGTAATATAGCACTTACAGTACTTATAGTACACTATTGTGAATTCGTTTTCAAAGGTTCGTAGCTGTATATACGACCTGGACCTTAACTCCCACTCTGAACTATAATGCTGCCTACAAACGCAGTTTTTGTCAGAATAGTACTTGTGAAATCTAATCACTAAACCGACATAACCATCACCCATTAATCAGCTGCTAACGAACAATAAAATCAACAAACAAACTCTGATCTGGCTTTGCATGTAAGTTTTGGCCCTGAACTTCCAGCAGTCGCCCATCCAACGACAAAGAAGTAGAACACGCAACACTGACGTGACGTGAGATGACATTGTGACACTAGAGGGCAGATTGAATGTCGATAAAGCAATGCGGCGGCAGGGTGGAAACTAAAACCTACGTGATAGTGCAATTTTGTTTTTTAAAATAAAAAAACAAAACAGTTTATGCATCAGGGGACAAAATGCTACACAGTACGCTATATGGTAAACTGCACGCTTGCGTGCTACTTGCTGCTATATTCAGCCACATAAATGCTAAACTGGCAGCGCTGGCCGTTCATAACTTCCACCAGCATACCGTCCTGCACTGACAAGTGAGAGATGCCGCCCTATGCTGTAGCCTGGTGACTGCCCGAAGCTGTCTGCCCACGCTGCTCGCTAGTCGCACCTCCTTCCAGCCATCACACCGCACACTGCCTCTCGCATCGCTTTGGACATCCATAAGCAACTATAACCACTTCATCAAGTCATCATCAGCGTTAAAAATGTATAAGCGTCTGGTTTGCAACTTAGCCGTGATGAACCCTGACAGAAGGAATTAACAAAAAATTTAAATGAGTGGTTAACGAAATGCAATATTAGGTTCAATATACCGAGTTGAATAGGTGCGAAATACGCAGACAAGCCTCTATGCTATGTCTACAATAACGAAATGATAACAATACAAATGAATGGCCAGTGAAGGGAACTTAATGTCACCATCTGCCTTCAAACGTGTATTACTATTGCTTTCTTTTTTAACTCCCCGCCCCCCCATTAACCATGGACCTTGCCGTTGGTGGGGAGGCTTGCCTGCCTCAACGATACAGATAGCCGTACCGTAGCTTCAACCACAACGGAGGAGTATCTGTTGAGAGACCAGACAAACGTGTGGTTCCTGAAGAGGGGCAGCAGCCTTTTCAGTAGTTGCAGGGGCAACAGTCTGGATGATTGACTGATCTGGCCTTGTTACGCTAACCAAAACGTCCTTGCTGTTGTGGTACTGCGAACGGCTGAAAGCAAGGGGAAACTACAGCCGTAATTCTTCCCGAGGGCATGCAGCTTTACTGTATGGTTAAATGATGATGGCGTCCTCGTGGGTAAAATATTCCGGAGGTAAAATAGTCCCCCATTCGGATCTCCGGGCGGGGACTACTCAAGAGGACGTCGTTATCAGGAGAAAGAAAACTGGCATTCTACGGATCGGAGCGTGGAATGTCAGATACCTTCATCGGGCACGTAGGTTAGAAAATTTAAAAAGGGAAATGGATAGATTAATGTTAGATATAGTGGGAATTAGTGAAGTTCGGTGGCAGGAGGAACAAGACTTTTGGTCAGGTGAATACAGGGTTATAAATATAAAATCAAATAGGGGTAATGCAGGAGTAGGTTTAATAATGAATAAAAAAAATAGGAGTGTGGGTAAGCTACTACAAACAGCATGTTGTTGTTGTTGTGGTCTTCAGTCCTGAGACTGGTTTGATGCAGCTCTCCATGTTACTCTATCCTGTGCAAGCTTCTTCATCTCCCAGTACCTAGTGCAACCTACATCCTTCTGAATCTGCTTAGTGTATTCATCTCTTGGTCTCCCCCTACGATTTTTACCCTCCACGCTGCCCTCCAATACTAAATTGGTGATCCCTTGATGCCTCAGAACATGTCCTACCAAACGATCCCTTCTTCTGGTCAAGTTGTGCCACAAACTTCTCTTCTCCCCAATCCTATTCAATACTTCCTCATTAGTTATGTGATCTACCCATCTAATCTTCAGCATTTTTCTGTAGCACCACATTTCAAAAGCTTCTATTCTCTTCTTGTCCAAACTATTTACCGTCCATGTTTCACTTCCATACATGGCTACACTCCATACAAATACTTTCAGAAACGACTTCCTGACACTTAAATCTATACTCGATGTTAACAAATTTATCTTCTTCAGAAACGCTTTCCTTGCCATTGCCAGTCTACATTTTATATCCTCTCTACTTCGACCATCGTCAGTTATTTTGCTCCCCAAATAGCAAAACTCCTTTACTACTTTAAGTGTCTCATTTCCTAATCTAATACCCTCAGCATCACCCGACTTAATTCGACTACATTCCATTATCCTCGTTTTGTTTTTGTTGATGTTCATCTTATATCCTCCCTTCAAGACAACATCCATTCCGTTCAACTGCTCTTCCAAGTCCTTTCCTGTCTCTGACAGAATTACAATGTCATCGGCGAACCTCAAAGTTTTTAGTGCTTCTCCATGGATTTTAATACCTACCCCGAACTTTTCTTTTGTTTCCTTTACTGCTTGTTCAATATACAGATTGAATAACATCGGGGAGAGGCTACAACCCTGTCTTACTCCCTTCCCAACCACTGCTTCCCTTTCATGTCCCTCGACTCTTATAACTGCCATCTGGTTTCTGTACAAATTGTAAATAGCCTTTCGCTCCCTGTATTTTACCCCTGCCACCTTTAGAATTTGAAAGAGAGTATTCCAGTCAACATTGTCAAAAGCTTTCTCTAAGTCTACAAATGCTAGAAACGTAGGTTTGCCTTTCCTTAATCTTTCTTCTAAGATAAGTCGTAAGGTCAGTATTGCCTCACGTGTTCCAGTATTTCTACGGAATCCAAACTGATCTTCCCCGAGGTCGGCTTCTACTAGTTTTTCCATTCGTCTGTAAAGAATTCGTGTTAGTATTTTGCAGCTGTGGCTTATTAAACTGATTGTTCGGTAATTTTCACATCTGTCAACACCTGCTTTCTTTGGGATTGGAATTATTATATTCTTCTTGCAGTCTGAGAGTATTTCGCCTGTTTCATACATCTTGCTCACCAGATGGTAGAGTTTTGTCAGGACTGGCTCTCCCAAGGCCGTCAGTAGTTCCAATGGGATGTTGTCTACTCCGGGGGCCTTGTTTCGACTCAGGGCTTTCAGTGCTCTGTCAAACTCTTCACGCAGTATCGTATCTCCCATTTCATCTTCATTTACATCCTCTTCCATTTCCATAATATTGTCCTCAAGTGCATCGCCCTTGTATAGACCCTCTATATACTCCTTCCACCTTTCTGCTTTCCCTTCTTTTCTTAGAACTGGGTTTCCATCTGAGCTCTTGATGTTCATACAAGTGGTTCTCTTATCTCCAAAAGTCTCTTTAATTTTCCTGTAGGCAGTATCTATCTTACCCCTAGTGAGATACGCCTCTACATCCTTACATTTGTACTCTAGCCATCCCTGCTTAGCCATTTTGCACTTCCTGTCGAACTGATTTTTGAGACTTTTTTTATTCCTTTTTGCCTGCTTCATTTATTGCATTTTTATATTTTCTCCTTTCATCAATTAAATTTAATATTTCTTCTGTTATCCAAGAATTTCTACTAGCCCTCGTCTTTTTACCTACTTGATCCTCTGCTGCCTTCACTACTTCATCCCTCAAAGCTACCCATTCTTCTTCTACTGTATTTCTTTCCCCCATTTCTGTCAATTGTTCCCTTATGCTCTCCCTGAAACTCTGTACAACCTCTGGTTCTTTCAGTTTATCCAAGTCCCATCTTCTTTAAGTTCCCACCTTTTTGCAGTTTCTTCACTTTTAATCTACATTTCGTAACCAATAGATTGTGGTCAGAGTCCACATCTGCCCCTGGAAATGTCTTACAATTTAAAACCTGGTTCCTAAATCTCTGTCTTACCATTATATAATCTATCTGATACCTTTTAGTGTCTCCAGGGTTCTTCCATGTATACAACCTTCTATCTGTTTGTCCTTCTATCATGATAGATGATAGAAGGACAAACAGCATAGTGAACGTATTATAGTGGCCAAGATAGACACGAAGCCCATGCCTACTACAGTTTATATGCCAACTAGATCTGCAGATGACGAAGAAATTGAAGAAATGTGTGATGAGATAAAAGAAATTATTCAGGTAGTGAAGGGAGACGAAAGTTTCATAGTCATGGGTGACTGGAATTCGACAGTAGGAAAAGGGAGAGAAGAAAACATAGTAGGTGAATATGGATTGGGGGTAAGAAATAAAAGAGGAAGCCGCCTCGTAGAATTTTGCACAGAGCATAACTTAATCAAAGCTAACACTTGGTTCAAGAATCATAAAAGAAGGTTGTATACATGGAAGAATCCTGGAGATACTAAAAGGTATCAGATAGATTAGAGGGGAAAGCAGAAAGGAGGAAAGAGTATATAGAGCGTCGATACAAGGGCGATGTACTTGAGGACAATATTATGGAAATGGAAGAGGATGTAGATGGAGATGAAATGGGAGATAAGATACTGCGTGAAGAGTTTGACACAGCACTGAAAGACCTGAGTCGAAACAAGGCCCCGGGAGTAGACAACATTCCATTAGAACTACTGACGGCCTTGGGGGAGCCAGTCCTCACAAAACTCTACCATCTGGTGAGCAAGATGTACGAGACAGGCGAAATACTCTCAGACTACAAGAAGAATATAATAATTCCAATCCGAAAGAAAGCAGGTGTTAACAGATGTGAAAATTACCGAACTATCAGTTTAATAAGTCACAGCTGCAAAATACTAACGCGAATTATTTACAGACGAGTGGAAAAACTGGTAGAAGCCGAAGAAATAAAAACTTTGAGGTTCGCCGACGACATTGTAATTTTGTCAGAGACAGCAAAGGTCTTGGAAGAGCAGTTGAACAGAATGGACAGTGTCTTGAAAGGAGGATATAAGATGAACATCAACAAAAGCAAAACGAGAATAATGGAATGTATTCGAATTAAGTCGAGTGATGCTGAGGATATTAGATTAGGAAATGAGACACTTAAAGTAGTAAAGGAGTTTTGCTATTTGGGGAGCAAAGTAACTGATGATGGTCGAAGTAGAGAGGATATAAAATGTAGACTGGCAATGGCAAGGAAAGCGTTTCTGAAGAAGATAAATTTGTTAACATCGAGTATAGATTTAAGTGTCAGGAAGTCGTTTCTGAATGTATTTGTATGGAGTGTAGCCATGTATGGAAGTGAAACATGGACGATAACTCGTTTGGACAAGAAGAGAATAGAAGCTTTCGAAATGTGGTGCTACAGAAGAATGTTGAAGATTAGGTAGGTAGATCATGTAACTAATGAGGAGGTATTTAATAGGATTGGGGAGAAGTTTGTGGCACATCTTGACTAGAAGAAGGGGTCGGTTGGTAGGACATGTTCTGAGGCATCGAGGGATCACAAATTTAGCATTGGAGGGCAGCGTGGAGGGTAAAAATCGTAGAGGGAGACCAAGAGATGAATACACTAAGCAGATTCAGAAGGATGTAGGCTGCAGTAGGTACTGGGAGATGAAGGAGCTTGCACAGGATAGAGTAGCATGGAGAGCCGCATCAAACCAGTCTCAGGACTGAAGACCACATACAACAACAACAATTTCAACTCCGACCCTCCGTCCGGACAGACCTCGGAAGGCCCAACGGACCGGCCGACCGCCGTGTCATCCTCAGACGAAACGCGTCACTGAGTGCGGACATGGCGTCAGCACACCGCTCTTCCGGCTGTCGTCAATTTTCGTGATCGGAGCCATTATTTCTCGGTCAAGTACCTCCTGAATTGGCATCACGAGGCCTGAGTGCAACCCGCTTCGCTCGGGAGACGCGAACGGTTACCCATCCAAATGCTAGCCAAGTCTGGCAGCGCTCAACTTTGGTGATCGTTGTAAACATTGCTGCAAGGCCGCTGGTATTTTTCCCTTTTTTGGTAACGAAAAAAACGCAAGGATTTCAAAAATGGTCCATGCGGTTTTTCTCCACGTCTCATTTCCTACTCATGAGGTTTGTAGAACTGTGTTCTTTACAGTCCCATATGCGAGTAAGGTGGCATAGGCATAGAGGGATGCCAACTGGGAACAGTGTTATAGTTTTCAAGTTCACCGAAGAATTCTGACTTCAACAACTGTCAAACAGAAAGGAAATGCGGCTGAACGGAACTTATGTAAAAACAGAAGAGAAAAAATGATGAAAATGACCAATGCATGGAGAAGAAATATCATAAGCGTCAGTATTACGTAAGACACACCAGAAGGTAAAGGGTTCAGTTGTCGTGAGAGGCCACGCGGGCGTAGTAAGGAACTACGCAGACACTGTATGTAGTTTGGTGTCAGGCGGGCAGCCGTACGACGGAGGCGAAAAGTTTGATGTACTCCTCCAAAGAATCCGGAAATATCCCTGCATTACCGGAGCAGTGATTTCGTGAGCTAAGGCGGAGGGAGACGTAAGACCAGGCAGTACACAGCTGTCTGTCCGAGCTGTCTTGAATGTTTTCGGACTGAGTTCCAGCTGGACCGCGGCCAAAACTCTTTCAAACAGCGGCCCTCCTCAACCGCGAACACCAGTAAACTGAATCGCTGTCTGATGTGTGCGGAAGCGAGGGAGCCGGTTGCCCAAACCACGTCCCAGAATAACGCATCCCATCTCACTAATTCTTTTTCTTCGCATTTGTTATCTTTATGGATTTACAAGCAGTACAATTTTGTGAAACACTCTCGAAAAATAAATCGCATCACCGTCACGTATTAAAACGCAGTTCAATTACAGAAAACGTCTGCTACTGAATCTTCGGTAACACGCACTGAACTTTACATCGTCTCTAAATGGCCACAAATAGGCTCAAAATGAAACAAATAAATAAATATCAAACATTTACTCAGCTGTGAGGGTGTTAAGTTTCCTACAAATTTTATAATGTTGTCTATACTGTAACAGTTCTCATTGTTGTTATTGTCATTTAATCTGTTTCTTAACTGGTTCTTCAGTTTGCACGTAATATATATAAAAATTTCCTTAGTTAATTGTCATTTATTATCCAGTCTATGTGATTTCTCATGTCATATTTAATTACAAATTTAATTTGTTGTTTCTGTTTTATCACATTTCCTCAAATATATGATTTTCAACAGAATGTTAAATAAAATTTATATAGTACGAAACGTATCATGACTGGTTAGTTGTTGATAGTCTCGTAATAATTTGTGACAGTCAGAAATCTCCTCAATAGTTCACTCATTATATTCACTTAATAGATGCATGCAAAACGTTAGTATCTCGCGCAAAAACACTGGGGTAGCAGCACTTTGAAAACGAGAATAAGTAAAATATAACATTCTAGTAATTAAATACAGGTAAGTAGAAATGCGTAAATTCGTATAATATCCAACGACAAACCTCCTCTTTTAAAAAGCAGTATGGTATTTGCAATAAAATAAGGAGAGTCCAATGTATTAACAGTAGACTTTGCCACAAATATGATAAGTTGAATAAGCACTAAGAAGGTACAGCGATGTCGTAATACCAAAAAAACCAAAGTTACACATAGCAAAAATTGCGTTTAAGAATGAGAGCGCAGCGTTCGACAAGAGATGAAGAAATTAGGAATGATCTACGAAGCATACACAATTGCATGCAAGAGCTTCCTTCCTGGAGGATTGACTGGAACTGATCGGCTGTCGGACCCCGTCCGTCTAATAGGCGCTGCTCATGCATGGTTGTTTACACCTTAGGGCGGATTTAGTGACATTTCTGAACAGTCAAAAGGACTGTGTCTGTGATACAATATCCACTGCCAATCACTATCTTCTGTTCTGGGAACCGGGGTGATGCAAAACTTCTTTTGATGTGTGTGTGTGTGTGTGTGTGTATAGAAGCCTTTCTCATTTTTAAAAACTAGTCCATACATGATGCTGACTATATGAGGTCTGAGCTAAAACTTTAAATATTTGGTATGTATTCGCCAACCAACAAGCAATTCTTTAGTATTACAGTCATAATCCCCGTCCAACTGTAATCATGTTTTTCGTGCCGCCCTGTCATCCGTGATGATCACAGCCTGCTTTAAGAACCATGTCTCACCTTTTGTAGCGTCTACGTTCCGAGCAAATCTCACCAAGCGTTGCAAATTACTTGATATCTGCAGCGTCATAAAAACGTCTGCTGCCACATGTCGGCAGAATTGTAGAGATCTCGTAGAGCAGACAAATTACTGGTGCTAGCCTTTAGCCCGCATCTCGTGGTCGTGCGGTAGCGTTCTCGCTTCCCACGCACGGGTTCCCGGGTTCGATTCCCGGCGGGGTCAGGGATTTTCTCTGCCTCGTGATGGCTGGGTGTTGTGTGCTGTCCTTAGGTTAGTTAGGTTTAAGTAGTTCTAAATTCTAGGGGACTGATGACCATAGATGTTAAGTGCCATAGTGCTCAGAGCCATTTGAACCATTTTTTTTGCTAGCCTTTATGGTGCCAAGGCATGTTCGAAGACTTCTGTATCGACATAGGCCACTCTATTTCTTGAAAAACAGATGAAGCTTCCATGTCCTAGATCCCATTTGATAAGCTTTCTGTACTTGAATTAACTCTTTACTATGTAGATGTGACACTTAACATGTCAGTCGTTTATACCAGAACCATGGCTACTGTATTCCACTGCCAAATGTTGTAAATCAGTTCTGAAAATTTCACATGGGATAAAATAGGAAATCGGACTGTATACAGTACCAGTGAGGAACTGGGAAGGTCTGTTCTTCGGAACTGGAAAGGTCTGTTCCTCAAAGAGGAAAATAGATTACTGGGAAATTCTGTTCTCTCTCTTAAAGCTGTATCATGCTTTACTTACGCTGCGATTAGATTCAATATATATATATATATATACACTCCTGGAAATTGAAATAAGAACACCGTGAATTCATTGTCCCAGGAAGGGGAAACTTTATTGACACATTCCTGGGGTCAGATACATCACATGATCACACTGACAGAACCACAGGCACATAGACACAGGCAACAGAGCATGCACAATGTCGGCACTAGTACAGTGTATATCCACCTTTCGCAGCAATGCAGGCTGCTATTCTCCCATGGCGACGATCGTAGAGATGCTGGATGTAGTCCTGTGGAACGGCTTGCAATGCCATTTCCACCTGGCGCCTCAGTTGGACCAGCGTTCGTTCTGGACGTGCAGACCGCGTGAGACGACGCTTCATCCAGTCCCAAACATGCTCAATGGGGGACAGATCCGGAGATCTTGCTGGCCAGGGTAGTTGACTTACACCTTCTAGAGCACGTTGGGTGGCACGGGATACATGCGGACGTGCATTGTCCTGTTGGAACAGCAAGTTCCCTTGCCGGTCTAGGAATGGTAGAACGATGGGTTCGATGACGGTTTGGATGTACCGTGCACTATTCAGTGTCCCCTCGACGATCACCAGTGGTGTACGGCCAGTGTAGGAGATCTCTCCCCACACCATGATGCCGGGTGTTGGCCCTGTGTGCCTCGGTCGTATGCAGTCCTGATTGTGGCGCTCACCTGCACGGCGCCAAACACGCATACGACCATCATTGGCACCAAGGCAGAAGCGACTCTCATCGCTGAAGACGACACGTCTCCATTCGTCCCTCCATTCACGCCTGTCGCGACACCACTGGAGGCCGGCTGCACGATGTTGGGGCGTGAGCGGAAGACGGCCTAACGGTGTGCGGGACCGTAGCCCAGCTTCATGGAGACGGTTGCGAATGGTCCTCGCCGATACCCCAGGAGCAACAGTGTCCCTAATTTGCTGGGAAGTGGCGGTGCGGTCCCCTACGGCACTGCGTAGGATCCTACGGTCTTGGCGTGCATCCGTGCGTCGCTGCGGTCCGGTCCCAGGTCGACGGGCACGTGCACCTTCCGCCGACCACTGGCGACAACATCGATGTACTGTGGAGACCTCACGCCCCACGTGTTGAGCAATTCGGCGGTACGTCCACCCGGCCTCCCGCATGCCCACTATACGCCCTCGCTCAAAGTCCGTCAACTGCACATACGGTTCACGTCCACGCTGTCGCGGCATGCTACCAGTGTTTAAATACTGCGATGGAGCTCCGTATGCCACGGCAAACTGGCTGACACTGACGGCGGCGGTGCACAAATGCTGCGCAGCTAGCGCCATTCGACGGCCAACACCGCGGTTCCTGGTGTGTCCGCTGTGCCGTGCGTGTGATCATTGCTTGTACAGCCCTCTCGCAGTGTCCGGAGCAAGTGTGGTGGGTCTGACACACCGGTGTGAATGTGTTCTTTTTTCCATATCCAGGAGTATATATATATATATATATATATATATATATATATATATATATATATATATAATCACTAGGGTTGTGTAAGGAAGCAAACTTCGTTTTGTATTGGCTTAAGAGTACAGACCACAACATGAGTTATCGAGTCCACATGTGAGACCTGTCTCATTCTAATAGTGTTATAAATTTCCATCAAGTTTTTTTGTTGTTAGAGTAGAGAATTAACGGAGCATGGAATAACAATCATACAGCGTGGGTCAAATAACTGTGGCGCGGATGAGTGAATACGATTTGACTTGAATTTGTGGCAGCAATAATGGAGGAGGAAAAGACCTACAGTTACTTACAGCAGGATGGAGCATCTGTTCATTGAGCCGGCTGTACCTCGGAGCTCATTCATACAATCTTCAAGCCTAACAATTAGTGGAGGTCAGCCTGTTCGCAGCTCTAGCTGGCCTTACAGGTCATCTGCTTTGTCTGTGTGCGACTACTTTGCGTGGTGAGTCTAAGGTGTACCGCAGCAACCCTGATAGTCTTCAAGAAGTGCAGCAGAACATTTCTGCTGACATTGCTGAAATTCCAGCAGTTCAGCTTCGATCCACCTTCAGCAGTTTGCTGACTACGGCACAGAAATGCCAAGAGATGAACGGTGCTCACTTTCAACATCTGCTGTAGTCAGATTAGTTCCGTGTTTTCTTTCCTCTGCTGTGTTTCTTTGTACGCTGCTACTCTGCTCTCCGAGCGAGTTTTATTTCCCCCACACTGCAGCCTAACCCGGAGATGTACGGAATGATTACTGCAGTTATCTGAAAGTGAATTGCACGAGTGCTTGTCTGAAGCTACTTTTGATTACTAAGTCTGCGAGGGACAGCTATTAGTTGGGCTGAAAGTGTGAGCTCAGTGGATGTATAACTTTGACGGTAAATCGTACGACACAGTTTCTTAATTCTTCATCACATTCGTGCCATTACATTTTATACTGTTGTAGAACTCCAAACGACGGGGCCTTGTTCGTCTTTCAATAAATCTTTTAACCTTCGCCTCTTTTCTCTTGCACTCTAAGTAGATACACTTCGATGGGCATTTCTGTATTATGTGAAGTATTTTCTTCCAACGGCACACAGTCCTACACTGAAGCAGTTCTAACGATGTTTCATAGGAGTTCATCCTTCAAGCTCGTTTCTTCATGGATATTGTTAAAGAGAGATGCTTTTGCAGTACTTTGCGGGCTTTCAAATTAATAAATTAAATCATGTGGTGTGGTGATGTGGTGGCTGTCAACTACACACCCTCAGACTCAAAGTTTGAAATACTAAAATTTTTGGCTGGTTTCGTTGTCTAGGGGTTGGGATACGTAGTTGCCGCATTACAAGCCAAATATTGTTGAGTCTACAGTATACAATATAAATATACACGTGAATCTAATGGTTGAAAGTTTCTATCGCTCAGCAGTCGCGAATGTAATGTAGAAATTTATAATAAAAGTTTGCAATAAATAAAATCTGCAGGTACTATCTTAACGACTTTAAATGATGAGTACGATAGTAGAAGTGCTTTTGAGAATGTGGTATCTTTCTGCAAAACAGTTATTGGTGTCGATGGTCCAGCAATTAAATAAAATATAAGTTGAATAACAGGGAAACAATAGATTCCTACTGCACGTAATTAGTTATGAACGACAACACAGCTCGCGAGATATTCACTTCTAAACGCACACTACGTCTTCACTGTAGAAACCTCGGATATCTCAAGGTCACAAGTACGCACTCCGAAGTATTTCTATCTCTCGCGACCGCGCGCAAACCGCTCCACACTCCAAGTCTCTCTCGCCACCGTACTGTCCAGCACTCCCCCGTGTCCTGAGCGAACGTCCCTCGCGCCGTACTGTTCACGCCATTCACCTCGGTATTCGCCTCCCTTAGTAACGAGAGCTGTGATAGGCGATAGCGCTCCCATCATCTATCCAAACCAGTGCACCCTCAAAACATATTGAAACACACTTTAAATACTGGATTTTCATTTAAATAACTTGAAATTGAATAAATATTCCTATGGCTGGACCATAAACACGCTCTAACACACATTATGAAATACATAAACAAATTAAATAAACATATATCAAAGGAATAGAAACAAAATTAAGCCAGTAGCCTAATGTCTCTGTGCTTTCTAAAACACAGTAAATAATTGACCAATTTCTTCATGAATAGTATACATCGTATATAAACAAAGACAAAGATGAATAAATATATTGTAAGAGGTATGTGCTGCCTGCGATATGTAAGCTATAAGAGAATCTGAGACCAAAGAGCAGTGTTGACTGCAGTACGAACTGTGTAGCAGTAGCAGTAAGTTGTTGCTAGCGAGCAGTCGCCTGTCTGCGCTTGTCAGTCCAGTCTCGTGTATCATGTTGGCTGGGCCGGTCGCGGTGCAGCGATGCCGGAGCCTGAGTATTACTGTACAAGGTAAAAAGCAGCCTCGCGCATATCTAGTAATGTTATGTGAAGTTGGTTGGTTGTTTTGGGGAAGGAGACCAGACAGCGATGTCATCGGTCTCATCGGATTAGGGAAGGACGGGGAAGGAAGTCGGCCGTGCCCTTTGAAAGGAAGCATCCGGGCATTTGCCTGGAGCGATTTAGGGAAATCACGGAAAACCTAAATCAGGACGGCCAGACGCGGGATTGAACCGTCGTCCTCCCGAATGCGAGTCCAGTGTCTAACCACTGCGCCACCTCGCTCGGTCTTTATGTGAAATCCCATGTAAATCTTTTAAAAATGTCCTAATAATAATCTTCGTGATATAAAGTAATTTCTAAAAATCATTCATTTCAATTTAAAGAATTTACTAATTTCTTCAGTCCATGATCATTCCTATTGTTGCAAAAAGAAAAATCAGTTGCTTCCTTTCATAAAATGACAAATCTATCGGCCAGCACTGCACAGAACTGTCCTGGAAAAATTTTATATAAGAGCAGATATATTCGCCGTTTTTATTAAGGTAAGAATTTTTCCTGTTTTATTCAGAATGATCTTACAGGGCCATGACGCAGCGCTGCTGTCGTCCGAATTCTACCAGGTTACTGAATTTATTTTTTATTACGAGGTTTAGGAATTTTTCTGCTTCGAGCTTACATTAAATGGGAAACAAATTTTGTGTGGAGGTTAAATGTCAAAGAATTTCTGTAGAGAGGTTATAAATGGAAACCAAATTTGTTCTGAGGTTACGCAAAAATTAGTATCACTATTCATATTATTAATATTTTAATATTTTTGTGGGGAGGTTACACTTGGCTCAGAATCATTATCTATAATATTCATTTTTAATAATTTTTGTGGGGGGGGTTACAATATTTGTAAGCATGCTGCTACCGTTTTTTTTTTGTGTACCTGTGGAGTACTTAAAGCCTGTCGCGATCGATAGTAATCACCCTCTTTGACCTACAATAACTCATGTACTATTCAAGTTGCATGCCTGTAATTCATACCAATTTAGGTTTACACTAATAGCTTTCTAAAGACATGTCAATCGACAAAATCGGATAAACCCTTTAGATTTCTGAAATTCGTTACTGGGTGTAGCTCGTACAATTTACAGCCAGATACTAAACTTTAAACTAATAAAGATATGGAAACTCTGATTACACCATCATAATCGTCGTGCAAATAATGGTAATGTATATGTTTCTTTTTGAGGTATCACGATTCCTATGACTGCTATTAATTGCTATATGAACTGTGAAATGTCCGCCATCTTTGGCTCTCCTGGCGTACACGCCTCTTACATCGACACAGCATCACCAGGGAATTCCCCAGCAAGTGCTCGGCCTGGACCACGCGCTGGGGCTACCCCTCTCGTCCGGCTAGCGTTCGGCACCACGTGTTTACTGCCGGGCCCCGGGTTGCCCCTGAGGCCGCGCCAACTCTGCACTTGGAATACTTCCAGGGCGCCACAACTCGCCCTTTGCCTCATAACTTCGTACTCAGTTTAATGTTTTGTTTTTATTGCGTCAATCCGGTCGAGAAGTGTACCTTGTGGGCGTGGGCACACTATGCGAAGTCTCTGTCTAATGTCAAAGGAAAGCGATCTGACTCATTTGATTCTTGAACAAGAACGTAGCCGAAGAGGGGGTGGGGGTGGGGGGTGGGGTGTCAGGAACCCCCCCCCCCCCGTCCAATCACCTAAACGAAGTTACATACCGTCTAGCTGCCGTCTAGTGACTTTGATTTTCAATCATACGACGAAAAAGGCATACGGTCAATCAACACTCAACAAGTCAGTAGACGCAATCAAACTATCTATACAACGTACCATCAATGGCTGTCGCCCATGGCTTCTTTAGCCAAGACCACTACTGTATATTGTTATCCTTACTTGAGCTCTGTAACGTTAATTTCCAGAACACTATCCTCTTTCTTTGGCAGCAGATGATGTCTTAAAAGCCATGGCAAGAGAAGGGAAATGAACACTTTTTCTGTGGTTATCAAATCTAGTTCTGTGGTACTTACAGATGTATATAAAGAAATTTAATATTATTTAAGAAAATTAGTGACAAATTTCAATTACAGCCAATGTATTTCTAAATAAGTAATAATCTAAGAAGTCTATCTCTCATGTAAAACAAATAACTGTTTTGTTGACAAATGTATCTAATCTTCAATCAGTACTCTGATTTTACAATTCATGGTTATGCAAAGAAGCAAAAAGTTCATTTCGGTGTACTAAATTAAAATACTTTTGGTTCAATTCCTTAACTCAGTTTATACTTCGTCTGTTTGCTATCATGTAGATGTAACATGTAAAAGGCATTCAGATGGCACTTTTTGTAATTGGACTATGGATTAAGTATTGCTTTAATCTATTTAAAATTATTCAGATTAATTATTTTTACTAATATTCTTTTGTTTGGTGCTATTTATTCTGCTTCAGATGTTCTATTACCATATTTAAATTGTAATATTTGTAAGTTGTAGAGACAACGTCATAATAAATAATTTTCTCCTTACTTTTGTAACAATACTTATCTTGATTTGGGGAATACTTATTTATTTCTCGACCAGACAGTATGTAATTTTAACGTTGATTTGTGTAATATTTCGGCAGTGTGCGTAGTTCAGCGACAGTTGCACTGGAAGGGGGCTAGCTATCGTAATTTGTACTATGCATTTGTGCATGGGGATGGTCCACTTATGGAAAGGCGAGATATCATGTTCTCAAGTTTTACCACAAGTGCGATGTTCTACTGCGAAATGTCTTATTAGTTGCATCTTTGGAACCTTGAGTCCAACCATACAGCTCTAATGCATTTGTAAATAAACGTCGTACAAACAGCAAAATAGAGGTGCATATTAGCATCAAAGACTGTATAACAATATTATAAATACAAACTCATTTATCATGTCGCATATATTAGAAACGTATTCGAAATCAATGCGTGAAACAATGTTAAGATCCCAAAACTGTAGCTCACAGTATCTATGTATTCCGTTATGTTTTATAAATAAATTCGGTAGTTAAGAGTTTCCAATTGATCGTTGAAATAATAATTCCATTAACGATCTTGCGCATTTGGGAATTTTTCAGATGTTTATAAATAAATGTGTTTTCGTAATAAATCAAAAAAATGGTTCAAATGGCTCTGGGCACTATGGGACTTAACATCTGAGGTCATCAGTCCCCTAGAACTTAGAACTACTTAAACCTAACTAACCTAAGGACATCACACACATCCATGTCCGAGGCAGGATTCGAACCTGCGACCGTAGCGGTCGTGCGGTTCCAGACTGTAGCGCCTTTAACCGCTCGGCCACTCCGGCCGGCCGATGCTTTATCGTCCTGAAATATGGCATCATTGTTTGGGAACAACATTTGAATCATGGGGTGCACCTGATCACCTAAAGTGTTCACATAATCGTTGCCTGTAACACGGCCTTTGAGAGTAACGATGGGACCAGCAGAATGCCATGATATGGCTGCCCGCACCATCACACTTCTGCCTCAACGCTTAACCGCTGGAATCAAGCAATCATGATTCTAGGCTTCTTTTGGCGTTCTCCAGACGTAAACCCGTCCCGATGTTGGAAATAACGAAAATGTTGACTCGTCGGACCATATGACGTGCTTCTACTGATCAGCTGTCCAGGATTTATGCTCCTGACACTATGTTTTGAGCTTCTCTGCTTGATTGTTGTCACTAATGGTTTCGGTATAACAGCTCGTCCACGAATATTCCGCTTATGGAGTTCTCGGCGGACAGTGTCGACAGATACGGGGTCTCGGAGATGGCCATTGAGCTCTGCAGTCACTTCAGCTGCCGTAGTTTTGCACTGTTTTGACACAATCCGTGTTAGCGTACGACCATCTGTGTCGTTTAGTTTCGATTTGAGCCCACTACTACGTTTACACGACGATGTCTTTCCTTGTTTCGTGTAGGCTGTCATGACTGTTGAAACAGTTGCTCTTGCAATATTCAATATGTCGGCTGCGTTGGCTACTGATGCCCCAGCTAATCGGTCCCTCACAGTCTGCCCTCTTTGTAACTCTCCACGTCGACCTCGGGCTCTAAATGCCAATACGAAGTGTGCGCTACTTGTAAACAACCTGCATTGATCCCTAGTCGGTACTGAACACGGATAGTCCTGCAAGACACGTGTCTTACCTTCGTTGTTTGACCGCCAAACACAGCCATCCCATTACTACCAGTCTTCACATTATTTTGCCTATCCCCTGTAAATGTAGTTGTCATATAAGTTATTTGTTTTGTCAGCGTGTAAAGGCTGAAAATGAGGTGACAAGTAGCATAAAACATCTGCAGTAATGCTACGATTAAGGCTACAAACAAAGTGTGTTAGATTCTGTGAATATGTATGTGGCGACCCTATATTCGTCACTAAAAACACGCACAGTGCACGTGCTGACACTTTCTCTCTCTCTCTCTCTCTCTCTCTCTCCCGCTCCCTCTCTAGCTGCACATTCTCTACACGCCGCAAACATTCCACTGCGCGCCACCTCACTCTCATCATAAACCACCTCAAAGCATTCTGTCGCTTCGATATTAGAAGTTCCACTGCCCGGGGCTACATAAACCCGCATCACGCAGCACAGAGTACAACTCCTACTAGAGTTTGGGACTGCAACACACAGTCCAATTCGGCACAGCAGATCCACGCAACACTATCGGCTTGCACCAAATTCGATTCATGTTTGTTATTTATCACAGTTGTAAAATTCAGTATGTTGTAACGATATTATTCTATATTTGTCATATTGGAAAATTAAGGTGGTGATTTTAGAAGGTAGAATGGGGCCTCGAAGGTGTTTCAATAAAATTTTGTATCAAAAGCTCGTAGGAGTTCGCTTGGAAGATGCGGCATCAGCTTCAAAGATTTCCGATCAAGACTGTGATATTCCAGGAGGTGTAAAGTCTTCGGACTTCAAGCTGTCGGTCAAGAAGGCATGTAACTCGCTAAAGCTGAAAAAAAAAACCGAAAGTACGACGAATCTTACATCAACCTCGGTTTTGCTACCTTTAACTGCTCACCTTGCTGAAAGTCATATAGTGAGCTACTTTCGAATAGTTCCGTGGTACCTACTAAGATGCGCCAACGTTTAGAAATTATAAACTCCTGTTCTAAAGTCAAGGGCAAGCTACTTTTTATAAATAATAAATAACAACTCTTACGAAATCGAAAACCAATGTATGCAAAACAAACTGTGAGTGAAAAAGCGTGGGGACATCGTACAAAGTATTTGATCGTCTACGGCACTGTACAAGTTGGCGAAACGCACGCTATCGCTGAGAATTCAATATAACAACAAATGACAGACATAACACAATAAATGTCCGATAAAAATCTACAGAACAACTTTCTACACTGGTGGTTTTCTAATGACACTGGGCCGGCCGAAGTGGCCGAGCGGTTCTAGGCGCTACAATCTGGAACTGCGCTACCGCTACGTCGCAGGTTTGAATCCTGCCTCGGGCATGGATGTGTGTGATGTCCTTAGGTTAGTTAGGTTTAAGTAGTTCTAAGTCCAGGGGACTGATGACATCAGAAGTTAAGTCCCATAGTGCTCAGTGCCATTTGAACAATTTTTTTGAATGACACTGTTTAGCCTCGAATTAACAATTTCATATGCTTTATCAAACAAGAACTAGCTAGTCGCCATCAGCGCAACAAATTCCTCTTTCAAATGGAAGAGACGCTTGATATTTCTGGACTGGCTATCTTGCTGATAATTGTAAGATATCCATATAAACAGTGACTCGAAGAAGACTTGCTTCTATGTGCATCGCTATCAACTAACACTACTGGATAAGAAGTTTTTACGTGATTAACAATTTTCATAATAAACAGTCTCAATTAGAAGTATTTTGTCAATATTTGTACAAGTGGAGCCAAGGCAATGACGGTGAAATACCAGGAGTGGTACCTGTAATAAAAAGTGAAGCGTCCAAATGTAGTCCCACACAACCACTCGTGATAAAGACGCCCCCAGATCAAAAACTGGTTGTCGATGAAGCAGTAAAAATAAATCATGTGTTAAATCACGCCATTTTCAGTGTTCTGTAAAGATTATGGAAGTAGGCACCAAACACTGTTCCGCCACACCAAGGTTAGATGGTTACCGCGGAATGAGACCTTAACAAGAATATTCCAAATAATAATTGAATTAGAAGCTTTTGTGATTGACATTTACTTTGAATGAAAAGATCGTTTGATCGATGTGACTTCGTTAATAAGACTACCTGTTGTAACAGATACATTTTGGAAAAATTTATGAATTAAATCTATCTTTACAAGGAAAACAGCTAACAGTTTTCATTACTAATAACTACCTTAAAACCAGATTATTTGATTGTTTGTCTTGGTAAGAGAGAACAAGGTAGTTTTATAACAGTGAATGTGTTCGATTGTTACGTAGCAGAATTACCAAATAAACACTGAAGAACTGCTAGTGTGTTTCCACAGTATGAATATGTATTTCGAATTGTATTTTCCTGAAAAGCTCGAAGCACAACTAAAATTGAATTGATGGGTTCAGGTTGCCTTCGTTCCGAATCTGTAGAAGTCAGAATATATCTTAAACGAAACCTACGAATCCTTTTTAAAAATGACATCAGATCCAAGCATGGAGTCATAGTTTAGCCCAGTGTTACTTGCTAGTTTCTGGTGAAGGGCTCGAGATGAACGTCAAAACTTTCCACCCAGGCACTGACTGTTCTTTTCCCTTTCTCAGCAACATATTGGTGTTTAACGGGATTCTCAGCGTATGCAACTGGAAAGACACAATACCATAATAGACTGAATGCTGAACCTGAAATACCTCTTCATCTCTCTATTCATTAAATTAAACAGTGGGTCAAAAATAAAAACAGCTTCTTAGCTCGCATTAAACGGAAATTTTTTTATCATTTTACAGTGGAATCGGCACAGTGTTATTTTGCGTATTGTACTACTGTGTTCTGCTTTGTATATTGTTGTAGAAGTCAGTTATGCATAATGTACCTATTTTTGTATGATTTTTTTGAAGCGCTTGTCGTTAAAGGCTTTCCTTAATAAAAGGCTCCGTAAAACATTTAGTATTTCAAAAGTGTTCCGTTGCACTAGGATACCTTCTTCCTCGTTATATACACTCCTGGAAATTGAAATAAGAACACCGTGAATTCATTGTCCCAGGAAGGGGAAACTTTATTGACACATTCCTGGGGTCAGATACATCACATGATCACACTGACAGAACCACAGGCACATAGACACAGGCAACAGAGCATGCACAATGTCGGCACTAGTACAGTGTATATCCACCTTTCGCAGCAATGCAGGCTGCTATTCTCCCATGGAGACGATCGTAGAGATGCTGGATGTAGTCCTGTGGAACGGCTTGCCATGCCATTTCCACCTGGCGCCTCAGTTGGACCAGCGTTCGTGCTGGACGTGCAGACCGCGTGAGACGACGCTTCATCCAGTCCCAAACATGCTCAATGGGGGACAGATCCGGAGATCTTGCTGGCCAGGGTAGTTGACTTACACCTTCTAGAGCACGTTGGGTGGCACGGGATACATGCGGACGTGCATTGTCCTGTTGGAACAGCACGTTCCCTTGCCGGTCTAGGAATGGTAGAACGATGGGTTCGATGACGGTTTGGATGTACCGTGCACTATTCAGTGTCCCCTCGACGATCACCAGTGGTGTACGGCCAGTGTAGGAGATCGCTCCCCACACCATGATGCCGGGTGTTGGCCCTGTGTGCCTCGGTCGTATGCAGTCCTGATTGTGGCGCTCACCTGCACGGCGCCAAACACGCATACGACCATCATTGGCAACAAGGCAGAAGCGACTCTCATCGCTGAAGACGACACGTCTCCATTCGTCCCTCCATTCACGCCTGTCGCGACACCACTGGAGGCGGGCTGCACGATGTTGGGGCGTGAGTGGAAGACGGCCTAACGGTGTGCGGGAC